>NC_091062.1:187089080-187689080 GCF_000393655.2 Nicotiana sylvestris
AAAATTCAGAGTCTCCACTTGGGATAATTTTTTGGTGTCCCAAGTCACCGATTTTAAATCCCGAATCGAGGAAAGATTGACTCTGTTTTACAGTCCGCGAACACAAAAATACGGGTAAAGAATTCTGTTAACCCGGGAGAAGGTGTTAGGCATTCCCGAATTTCGTGGTTCTAGCATGGTCGCTCAACTGTTATAATTGGTCTATTATCGGATTTTAATACATGTTTTAACCTATGGTTCAATTTTAACTTTATAACCGTTTTTATTTAAATATTTTTTAGGAAGATTCAACGTCATCTAAAATTCATCTTGAACCACGTCACATAAATGCACCCGCGGTCCACGACACATTTTGTTTAACGTTGTCGGGATTTGGATTTGGGTCACATAAATGCACACCCGAGTTTAGGAAAGTAATTTAAATTACGCGCCTAAAGCAACTATGCATTTTAAAATTTGCGAGGGCCATGAAAATTTTAATTGATGGTATACCCCGATATTAAGAGTTAAAACAATTATACGAGGGCCATGAGTTATTTACTGAAATGACACACCTCAAGATTCCTATAAAGGCTAACTAGTTTTGTGAGGGTCATGGTCTTAGGGGTTTTATTTGGCATGGCACGCCTCAATTCATTTCAAAGGATCTTATTATTCGAAGTTATTATGATCAAGCTACATGAAATGCACCCCAGAATTGGGGATCAAGGTATCACAACTATGTCACGGGAACCGTACCAGTAGCTATGATAATTTTATTATAACGCGCCTAAAACAACTAGCGCATTTATGAGTTATTTGAACTAAACTGTGGGATTATTATGCAACCCTTTTACTTAAACTTGAACATCAATTCTTCTAAGGATCCAAACCAAGCCTACAACCCCTTAAAGCTAACAAAATCATACAACTCATACGGCCGTTATTAGAACTCGTGTTCAACTCATGTGGCCCATTAACAATTTTAAATTAGCCCCCATGTAACAATTGGCAACATGAATTCTTTTCTAAATTCAACATATTTCAAAATATTTTTCTTCTCAAATTCAACAAATGAAACAGCCCCTTCCTACTACATATAACTACAGATTCATAAGAAAAACAAAATATACATCTACTCCATAAAATTCACAAACGGATTCACTGTATCTCATGAGCACGACAAATAGGAACTTGAAAAATGAGTAGTTAATTATTAATATTCTTAAAAGACAAGTAAACTAAATAGTCATGATCTAATCTCTATTAAACAAATAAAGACAAAACTCTCATCTAGAGGCATTGATTAAACAGAGAACCTCTTCAAACATTATTCAGGCATAAACAAAGCAAGATATGAAAATCAAAAGATAGTATAAATGGATAGAGCTAGAATGAGACCTTTAAAGTTTCAATATATTGATGAGCCTCCAACCGGTACATAAAGAAAGGAATGCTGACCAAAACTCGAACGCTAGCAGAGCCACTAATCTAAATTTGAAAGTAGACCGGCCACCGAACAGAGTTTGACAAACTCGACTGACCTCGCCGAAACTCGATTTTTGAAGTGACTAATGGCTATTTTGAAGCTATTTTGGGTGGTTTTGGAGAAGCCTTAACGGAGGAAATGGATGGTGAGTATGGCTAAACTAAGGTGAAAAGGAAAATGATTTCGTAAGTTTCTGTTGGCAGCGTTTTCTTTGAAGAAAAAGGGGTGCAACCTAGAGTTCTAAGGTCTAATTGTCTAAATTTGATTTTCGGGATTGTTGTTTTTGAGTTGATTCAGCTCCCTTTCATGGTTTTTTGTTGCAGCTGCTTGAGGATGAAGGGAGGTGAGTTTCAACGATGGATCCCTCAAGCTAAGAATTCTTTTGGTCTTAGCTCTTTGTTTCCTCTTTTAGCTTTGGAATTTTTGGGAGTCCCAGATGAGAACGGCGGGTTTGATGATTTTTTAGGCCTCTCTTTATTTTAAGGGTTAGGTACTATTATATAGGGGTAGGGATTAGGTTAGGGGTAGGCCTAGAAATTATGGGCTTGAAGCTTGGGCCTTTACAACTAGCTTTGCTTAAAACTAGCCTAATTAACTAAAAATATATCCATATAGAAATATTATCAAAATATTAATTAGCACTACTTAATTAAAAATAATTATTAAAATAAGACTGACTGTTAAAACAAAACTATTTTTTGGTATTTTTTTCAAGATTAAAAATGAGTACAAAACATTAACGAAATTATTTTTTGTAATTTTTATTTTCTTGTAATAAAACAAAGTAAATGAATCAAAATTAGTTGAAATAACGATATTAGACCTAAATTAAATATTTTCGTACTAAAATATGAAAAATCTTGGGGAGGGTCAAAAATCACATGTCTACAAATTCAACCTGAAACTAAACTCCGCAAAGTGTACATTTGGGGTTCCTGCTAGGAAATTGCTTGGGTTTATTGTGAGCCACCGAGGAATAGAACTGAATCCATCGAAAGTAAAAGCCATTTAAGAACTGCCACTACCAAGGAACAAGAAGGATGTGATGAGCTTCTTGGGAAGGCTTAACTACATCAGCTGATTCATAGCACAGTCTACAGTTATCTGTGAACCAATTTTTAAGATGTTAAAGAATGACACCGCCGCCAAATGGACCAATGACTGTTGAAAGGCCTTCAACAAAATCAAGGAGTACCTGTCCACACCACCAGTCTTAGTCCCGCCCAAGCCAGGTAGACCCTTATTACTCTACCTTGCAGTGTTAGGTGGAGTTTTCGGCTGCGTTCTGGGGCAGCATGATAAAACAGGGAGGAAGGAACAAGCCATTTATTATCTCAGTAAGAAGTTCACCCCGTATAAGGCCCGATATTCTCTATTGGAACGCACATGTTGTGTTTTGACTTGGATAGCTCAGAAGCTGAGACATTACTTATGCGCCTATACTACATACTCATATCGAGGATGGATCCTTTGAAGTACATCTTTCAGAAGCCCATGCCCACCGACAAGCTAGCCAAATGGCAAATCCTGTTGAGTGAGTTAGACATTGTTTATGTAACTCAGAAAGCAGTCAAGGGACATGCACTGGTAGACCACCTTGCTGAAAACCCTGTGGATGGAGGATACGAACCCCTAAAAATGTATTTTCCTGATAAAGAGGTATCATTCATAGGAGAAGACATTGCAGAATCCTATGACAGTTGAAGAATGTTCTTAGATGGAGCAACAAATTTCAAAAGAGTTGGCATATGAGCAGTCCTAATATCAGAAACCGGCAGCATTATCCGGTGTCTGCCAAACTCAGGTTCCCCTGCACCGACAATATGGCCGAGTATGAAGCCTGCATTTTAGGACACAAAATGGCCATTAACATGAACGTTCAAGAGCTGCTAGTGATTGGAGATTCAGACTTGCTTGTACATTAGGTACGAGGAGAATGGACGACCAAGAACTCTAAGATACTCCCATATCTGCATCATGTACATGAATTGAGAAAGAGGTTCACGAAGACGAAATTCCAGCATGTTCCCAGAATCCAAAATGAGTTCGCCGATGCATTGGCTATCCTATCATCTATGATTGCATCCCGACAAGAATTTCATTGATCCTATTCCGGTGAAAATCCATAATCAGCCAACTTATTGTGCCCATGTTGAAGAGGAAGCATACGTAAAGCCTTGGTTTCATGATATCAAGGAATATTTAGCAAAAGGAGAGTACCCGGAGCTTGCGAATCCTACTCAGAAACGCACACTTCAGAGATTATCCAACAACTTCTTTCATAGCGGAGGAATCCTGTATAGGAGGACTCCCGATTTAGGATTATTAAGATGTCTCGACGCAAAGGAAGCATCCAGGCTATAGAGGAAATTCATGCTGGGACCTGCGGTCCACATACGAACGGTTTTGTCTTAGCAAAGAAGATACTCCGGGCTGGTTACTTTTGGATGACTATGGAAACAGACTACATACAATATGCCCGAAAATGCCACCACTGTCAGATACATGCAGACATGATAAAGGTACCTCCAAGCGAGCTTAACACAACAAGATCACCGTGGCCGTTTTCCGCCTGGGGAATGGACGTTATTGGACCAATTGAACCTGCTGCTTCCAACAGACACGGGTTTATCCTAGTAGCCATCGACTATTTCACCAAATGGGTCGAAGCAGCATCTTACAAAGCAGTGACTAAGAAAGTCGTGGCAGACTTTGTCCGTGACTGTAGTGTTTGTCGATTTGGAATTCCAGAGTCAATCATTACTAATAATGGCTCCAACCTCAACAACGACTTGATGAAAGCTATGTGTGAAACTTTCAAGATCAAACACAAGAATTCCACAGCCTATAGACCTCAGATGAATGGAGCTATAGAAGCCGCCAACAAGAATATCAAGAAGATATTGAGGAAGATGATAGAGAAGCACAGACAGTGGCACAAGAAGTTATCATTTGCTCTACTGGGGTATCGTACCACAGTCCGCACATCAACTGGGGCAACCCCCTATATGCTGGTTTACGGTACAGAGGTTGTCATTCCCACTAAGGTAGAAATTCCTTCCCTAAAGATCATACAAGAAGATGAGCCCGACGACACGGAGTGGGTGAAAAGTCGTTATGAGCAACTAGCCCTTATAGACGAAAAGAGAATGAATGCAGTCTGCCATGGTCAACTCTATCTGAATAGAATGTCCAGAGCCTTCAACAAAAGAGTCAAGCCAAGATCGTTCACACCGGGGCAGCTGGTGTTAAAGAAAATTTTCCCGCATCAAGGTGAAGCCAAAGGGAAGTTCTCTCCCAATTGGTAGGGTCCATACATGGTTTACTGGGTTTTGACAGGAGGAGCCCTCATACTTGCAGAAATGAACAGAGAAGTCTGGCCAAAGCCGATCAATTCAGATGCAGTCAAGCATTACTATGTGTAATCTTTATGCTTTCCTTATATGATGTAAATTGAACTATGTTTGACCTGATTCCCGTTTAAGAGGGGATACGTAGGCAGCCCTATGGGTTCGGTCATAATGCAATAAAAATTTCATTTCCCCCGCAATTGGAAACAGGGGTAGAATTTTGAGAAAGACCCTCAAAATTCTGAAGTAATTTCAGCCGATCGCCGCACGAGCAACTGTCAGAAACGTCAACCCATCAAACTGGGGCAGAATTTTGAGGAGGACCCTCAAAATTCCATAGCAGGGGAGGTTGCAATGTCCTGAATTGTGTCGTAGTCGTTGGTTCATCTAAAAGCTATTTTTTATTTATGTCATACTTTTACAAAATCATGCATGTTATTATTGAAACTGCTTTGTTTAGCAGTGTTACCCCAATAACACAGACAGTATCACCGGATCAAAGCCGAACGAGTCAAGCAAAGCTAGCGGGGATACGAACTAACCTTCCCCCTTACAAAACTCACAATTTTTCTTTGAATGCAGGCACTAGGATTGTGTAATCCCTTAAACATACTGTACGCCCAGGGGACAAACATTGTTCAAGAATACGACTCTCCAAACCGTTGCACTTGCCAACATTTGCTATCAACACACACCAGTGATGTCTCATATGTCACGATGCTCCCAGTAATCACAATGCCGCAATCTGATATCAGCTAAGAAAACTCTACTGTTATTTGTTATTTTATTTCTTGCATAAGGCTACCATTATGCCTTCCGAGACTAAACGCCATCTCCATCTGCATCTGCATTGCATATGGCTACCATTCTGCCTTCCAATTTGCATAAGGCTACCATTCTGCCTTTCGAGACTAAACGCTGTCTCCATCTGCATCTGCATTGCATAAGGCTGCCATTCTGCCTTCCAATTTGCATAAGGCTACCATTTTGCCTTCCGAGACTAAACGCTGTCTCCATCTGCATCTGCATTGCATAAGGCTACCATTATGCCTTCCAATTTGCATAAGGCTACCATTCTGCCTTTCGAGACTAAACGCTGTCTCCATCTACATCTACATCGCATAAGGCTACCATTATGCCTTCCGAGACTAAACGCTGTCTCCATCTGCATCCGCATTGCATAAGGCTACCAAACTGCCTTCCGAGACTAAACGCTATCTCCATCTGCATTTGCAATGCATAAGGATACTATTCTACCTTCAAATCTACATAAGGCTACCATTCTGCCTTCCGAGGTTAAGCTCTACCTCCACCTGCATTCGCATCTTTGCATAAGGCTACTTTTCTGCCTTTCGAGGCTAAGCTCGGCCTCCAATTTTCTTTGAAACTAAGCGCTACCCCAAGCACTATTTATCTCGCTTCTCTTACGGGCTAAGCTCTGCCCTTCATTTCGCAAGACTAAGCTCTGTCTTGTCTGCATCATACTACTACATCCTTCATGGGCTGAAATACCAACTCATCCAAAGGCGTCATCGTTCGGAGTCACCATCTTCATAGCCCGAGAACACCGTGTCATAGCCTGAGGATCCCTTTCAATTTTTTGCATATCACTATTCAAAGGCGTTATAGTTCGGAGGCACCATCCTCATAGACCGAGAACGTCATTTCATGGCATGCGAATCCCTTATCATACGCTTCATGGCCCAGGACATCATGGTCTAAGGACATCATTCCCATCGTCTGAAGATAACTTTCATGGTCCAACAGGAATTTGCATCATGTTAAAATTTATGCACAATATACACTTGTATTGTTTCTATTTGCAGGTAAGCCGGCGAGCGACGACTATCCCATTAGGAGCGATCCTGCTCCAGTTCCCTCAGCCATAACAAACCTAACCATTCCCGTAAACCGTCCACTCACCCAACCCTAGATATCGCGTCCGTTCTTGAAATGTCTTCATCGGTATACTCCATAGATGAATCCGGAACTACATATGGCCTGATTCCTATGAAACTAGGAATATGTAGGTAGCTCAGAAGCCAGGGTGTGGCCTAACCTCTTCAAACCATTTTGCTCGGTCAAAATTGGCCATCATTTCTTTACCCAGAAACTCTTTCATTCTTCCCGAGTAAAGGAGGGCAGCTATTGATACCCAATATTTTCCCTATATATTTTCAATATGCAAAATACCTTCAAAATAGCATATATATGCATATATAAGCATGCCCAAGGTTTTTATTATTTTTTCCATAATTTTAAGTTTTTAAATTGATTTATTTTCTCCCTTTTTATCCATAGAATCCCCAATAATTACTTTCAAAATTATTATTTTGATAATTCATCTATTGTATTTCTATATTTATGCCAAGATATGGCTAAGGTAATTTTTATATATTTTTATAATTACATTTAGTATTTTTAAAAGCTAAATTGCTCATAATTGCAATATTAATCCTTTTAAGATTTAATTATGTTTTATATGCATAAAATTGAATCCTGTATTTTTAAATTGCTAATTATGTATTATAAATCATTTAAACATTTTAATTTATTTTTTAAAAATTATCTACTATTTTTTATAAATTAAATAAGGAAAAGGGGGCTATTTAAATTATAGCCAAATTGGCTTTCAATTATAGCCAAATCGGACCCCAATTCCCAGCTCAATTTTACAATTAAAAAACCCGATCCACACCCTATTAACCCATACCCAAACCCAGAACCCACCTATCCCAATTAATCTCAACCGTTGATCTCCCAGATCAACGGTCCACGTTAGACCTTTCCTTTTTTAATCAAACGACCCCCCAAACCCTACTCCCATTCTCTCATTTGCACCGCCTCTGAATCCCTCCTCTCCCAAATTCTCTCTCAACTCACCCTAACCCTAATCACCATCACCGGCGAGAACCTCCTTCCTATGGTGTTCTCGTGCCTTCTCCGACCACTTCTGGTCTCCTATACTCCATGGCTCTTCGACTTCATGAGTCCTGGAGAAGATCTCAAGGAAAGCCAACCTGTTCCGGTTTGAAACTCGTTCACTGGCCTGTCTCCGGCCATTTTCGTTTGTAAGAAAGGATTTCCTCTGGTTTTTCGTTTGAATCCACGAGTTTTTAACTGATTTTCTTCGTCTCTACTATTTTCCGAAAACCCTAGTTCGCTACTGTTCGATTATTCTCAGATCCTTATAGATCTGAGGTGATTCGAGTTTTATTAAGCGTTTTCCTTTAAAAATCTCTTGTTTTAACTAGCTATTTCGATTTTAGTCGCTCTTTTCTAAACTAGGGTTTCTGAAAACCCTTTTCTTCAAAACGCTTTCTGGTTTTAAGTGTTTGGTCCCCTGTGTCTATGTGTTTTGATTGATTATTGTTGAGTTCTTCCTTAACCCTAACTAGCCTATGCTAAAACCCCAAATTTTTGACACTTTGTTTGGATTCTGCACTTGTCCGTGTTATTTGATACATGCCAATGTTCTATGCTTTGATTTACATGATTCCTTCCTCTTTTAATTAGAATATCTTGTGATTTTTACCCTAGTATGCCTCTATTAGGGTTTCAGATTCGATTCTTTCCGTTTATACTTGGCTTAGTTGCTTATTCATGGAAAACCTATATCATTTTCCCTAAATTAGTATTATTTTGAATCCTTATCACTGATTTGCTATGGTAATGCCTATATACTGATTTCCTGTTATTTTCCTATTTGTACGACCTTCGATTATTTCTTGCCTTGTTTACGATTAGCTGTGGTACTTGCTGATTCTTATTGATTGTTCCCTTAATTGAACTTTTGTTCATTTACCCTTAATTACCAACCCCATACTTAATTATTTAATTTTCTTTCCTTAATTATATGCCCTGCTTTTTATCATTAACTGGTCACCCCTTTACTAGAAGAGAACCTTGCTAATTTTGTGCATGATTGATTATGTAATTTTCCCTAATTACTGGATGATTGATTCTTTACCTTATTTTACTCTGCTCTCAACTACTATATAAATGACTCTCTTCTACGGTCTTAGACACGAACAATTAGTTCAAAACACACACACACACACATAAAATTCTCTCTTCTCTCTCTCTGCTACTTGTGCTAACTGCTTGTCTATGTCACGACCCCGGTTCGTCCTCTATGAACCATCGTGACGGCACCTAGTTTCTACGACTAGATAAGCCTAAATTGCGGAAGAGAAACTAAAATTTGCGGAAGTAAACAATTTAAAAATAGGAATAAAGTAACAATAGTGTCTAAATGTGCCGCTCGACATACACCATGTTTAACTCTCAATACCAATACGTAAATCCAAGACCCGGAAACCCACGAATCACAAGCTAAGAAAAATACTACATAATTCTAACTCCGGAATGTCTAATAAGAGTAGAAAAATACATAAGGGCTAAATACTAAAAGCAGGAATAGAAAGGGACTCCTCGGTCTGCGGACACGGCAGATGTACCTCGAAGTCTCTAAAGCAGTCGCCTCCCTCAAGGATGGTAGGCCTGAGTAGCGGTATCTGGATCTGCACATGAAAAACATGCGCAGAAGGGGCATGAGTACACCACATCGGTACTCAGTACCCTACTGAGATTAAATAAACAATAAGATTACGGGATAAGATAAGCAGTACAATTGCGAATCTACAGTAAGAATCTATACAGGATAATAAAAGTACAATAACGGAAACATAAATAAGGGCAAACCACAAGGAAAATACCACTCATAGCAAGGATGATAATCGGGGGATCTCTTGGTATCCCGAGGATCTCTTGGTATCCTCTATGTATACAGGGGATCTCTTGGTATCCCGAGGATCTCTTAGTATCCTCAATATATATGTTAGGGATCTCTTGGTATCTCAAGGATCTCTTGGTATACTCAATATATGTGCCAGGGATCTCTTGGTATCCCGCACCTCAGTCCAGATCATAAATACGTACAGGGGATCTCCTGGGATGCCGTCCCATAGTCTCAAATTAAAAACACAGAAGCAACACAAGAATACTCAATTAAATGCTAATTTCGTACCAAGTAAACAGTTAATTCTAGCCTAACATGTTGCACAAAATTCAGGTAAGGCAGGTTGAGCAAATAAAGCAATTAAGTCACTTAGACATGCTTTTCTAAACTACAACAGGCTAAATTCGCAAGTAGGATAAAACAAGAAAAAGGTACTCAATTGAAATACTTAAAATAAAACCGGATTTTCAATAATTAGCTCAAGTACGCACTCGTCACCCCATGTATAAGGCATTTAAATTATCAAATATATCATATCCTAAGGTAAAGGTCCCCCACACAAGGTTAGGCAAGCCACTTACCTCAAACCAGCTCAAATCAACCCGAAACCACGCTCTTGCCACAAGTACTCGACTCCAAATGGCCCAAATCTATTCAATTCAATTTCATAATGTGAATAATACTTCAAGTAACTGATTCTACAATTAAATTCTAAGCTAATACGCGAAATTATGTAAAATGACCAAACGCCCCTCGGGCCCACGTCTCGGAATTGGGTAAAATTTATATTTCCAGAATCCTCACACTCTCACGAGTTCAATCATACCAATAGCATCAAAATTAGACCTCAAATGGTCCCTCAAATCATCACTCAAAGGCCTCCAATTAGTCAAGCCCTAACCCCCCAATTACCATTGATTTTCCTTTATTTTTCATGCTTAAATTGATAAAAATCATCACAATAATGAGTTTAGGGACCAAAGACCTTACCCCAATGAACTCCTCTGAAAATCTCTCTTGAAAAGTGCTCCCCAAGCTTCTTCCCGTTTTGAAAAAGATGAAAAATGGCTAAATTTCGCGAAGGCAAGAATTTATATGTTCTGCCCAGCGATTTCTGCATTTGCGGACCTAGGACCACATCTGCGGTCCCGCTTCTGCGGAGCCTAGGTCGCATCTGCGACTTTCACTTAAAGGGCCATTTCTGCATCTGCGGTTACCCTTCCGTAGGTACGGTTCCGCTTCTACGGTGAACTACCCGCATCTGTGGTTCCTAAAGAGATGGACAAATTCCGCTTCTGTGGCAACGCACCTGCGGAACCCAAACCGCAGGTGCGGTTATGACAGAACCAGTAGCTGGAGCTGCAACTTTAATTCCAAAATCTTTCCGTCAACCATTCGAAATCATCCGAGGCCTTCGGGACCTCAACCAAAGGCACAAACAAGTCACAAACCACTATCCAAACTTGTACCAATCCTTAAAACACCTAAACAACATCGAAACCTGGAATTAACCATGGATTAAGCCTAAGAACTCCTAAATTCTCAAAAATACGCTTTCGATCAAAAAGTCTATCAAACCTCGTCCGAATGACCTAAAATTTTGCACACACATCACATTCAACACTACGGAGCTACTCCAACTCCCGGAATTCCATTCTGACCATCGGATCAAAATCTCACTATCGGACCGGAAACTCCAAAAATTCAACTTTCGGTATTTCAAGCCTAAATTAGCTACGGACCTCCAAAACACAATCTGATCATGCCCCTAAGCCCGAAATCACCCAACGGAGCTAACGAAACTATTGAATTTCCATTATGAGGCCCTCTTCACACTGTTCCGACTACGGTCAACTTTCCAACATTTAAGCTCTCATTTCGGGACTAAGTGTCCCGGAACTCTCCGAAGCTCAAAGTCGAACATCCCGGCAAATCAAAATAGCAGAAATAAACTCGGGAAAAATAGTTAATAGGGGATCGGGGCATTAATTCTTAAGACAACCGGCTAGACTGTCGAACTCTACTTGCTTTACTTTTTGCATTTTGCTTCCTTAACTGGTATGTTCCTAGTTCAATTCTGAAACTCAACTCTATGTGCTCCATGTCTGTTAATCCATGTTTCGTTCTACATTTATTTAATGGCTTATGTGTTTAATTGCCCTTCTTGTTTACTGCTTTATTCAGCATGCTTAAGTTTTGCCCTCTCTTGGTCAAGTGTGTAATCAGCATGTTTGTGTATCACTTGTCTTGTTTGATACTCGGCCAACATGTCTACTTGAGTTCCTGTTTATTTCCCTCAACTAGTATGCCATGTTACTATCATAGACTCCTAATGTACTTGATTAACACTAAGCGACCTGACTAATTATGTGTAATAGACCCCTGTCCTCAACATGACTACTCCCATACCCTATCCATATATCTTATTACTATTCTAATTTCAAGCATGATTCCCTTATTAACACTTTGAAGTAGTAGTTTTGTATTTTGGAGGCCAATCAATTGCTACTTGTTCTTTGTACCTACTGGTCTATATGTTTCTCTTCTCATCCATGTTTACGTGTTTCTGATTTGGGCTCTCCGTGTCCCCAACCCTTTACTTCCATGCTTGTGAATGTTGAAATGATACTATTCTTTGAACTTGTTCTATGTGTGCTGGCGTGTTCCAAGTTGTTGTTGCTCCTATTCCCTTCTCCTTTCAAAACTGTTTTTCCCTAAGCAACCCTTTTGTTGTTTTGCAAACTTATTTCAAACATGCTATTTCAAAACTGTTTTCCAATTCAACCTTTTCAAAACTATGCTAAGCACTCTCACCTTATTCTTAGACTACTAAGTTCTGCCCCTTTTGTGTGAGCCTTGCCTTGGGACCCTTGAGCTCCCTCTGAACTTGGACATATGAAAGTTGGCCTTTCCACACTGCACTTACTCTGTCTTGGCTATGAAATCTGGGTGTGAGCACTGCTCGGGATCCCTTGAGGTCGTTAGGGAACTCTGAAACACCCGAATATGAGAAGTGCTATGAAACAATCTTGGCACTTGAGGTGATTTATTACATAACTCAGGAGGAAGTCCTAATCATGCTCTCTATAGTGTAATCTCTTATTTTTCATTTCTACTTATGTAATTCATTTTAATGTTGGTCTGTAATAACTTGTTGTAAACAAGTATTGGGGATGGCTAGTGAAAATAGGGAGGGAGTTATACATGCTATCAACATCAATAGGTAGAAACCATGTCTTAGGTTTGCATTTTCTATGTGTGCATTAGAATCCATGTGTAAGATCAACCCATTCAAATCGTGTCTTGCATTAGATACCATTTTCTTGGGTTTACTGTTTCAGTATCTCATTTGACATCACTTTACCACTTAGAAATCCTACTTTAGGCTAAATAACAACATTAATATAAAATGTTGCTCTTGCACATCTTGAAATCATGCTGTAATTCTTTAGGCATTTAGAAACCATGCTTTAGGAATTCTGCATACTCTGCAATCATTCTGCATTTTTCATATGTGCACGTTAGATACCCTGTTTTTAGGATCTCGCTCAGTTTTACCTAGTTAAACTACTGATGCATGAAAAAAGGACATAAAACAGCCTCATGTTTGATTATCCTATTTAAGCGAAACTGGTCATAATCTTGCATGTCTTTGTAACATTTAGAACAACATGCCTTTAGGTAAAATAACTTTTTAACTGTTTTCAATAATCTTGGTAACTACTGCATATTACGTTACGCCTAGGCAAGCCTTATGTAGTAATCTTAAATAAAACCAAAATCGTCTTTGTTATTAGTGTTTAACTGTCAATGTGTTAAAATCAGTAGTCAAGCTTGATTCAGACTTCTTTTCTGAGTCATGTAATAAATCTGGTTCTGCTGCTATCACTTAGATACCATGCTTTAGAATTCTGAGTTCAAATGTGGACCTTATCTATGTATGAGTCATGCTATCTATGTGCATTACTTGTGGAGGTATATCTGAGCCTTCTATCTATTTTTTGTGTTTTCCCCCTAAATGCAGTCCTATGTGTTCTTATTTGTCGCCTAGTATTTTGCCTGTAAACCTGAGGATCTGCCTAGAACCACCCTTTTTATAGGATAGGAGTCCCAAATTCCTCCGAGACTGATAGGAATGGACGAGTAATAACATGCAATAGGGGTCGAGACCAACCCTCGCTTTAGTTACCTTCACGGGGCGGGAAAGGGTAGATATGGATATGATGACCGATGCATTAATACCACGTGTAGGCCCTCATTGAGGAGTATCATACCGAGTATTGCATTGATGTGATCCATATTATAAATAAACCTAGGACACCCCCCTTTACATTCACAAATGTGCTTAGATTGTAATTCTTTTAAACTCTTGCTTTTTTCATTAATTGTTTTTCAAATATTTGTGTTCTTAAACTTAAATCCCCTACTATTTGAGCCATACTTGTTTATTTGCTAATTGTACAAATTCACAAAAACTATTTAGCCAGGAACCACACTAGTGAATCCTAAGGGGTGCCTAACACCTTCCCCTTGGGATAATATCAAGCCCTTACCTTGTCTCTGGTTACCAAACGTAGTTATAAATGAACCCTATAGGTTCCCTAAGTCACCTTAAATCGTTAGGTTGTGACTCTTCAAAACTGTAAACCTCCTTCCCAAAAGGAAAGAGTTGTCCCAACCAAAATGTCATAAACCCAATTCCATGAAGGAAAAAAGGGGCATGACAGGTATGAGGCAAGTTCTGGAGATGGTGGAATTTCAGGAATGAGTTCATTTGTTTCAAGAGGATGTGCCTAAGGTGTACGGAAATGCAGTACAAAACTTCTACACATCTCTCTTCATTGTTGAGGGGGACCATATCTATGTGCTAGTAATGGAATAGACATTGTGCTTGACGCTTCAGCTTTGGAGAAAGTTCTCTAAGTTCCATGTGAAAGAATGTCCTCAGTCAAGGGTGTTTGTGGAGCTAACTTTAGGAGAGCTATTATGAAAGAGCAAGCTATTCAGCAGGGAGAGCGGGTGCATTAGAAGGCACTACTTGCCTTCTTCCTAAGTATCAGCTTCTCTTTGAGCTAGTCAATAAGGTGCTCTTACCTCGTGTTGAGAGGCGGTCTATCACTTCAAAGTCTGATTTGGTCTTAATGGAGTCTCTTGATGAGTTTGCCCCGATCAATCTACCAGTAATCATGATAGAACACATGCAAAAGGTGGCAAACTTTAAAGGTGGCAATCATGGGCTTCCATATGGCTTTCTCCTCAATCGAGTGTTTCAGTTCTACAAGGTTCCCTTGGTGAATCCCAAAGTCGGCACCCGCAAACAAACCTTCTCCAAAACCACCCTGGAAGAGTTTGAATGTGTAGAAAAGGTCGGTGGAAGCACCTCGACCATTTCTCAGTTGATCAATGCTCAAAATGGTGCTACCGAAGAGATCAAGAGGTTGAGGGCTCAGAATGCCATACTGGAAACTCAGCTTAGTCAAGTTATTGGGGCACCTGGTTCTATTAATTCTTCCCATGAAGAAGTTGCCTGCTTGACTAAGGAAAATTTTGAGCTTCGTGCAAAACTGCTTGAAGAGCAGCTGTTTGCAAATGCCGGTATGGACATGATTCTCAAAACCCTTTCTGCCTCCTTCTCCAAGTCTCCCTCTTCTAGTGCCCCATAGAAACCTCTCAGTGACCAATTGTCTTCTGTTATAATGTTTTATGGCTGTTGTTTTCTTTCTGTTTTTTTTTGTGATGGCATGTTGGATTTCACCGTTACTGATCTTGTTTAATCAATCTATTTTCATATCAATGAAATAGCTCTTCCTTTTGCTTGTACAATGCTATTTTCCTTTTGCTTCTCTTTTCTGTCATGTTGTGTGCACATATGTGGCATGACTTGGCTATGTTAGACTTCTTTATGTCGCTTTCCTACTTGTGTATTTTTAATGATTCCAAAAGGGGGAAGTATAAATGAAATTGAAGAAATAGGGGATCTGATTAAGGGGGAAGCATAAAGTCAGGGGGAACTTGTGAAGTTCATGTTACCTCATCTGGTTATTTCTGCTCTAAATATATATTATCAATGTCTCAGTTTGTCATCATCAAAAAGGGGGAAATTGATGGGTTTTCAATGTCTTTACCTTATGTTTGATGATCTAACAAACTTACTGTCAAGAACCAGATAGGGAATCTAACACACTTGGTACACATTGCAAATCAATGAATTCCAGCCTGAACTCCAGCTAATGTGAACTACTGCAAGTGAAGAGAATAGAGGAACAAAATAAGGACCTAATCCCTGGGTGTTATCTGACAGAAGTACAAGTCAACTATACAGCTCGAAAACAACTGCAGAAAGTAACTGCCTGCAACTGTACATGCGATAATGCAACAATCACTTCCCATTAGGAAGAGGCGTGTACCAACCAAGAATTGACATCATACTTGGGATGTCTTTGGTAGTATAACAACATGGTGCAAGGCACAAGATATTCACTTGAGCATTTAGTGATATTCTCTCAAGCATTAAAGATCTGATCTAACATTGAATTCATTAGTGTGTCAAGAACAAGAAGACAACTCCACTAAGGATCAATTCCACAATGAGTCTATGTGTGTCCGTAGTTGAGTTGTAATCTTGTTGTTTGTTCTTCATTATCTCCTATCTTGCTTTCATAGAAGCTTTGTTTTAGGAAACTCAAAATCATAAACCTTCTGAGTTTGTGTTGTGATTAGAGTTAGTCATAAGTTAAAGTCTTTGTAACTAGTGAGTGACAAAGTAGCGTGTGGTAAGTGTATCACAAGTTAGTTGAGTTGAAGTCTTTGTAATAGAGGCATTACAAAGTAGCTTGTAATAGTGTATTTACAAGTTAGTGAAGCTGAAAGCCTACAAGTGTAGGTCGTGGCTTTTGTCCCCTTGAGTTGGGATTTATCCACGTAAAAATCCCGTGTCTCATTTACTTACTATTTTAATTAATATTCTCAGTGGAAACTCATAGAGGACCAGGTACTATATAGTTTGGTGGACTCATATAAACTAACAGGTATAAATAAAGTGCATTTAGAATACAAATAAATACATCTGCATACATGGTTCAATTAAATAAACATACTGAAGTAACATGTATATACTTGTATTTTATCATGTGTATGATGTATTATATATTATTAATCTGAATAAGAGCACAAACGAGATTACAATATATATTCTGACTATAATTATATAAACATATACTAAAGAGGTTAACAAATGTTAACCTCTACATTCTCGCTGACGGCTATATCACTCTGTGTTTGGCCTTTAGGATTATCTTGCAAGTTGGCATCAGATGACATTTGAATACCATCATCACGTCTCCCCGTGATTTTCTTTCTCTGGTATACCCTTTCCTTATGCTGATTATCTTTAAGCTGGTCAGACAGCTTCTTAAAGTTTTCACTGATCAATATTCTCAGAGACATGAACTCTCCCATCACCTTATCAATACACAAATAATTAGAGAGGTGCCCGAAAAATATATGAATGTTAACAAGTAAACTGTAATGTTTAATATGTGCATAAAAAACTCACATATTCTTTGAATGAATCTAGATCTTTCCTCAAAGAAGATACTTCATCTGTTTTAGAATCTGCTGGCTTCTTGTCATGCAATACAGTTTGATTGATTTCCGATATGCTAACAGGAGGAATATTTGATTGAGTCTTTGCATTTGAGGAATCTATAATCTATTCTTTGCGCTTTTTGTGGGGCGGTGATGAAGATGAATCAACACTTGCATCATGTGTCTTCTTAGACTGACGATGCGGTGTAGGAGTAAAGTCATCCGAATCCTCTGTAGACTTTTCTGAATAAGTAGGAGTAGGACTGTTCTCTACATCAACGCCTACTAGAGGAATCTGAATAACAACAAGCTCTATATGGCTTGGGTGGATGTCATTGCAAACAATCTGAAAATCGAAATACACTAAAAGTACACTACATTTGCTGTATGGTTACAAAGTTATGATGATTACATGAAATATGTATATGTATACTATTTTCAGCATACAAATGTATTCATGTTAATTTGAAAAATAGGGAAATAAAATATAGGTTGTATGCATCTGTATTGACTAACAGAAATATATTCTAAAAAAATAAATAACAGCCACTTAACAAATAATAAATTACCATGTTTCCCTAGTCATTGAACATGCCATTCATCAGATAAGCATAGGTTGGCTGATTGACGGTGGATCTCCAATTGAGTATTCTGGGTATCTGGTTATCAACTCGCGGTGCAATTTTGGGGTCAACCTTTGAACAACACTCGTAAAACCAAACTTGCATGGCGAGAGATATTCCAGCTATCCTATAGTACTTCTTCTGAGAATCCATCTTCTTGCTAATAGATTTTATAAGGTTTTGGAATGCTTTTATACCCCATGGATAATCAGAATATCTCCCACTCTCGACCAAGTCAAAATGTAGTCTTGAGATGGTTGTGTTGTTCTTCTCGGATGAAAATATGAAAGTGTGTATTAAATACAATACAGCTATCTTGATGGCATCCCCATCGTTGTCATGACCCCAATTCTTCTCATCAAAGCATGTCAATAAATCTTTATTTTTGACAAGATTTGCACCGCCAAAGTATGTCTCAACAATCCGGTTAGGCACCTTTTCATTAAACTGAAAATCATCAGGGTCACCACCACACTTGAGACCAGTGACAAGTGCAAACTCCCTTATTGAGAAGGATAATTTTGTACCATTGACGTATATTGAAAATACATCGTCATGAATTCCTTCTAACTGCAGAACTATAAAGCACCTGAACAATTGATGTTGGACTTCACAACACTTCATTTCAAGAAAACTTCCAAAACAAGTAGTACCCAATAGTTTGTACTGCTCTGGAATAAGTTTTTCTTTGAGGTCGGAGACTATGTCTGTTTTAGTATATGAACTGATATACGGCGAAAAAATAGGTTGTTGTTTCGCAAATAGTTTAATTTCCTGCATACAACAAGAATTACAAAAAGATTTCAGATGTCAACGGCAATACATATTTCATAGTATAATTATCTTGAATACATATAAATACAATTAAATACAATATGCAAAATATGTTGGAGTAAGACATAAGTAATAGAAATAGTTGTATATATATATAATACATCCACATACAACAATCAAAGTCATTGCAATGAGTACAAAACAGTGAAGGCACCTTTGAAAATCCTTATTAATACAACTACATACAATATAGAAAGGTCAGTGTAGTAAGTACAAAATACAGTGAATGTACTTTTGAATACATCTAAGCACATCTAAATACATTATGCAATAGACACTAGACTAAATAAGCATACAAATTAGTGAAGCCAAAATTTGTATACATATAAATACATCTACATACACACATGTAAAATTCATTGTAATGAGTACAAAATCAGTAATGGATTTTTTGAATACTTCTGAATACATCTAAATACGATATGCAAAAGTTAATGTATTAACTATAAATATAGTGAATTAAACTTTGTATACTTATGAATACATCGACATACATATAAATCAAATCAACAAATAAGTATATATATATGTATATATATATATATATACAATAACATACAACAAAAAACCCATTGGAAAAGGTAATAATCAATGTATGAGGACTCAAATACATTTTGATACATCAAAAATTACCTTTTCGTCCCGTGTATCCGAGTTATTGCTTGCATTGACCTCCTTTCCCTTGACACATGAAGTTTTAGCCATAGGTTCTTTTCTCTTTCCCGCAACAGGAAGATTTGATTCTTTCAAAGATTTCTCAACTTGGGCTTGTTTCAAAGTGTCATTGTGTAATTTTGTTCTCTTCTCCGCAGCCATTTTTGCTACTGAACCTGCAAATTCCAATTCCGCTTGAGTGATTTGCAAAGAGAAAGAGGGCCCATTGAAATTGAGAACTTTGGTAGGTATACCTCTGGTAACCCTCTTGTGGGATGTTGAATCAAACAATGGGGAGAAAATCTCAAGTTTTCTGTTAAATACAATAACAATGGTTTGTAGAGATACACAAAATAAACAAAAATAGCAAAATTCTAACAATTTAAATACTTACCACAACTATTTATTGCAAAAAATAACGGAAATTGAGAGAGAAAATGTAGATGGCGCGTACGAAAAATAGGGTGGAGACTGAGAATGGGGAAGAACTATGCGATGTGGGTGAGAAATTTTGAGATTTAGCATCGTATTTTCTGGAATGGGGGAAGAGAATGGCGTGTATCAAATTAGAGAGAGAGAGAGAGAGAACGTGGAGTGAGAAGTTTACATCAAATACGGTAATTATGTGAGAGAAAAATCTAAAAAAGGAGAGAGAAAAATAAAAAATAGTGTATATAGTGGCTTAAGGGTAGGAGGTAACCAAAAATAGATATTTTGCTATAAACATTAAAATGTATCTATAGAATATAAGTTTTTAAAATGGTATTTATTTAAAATAAATAAGGTGTTAACCTTTGCTATAGGAGGTAAAAATTTCAATTATTAATGTGAGACTTAATGATGGAGGGAATCATATTTTTAAAATATATTTTTCTCT
Source organism: Nicotiana sylvestris (assembly GCF_000393655.2). Taxonomy (NCBI): domain Eukaryota; kingdom Viridiplantae; phylum Streptophyta; class Magnoliopsida; order Solanales; family Solanaceae; genus Nicotiana; species Nicotiana sylvestris. The sequence continues at coordinate 187,109,215 of NC_091062.1, forward strand.
AAATAGTTTAATACTCGCATTATAAATACAAAAGCTTTTACACATTCTATCCTGCATAAAAGTACTACATAAATTACCATACAACTTTAGATCAGTACTCTCTCCGTTTTAGTTTATGAGAATCTATTTCCTTTTTAGTCTATTCCAAAAAGAATGATCATTTTTAAAATTTTATAATAGTTTAACTTAACTTTTAATTTTACTCTCAATAAGAAGCTTTAATAGCCATAAAAATACTATGACATATTTAAGATCACAAGTTTCAAAAGAATTATAGTCACCCAAATGTTATAGCTTCTTTAAAATTACAAGTTTTAAAAGTCATTAATTTTATTAAACTACATTCCCAAACAATAGTGGGATTTTACTGGTGTCACTACCCCGGTTCGCCCTCCGTGAACCCTCATGACGACACCTAGTCTCTACGACTAGGTAAGCCTAACAATGCGGAATAATATAAAACCGAAATAACAATTGAAGTAGCGTTTAAGATGCCGCCTGAAACATAACAGTATAAGAATCTCAACCCAATACTTCCCAAAATCCGAAAACCCATGAATCACAAGCTAAGAGATACATAAGAAGCTCTAACTCCAGAAATGTCTAACAATAGGAAAAATATAGAAGGGCTATACTATTACAGAAAGATAGAAAGGGACTCCTCGGTCTGCGGACGTGGTAGATATACCTCGAAGTATCTACAGAAGCGCCTCACCTTAAGGATGATAAGACTGAGTGGAAGTACCTGGATCTGCACATGAAAAACATGCGCAGAAAGGGCATGAGTAATACTCAGTAAGTGCCAAGCCTAACCTTGGTCAGGTAGTGACGAGGAAGGTCAGGGCCCTACTGAGGTAAAATAAAATATAAGGTTCAATAGTGTAGAATAAAGCAGTATAAATAAGTACAACAGTAAAGGCAACACAGGATATAAAGGACAGCAACAACTACCACAGAGGCAAAGTAACACAGAAAGAGGTACAACTCAGTACAAGGATAATAACCGGGGATCTCCCAGGATACCGTCCTGTAGTTCCAAACATAAATATCCAGTGGATCTCCCAGGATACCGTCCCGTAGTCCCAAAGTAAACATACATAAACAACAAGAAGAGTACACAGTTCAATTCAAGTTCCATACTAAGGTAAAACAGGTATTTCTAACCTAGCATGCTGCACATAATCCAAATAAGGCAGTTTGAGAAAGTAAGGCAATTAAGTCAATTAGACATGCTTTCCTAAGCTAACAACATGTTTAAATTGCAAGTAATATAAACAGGAAAAGGAAAGATACTAGTAATTACTTAATTTTCAACAATTAGCACAAGTACGCACTCGTCACCTCACGTACAAGGCATTTCAGTTATCAATAATACCAAATCCTAAGGGGAAGGTCCCCCACATAAGGTTAGGCAAGCCACTTACCTCGAACCGACTCAATAATCAACCCGAGACCACATTCTTGCCATGAGTACTCAACTCCAAATGGCCCAAATCTATTCAATTCAGTTGCACAATGTAAATAACACTTCAAGTAACTAATTCTACAAAGAAATTCTAAGCTAATATGCGAAATTAGGTAAAATAACCACAATGCCCCTCAGGCCCACGTCTCGAAATCGGGTAAAATTTACTTTTCCAGAATCCTCACACTCTCACGAGTTCAGTCATACCAAAAGTACCAAAATCGGACCTCAAATGGTCCTTCAAATCATCACTCAAATGTCTCTAATTAATCAAGCCCTAACCCCCAAATTACCACTGATTTTCCTTAAATTTTCATGCTTATAATGATAAAAAAATCACTCTAATAATGAGTTTAGGGACCAAAGACTTTACCCCAATGAATTCCTCTGAAAATCTCTCTTGAAAATGCTCCCCAAGGCTTCTTCCCGCTTGAAAAGAGGTGAAAATAGCTCAAATTTGCGAAGGCAAGTATTTATATGTTTCTGCCCAGCTAATCTGCTTCTGCGGTCATAGTGCGGTCTCGCTTTTGCGGACCAACGGTCGCATCTGCGATAAATAACTAACTCAACTTTTTCCACACCTACGACTCCCCATTGGCAGATGCAGTACCACTTCTGCGGTAAATCTCCCGCTTCTGCGGCTCCTGCCCCTTCCTCATTTAGCCACTTCTGCGGCTTGATTCCGCATCTGTGGGAGTCGCACCTGCGGTCTCTCAACTGCAGATGCGGTTATGACAACAGTCATAGCTTCAGCTGCAACTCCAAATTCCAAATCCTCCCGTCAACCATCCAAAATCATCCCGAGGCCCCCGGGACCTCAACCAAAAGCACAAACAAGTCTAATACCACTGTCTAAACTTATACCAATCCTTAAAACACCTAAAACAATATCGAAACGATGAATCAACCATAGATTCAAGCCTAAGTACTCCCAAACTCTAAATTTATGCTTTCGATCAAAAAGTCTATCAAACCTCGTCCGAATGACCTAAAATTTTGCACACACGTTACGTTCAATACTACGGAGCTTCTCCAACTTCCAAAATTCCATTCCGACCCTCGGATCAAAATCTCACTATCGAACCGAAAACTTCAAAATTCAACTTTCGGCATTTCAAGCCTAAATTAGCTACGGGCCTCCAAAACACAATCCGAACATGCACCTAAGCCTGAAATCACCAAACGGAGCTAACAGAACCATCGGAATTCCATTCCGAGGCCATCTTCACACTATTTCGACTACGGTCAAATTTTCAAAACTTAAGCTCTCATTTAGGGACTAAGTGTCCTAAAGCTCTCAGAAACTCAAAACCGAATATCCCGACAAATCAAAATAGCAGAAATAAACATGGGGAGAGCAGTTAATAGGGGATCGTGGCATAAATTCTTAAAACGACCGGCCGGGTCGTTACATCCTCCCACACTTAAACATTTGTTCGTCCTCGTACGAGCATAGAGACATACCTGAAGTAGTGAAAAGATGAGGGTAAAGGCTGCGCATATCCTACTTGGTCTCGCATATCGCCTCCTCAACCGGCTGACCCCGCCACTGAACCTTCACTAATGCAATGTTCTTTGACCTCATCTTTCGAACCTGCCTGTCCAATATCGCCACTGGCTCCTCAACATAAGATAGATCCTCGTCCAACTGGACTGAACTGAAATCCAACACGTGCGACAGATCATCGTGATACCTCCGGAGCATCGAAACATGAAATATCGGGTGAACCCCTGCCAAGCTGGGAGGTAAGGCAAGCTCATAAGCAACCTCCCCAACACCTCGCAGTATCTCAAAAGGGCCAATAAACCTCGGACTCAACTTTCCCTTCTTCCCAAATCTCATAACGCCCTTCATAGGCGAAACCCGAAGCAGAACCCGCTCTCCAACCATATAGGAAATATCACAAACCTTCCGGTACGCATAACTCTTCTGTTTAGACTGGGTTGTACGGAGTCTATCCTAAATCACCTTAACCTTCTCCAAAGCATCCTAAACCAAGTCTGTGCCCAATAGTCTAGTCTCACCCAGCTCAAACCAACCCAATAGTCTATCCTAAATCACCTTAACCTTCTCCAAAGCATCCTAAACCAAGTCTGTGCCCAATAGTCTAGTCTCACCCAGCTCAAACCAACCCACCGGGGATCTACACCGCCTACCATATAAAGCCTCATACGGTGCCATCTGAATGTTGGACTGATAGCTATTGTTGTAGGAAAACTCCTCCAATTACAAGAACTGATCCCAAGACCCTCTAAACTCAATCACATACGCACGGAGCATATCCTCAAGAATCTGAATAGTGCGCTCGGACTGTCCGTCTGGGGGTGAAATGATGTGCTCAACTCCACCCGAGTACCTAACTCATGCTGAACGGTCCTCCAGAACCATGATATGAACTGAGTACCTCTATCTGAAATGATGGAAACTGGAATAACATGCAGAAGAACAATCTCCCGGATATAAATCTCTGCCAGATGCTCCGAAGAATAGGTAGTACACATAGGAATGAAATGCGCGAACTTGGTTTGACGATCCAAAATCACCTAATTGGCATCGAACTTCCTCAAGGTCCGTGGGAGCCCAACTACAAAGTCCATGGTGATCTGCTCCCACTTCCACTTTGGAATCTCTATCTTCTGAAGCAACCCTCCCGGTCTCTAGTGCTCATACTTCACTTATTGACAATTGAGGCACCGAGCTACATCTAACTATATCTTTCTTCATCCACATCCACCAATAGTGTTTCCTCAAATCCTGATACATCTTCGCGACACCTGGATGAATGGAATACCGTGAACTATGGGCCTCATCTAGAATCAACTACCGAAGCCCATCAACATTAGGTACACAAATCCGACCCTGCATCCTCAATACCCCGTCATCACCAATAGTCACATCTCTAGCATCACCGTGCTGAACCTTGTCCTTAAGGACAAGCAAATAAGGGTCATCATACTGACGCTCTCTGATATGATCAAATAAGGAAGACCGAGAAACCACGCAAGCTAGAACCCGAATGGGCTCCGAAAAATCCAATCTCACAAACTGGCTGGCTAAGGCCTGAACATTCATCGCCATAGACCTCTTCGATGCTGGTAAATAAGCCAAACTCCCCAAAATCTCTGCCCGGTGACTCAAGGCATTAGCCACCACATTGGCATTGCCTGGGTGATACAAAATAGTGATATCGTAGTCTTTCGGCAACTCCAACCACCTCCTCTAGCGCAAATTAAGATCCTTTTGCTTGAACAGGTGCTACAAGCTCTAATGATTAGTATAAATTTCACAAGGAACACTGTACAAATAACGATGCCAGATCTTCAGGGCGTGAACAATGGTAGCTAACTCTAGATCATGGACAGGGTAATTCTTCTCATGTACCTTCAACTATCTAGATGCGTAGGCAATCACCCTACCACCCTGCATCAACACCGCTCCAAGACCAATCCTCGAGGCATCACAATAGACCATATAAGACCCAAAACTTGTAGGCAATATCAAAACTGGGGCTATAGTCAAAGTTGTCTTGAGCTTCCGAAAGCTCGCCTCACACTCTTCTGTCCACTGGAACGGAGCACCCTTCTAGGTCAACCTGGTCATAGGGGATTCAATCGATGAAAACCCCTCAACAAAACAACGGTAATAACCCGCCAAGCCAAGAAAATTGCAGATCTCTGTAGTTGAGGATGTCCTGGGCCAACTCTGCACTGCCTCTACTTTCTTCGGATCCACCTGAATACCCTCACTCGATACCACGTGACCTCAGGTGTTGCTCATGATCTTCTCGACTCCGGGAATACAACAAAATATCATCAATAAAGACAATGACGAACGAGTCAAGATACGACCGAAACATACTGTGCATCAAATGCATAAAGGCTGCTGGGGCATTGGTCAGCCCAAATGACATAACAAGGAACTCGTAATGACCATACCGAGTCCTGAAAGCAGTCTTCGGGATATCTGGATCCCGAATCTTCAACTAATGGTAACCTGAGTGTAAGTCAATCTTAGAAAACACCTGTAGACATGTGATTTTTGACCCTCCCCAAGATTTTTTTTATATTAGCGTAAAATATTTAGTTTAGGCATAATATAGATATTTTAAGTAATTTTGACTCTTTTACTTTATTTTATTACAAGAACACAAAAGATCACAAAAATAGGTTTATTAATGTTTTGTAGTCATTTTTAATCTAAAAAAAAAATCTTAAAAAAATATATACAACAATAGTATCATATTTTTATTTTAATATGATATTTGAAAATACCAAAAATAGATTTATTTTAATGGTTAGTTTTATTTTAATAATTATTTGAATAGTAGGAATAATTAACAAATGAGCCCGTATTTTTAATCTCGTTCGCAGCGAAAGAATAGAGCTTGTGCTCGAGCAACCCATCTTTTTTCCTAATTTTGGACCTAGCCCATAATTGACAAGCCCATAGTTCTTAGGTCCATACCCCTTAATCTAAAACCCTACCAAAAAACCTAGACTATATAAATAAAAGGAACAAAAGAGAACGGACAAAAAGGCTAAAAGAAAAGGCTGCGCCAAAAAGGACCCCCCCATCGGATCTCTTTCTTCACCAACGAAGAAAGCTTCTTCGTTTAAGAAGCTGGAACGAAAAGCAGCAAAACCTGCGCATGAGGATAACGAAGAAGGCTGGAGAACCAAAAAAAATGCAAAGGCTGCGCATCTCAAAATCAACACCAGAGAACGCCACCCCACCCCCCTCGCGTCTATCTTCTTCGACCCCCCTCCCTCTGCGCATCGTTGTTCCTGTCCAAACGACCCTATGCTGTCGGCGATGCTGTTCTGTCCAAACGACCACAGCGCCACCTCCGTAGGAATCTGGTAAACCAGCAGCCATGGTTTGAACCATCGGCGATCAACTCAATGACCACCCTTCGCCGCTGCTTTCTTATTCACCCTCTCCAACATCAACAGCCACAACACACACTCCAAGAACGAGCTGAAAAAAAACAGCGACAAAAGTGGAGTTCGAAACATCCGTTGAGGTTTCCGGTCGCCGGCGAAAGTTCCGGTCCTAATCTACAAGCTGCTGTAGCTCGAGTTGAGATCTATAAATACAGAAGGTTCATTCTCTTAATTACTCATTTCTTATATTAATTGTGTGTAATTAACTATGACTTCAAGAGTGATATTAGTTTCTTGTATGTGTTTATTTTGATTATGAAAGTGTACGACTGAAACATAAATTTCGATATTTCAACTTGAATGGTCTGTTTGGTATAGTTTCGACTGGTTTTTCTGGATCTTAGTGTGAAACTGTTTTGAATTATTAGGCTCCTTTTCATGTCCAACATTCGTGTGCCCCATGTTGAGATGCACGACTCAAGCTTCAGTTTGCCGTAATTGATTCCCATTTATCAATTTTGTTAGGCTTGTTTTGACCGTAAATCCCGTGCTAAACTTTGTGCGTACTGCGTTGGAATTCATTTTAAGCGTCAAATTTTTCTTTCCTTGTATTTATTTGAAAGTTATTTTGTCGTCATCTGGAGACTTAATTAAACAAATGGGACTATGATTAAATTATGAGAGCACTTTGCATCTAGGCATGACATGCTGTGTGTAATGAACGTATTCATCAGTTTAATTTGGTATACTTTCTTAAGAGGAGTGATTACCCAAATATCATGTTAAGAATTCATGAATCAAAGTCTTGCTTGGTTCAAGTGTATGTTATTATAGGAGTCTTCATTAGGCTTGTGAATCTTAGTGGAACTAACAAAAGTTTGGATAATTATTGATTCCATTTTTGACGTATTCTTCCATCGTTATTTGTGTTATTTTGGAGCATCCTAATTGTTTAAGTTCATGCCAATTATTGGAGTCATTAAGTTAAAAATTGTATGTTTGTTTGAATCAGAATGAATTTTTTTATATTTTCTCAATCTTTACCCATTCATCCGTATCGACTTCCCATAATTCATACCCTTGCCATAACCTCAAATTAGCTCTTTTAGGAGAATCATGAACTTTCGTAGTTGCTTTAGGCGCCTTAGTTAAATAATTATCATAGCTACGGGTACGGTTTCCATGACGGAGTTTGTGATGCTTAATTTATAAAAAACTCTGGTGCGCATTTCATGTGATCCAAATCCAAATCCTAAAACGTTGAATAAAATGTGTTCCGGATTGCGGGTGCATTTCATGTGGCGCGATCCAAAGGCACGTTTTAAACGACGTTCAATCTCCGTTAAAAATTGACTCAAAGCGGTGGAAAGTTAAAATTTGCACATAGTTTTAAAAATGTCTTAAAATCAGATTAGTAGGCCAAATATAACAGTTGAGCGACCGTGCTAGAACCACGGAACTCGGGAATCCCTAACACCTTCTCCCGGGTTAACAGAATTCCTTACCCGAATTTTTGGTTCGTGGACTGTTAAACAGAGTCATATTTTCCTCGATTCGGGATTCAACCGGTGACTTGGGATACCATAAATCTCCCAAGTGGCAACTCTGAATCTTTAATTGCAATAATCCCGTTTCGATTGTCACTTTAAGTTGGAAAAAACTCCCTTATACATCTCTTCTCGGGGGTGTAGGTAAAAAGGAGGTGTGACAGCTCTGGCGACTCTGCTGGGGACTAGAACCCAGAACTTTTGGTTCAGGGTTCAGAATTCGAGCTTATAATAATTGTTATATCTGGATTTGTTTATTATCTGATTTTATTACATGTTTGGGCCGAATGTGCTAAATGTTGCTTTTACCGCTTTGATATTATCTGAACTGCATATATAAACTGCTACAAAATCCCTCTTTTCTCTCTCTTGAGGAGTGCACACTGGTCGTGACTTCTTTCTGTTAGTGTCATATTCCAAATAGAACGAGGTTCGGATAAGTTGCAAAGTCGGATGATCTTTTGGTTACCGGTACGCAGCCCCCCTCGGCTCGAGTTTTCCGCTCGGGTAAGCCAGGTCTAGAACAAATAAACCTAGGTTTTAAACCTAGTATAACAAGACCTCATGCCGGATCCCTAGTAGGAGCACTTATCTGCATCATGTGCATTTTGACTTTGGAGACTCAACACAGGAGTTGGGTCTGTCTAGGACAGGTGTACCCGAAATAAAAGACCATCCTGATGCATCTTATGTGCTACATGTTGCATTTATTCAAGGGTAAAAGGGTCATTTGGCGGACCAATATTAGTTGAGGGCAAATGAAAAAAAAATGAAAAAAAAGAGGAGAAAAAGAGAGGGTGAAGCGTGAAGATGAAGTAAGTGGGGCCCAGTAATAATTTTCTTTCACACTTTTTCAAGCAAAAAAAAAATGAAAATGAAAAAAATTCAAAAAAAGAAGAGATTTTGCACTTTTTCATCATTTTCCGTAAATCAGAAAATCAAAAAAAAAATCTAAAAAAAGTTACATGTCTTATCATTGTTTTTTTAAAAAAGACGAAAAATATATTTTCTCTAAATTAGTTATTTTTTTTTATTCTCACCTGTATCCAATCTGCCCGAACTACGCGAACCTGATTCTCGTCTCTCAGGGCGGGATACGTAGGCAATCCACATAGGGTCCGGTCTTCCTAGTAAATCTTAGGTTCTTGGCTTTGTGGGGTCTTGACTGAATTTTGTACTTGTAACCACCTTTTGGTCAAATAAGTCATTTTGCAAAAATAGCCTCAATCATGTCTTGCATTTGTCTAGTAGGGAATGTTATGGTCTCACATAGTGTTGGTTTAAGTTTTCTCATACAGGTGTGGATCCATTCACCGGAGTTTGAGCATGACAAATACCCCATGACCACTGCATTCAGAAGTTGCTCGATGAGTCATTTTATATTTTTGAGTCAATTGTTCATATTTTACTTTCTAGTCATGTATAGTAGTATCCGGTCTTTTAGGTGATGTTAGAGTTTGTAATAGTCTAGTTAAGTTTGCCTAGTCTTTTGTTATTGTATTCCTTATTTGGTATTTGGAAATGTGTTACAAGTAAAAAAAAACAAGTCAAAAAAAAAAGAAAATTTGGCGTTTTTATATTTTCGTTATAAGTTTTCTTTAGAATACTAATTCTATAAATGAAAAAAAAATTCCTTTGAGGTTGTTTTTCCTTTAGGCAATTAATAATAAAAATTGCTTTTATATTTCCTTTAGTATAAGAAAAAGAAAACAACATACTTTATCTTTGGTTTATTTTAAGAGTTTCTCTTTTAGGCAATCAAAAGGGAGATCAAAAAATATTTTTTTTATCTTTTTCATTGCTTGTTTCGGAATCTTGCGTCAGGATATCAATTGAAAATTCAAAATATTTTTATGTGATTTATTCTTTAGATTTTCTTCATAAAAAATGAATAAAAAAAGGGTTTTCTCTTCTAGGATTTTTCTTAATAGAGTATTTGTTTAAAAAAAAAACATGCTCATTAAGCTTGAGTTTAGAATAAGTTATAGAGCATTCAGTCTAGAAAATTCAAAAAAAAAAAAATTTGCTTCTTCTATTTCTCTTTTCTCATCGGATTAGTAACTAAGGTAAAAAGGAAAAAAAAAGAAGAAAAAAATGAAAATGAAAACGTTAGTTTATGTGCTTTACTCTCGATCTTCCCGAACTACGCAAAGATCTGATTCATGCGGCGTCATGATACGTAGGCAACCTACATAGGGTTCGATCGAATCATTTTTTTTATTAGTAAAAGAAAAGAAAAAGAAAGAAAAAGAAAAGAAAAAAAGAGGTGAAATTGTGGGATGTGAGATATGAGAGAAGGAAAAGAGTGATGGTTAAAAAAAAAGAGAAAAGGAAGGAAAATGAGCAAGCCAAGAAGTGTTAGAAAAGAAAATAGAAGATTCGAATGGAGAAATTGGGATGATGCCAAGTGACCTTATGACCCTCGAAGTCATTCTAGAACCATTAATTGTCGCTAGGTGCATTGCACGTAATGTGATATTTTTTGTTGTTAAATGCCCTTACGCTAACGGGATGACCCCATTTCGTTCTTTTGATATCTTCATAGCAGAAAAGTAGTTGGTTTGTGGTTCTCGAAGTAGTAACTCCTCTCCACAACATAAAGTCAAAAGGTAATGGCAGACAACAACAAAACTGAGTTGGTTGATACAGGTGCCCAAAAGCAATTGGTCGAACAAGACAATGGGTTGGTTGAAGAGGTAAAGATGCTAAGACAACACATGGCGGACATGTATCAGGCTTGGATGACTGGGAAGGCACTATCCCCGCCGCCTCCTAGCTTCCTAAATGCTACCCTTACCCAAACACCGGTCACAGTGCCAGATGATCCCCCATACTTTCCAGATCCACCCGCTTATCATGGCTTTCCCATCCACCCTAGTAGCTCCATCACTCATCTTTCAATTACCTTTCCCAAAAATTTCCCTCCTGTCTTATCCACCATCCCCAACAATGAACACCCACTCAAAGCTCACGATGCCCAATATTACCCCTTAGAGGTTGCCCACAAGGTTCCCAACTCATACAAGTAGGGTCCGCGGGATGAGCCTCATGTTGAAAATGAAAAGTTCACAGGAAGAAAAGGGCGAGATGGGATACCCAGGAGGCTGAAAGGCATAGAACAATCCTTAAAGAACAAGCAAGGAATGGGAGATCAGGGTAGCATGGCTTACAAAGAACTGTCTGTGTCCTCTGACGTTCGCCTGCCTGCGGGGTTTAAAGTGCCAAAGATTAACTTATATGATGGGTGTGGGGATCCGGTAGACCATTTGAAGGATTATTGCAGTAAAATGAGAAGTGTTGGCGAGAAAGATAATTTGTTGATGGCGTACTTCAGTGAGAGACTGACTGGGGCAGCTTTGGAATGACATAATCGTCAAGATGTTGGTAAGTGGCCTACATTGGGTGACATGGCTCAAGATTTTGTTCGATACTTTCAATACAGATCAGGTGTTGTCCCAGACCGCTACTCCCTATCTCAAATGGAAAAGAAACCCAAGAAAAGTTTTAGGGATTTTTGGCTCAGATGGAACGAACAAATTGCTCGGGATAGTCCTCCCATTAATAGAAAAGATGTTGGTGAGCCCTGCCGATGACAGGGTCCAGTGGTCGTTCTTGCTAAACGCTTTCAGCCTCAATGTCGACCTCGTGGATATGCTTGTAATCCTCCCCAATGCTACTTCTCCCCACAGAACTCCCAAAGTCGTACATCACTTTTCCAGTACCCTATCCACAATGCACCACCATATGCTCCACACCCACAAGGCCCGCGATGGCCCACACCACTTCCCCAAATGTCTTACCCGCCCCCACGAGCCTGCCGAAAACCCCCTGGATCAGGTTTTCGGCCCAATCAAACATTTAAGAATGAGAGGTTGCTGAAAAAAAGAAAAGGCTTTCACCCCTATTGGAGAATCACATGCCAGTTTGTTCCAAAAGTTGAAGCAATTGGACATGCTGAAGCCGATTCATATAAAAATACCAAACCCTCTGTCAAAAAAGTTTGGTTTTTCTCAAAGGTACGCATATTGCTCAGATGCCCCGGGGCATGACATAGAGAAGTGTTGGAATCTGAAGAAAGCAATTCAAAAGCTTATTGATGCAGGTGACATTATCGTGCAAAATCCAGATGCAGCGGACACTATCCAAAAGTCCATCGCCTATTCGTAATGAGACGCATATGGTGAGTATGATGTGCTTTGAAAAAGAATATGAGAATTCTTCTGAGATCCGCGAAGGTCCACGCGCTGTAAAGTTTTCAATGCTATCAGAGGTTGATCTTGAGAATGAGCCAGCAAAGGGAAACCAAAAGCAATTTATTAAGAACAATGTGATGGAAGTTTGTGAAGGTCCTAATAATGTTGATGCGGAATTCAGTGGCTAAGATGCCGAGCTTGGCAATTGGAAAGACGATCCTTTCTTGGTTAGTCAGGGAGGAGTTTTGGTGGTTTATTTTGTTGTCATTTCTGTTGTTCGGGTTATTGCAGGGTTGTAATCCGGATATTGTCTTGTGACTCAAACCCTTCTATCTTTTTATTTTGCCTAGTTTGTTTAGTCATAGTAGCCTGTCTAGTATTGTCTAGGTTTGTTCTAGGTTTGTGACCCCAGTTTAGTTTGTTTGTTTTGTTGTTCAAACCCTTTCACCATCTGTCTAATGCAATTTTTTTGTTTTCTGTAATTTCTAGTCATTTTCATTTAGTTCCCTTTTCTTTTTTATAGTTTTTTTCCTGATTGACTCTAGTGACATGACATGCACACGTAATTCTCAACCTGGTTTTAAAAATCAGTTTAGCAACGAAACAATGTTGAAGATGTAGGGACATTTGAGGGAAATAAGTAAAGGCATTTTGAGATCACTTCAAGCCCGAATTGTGTGAAACTGGGGCAGATAGAGCATAAAGAAACCTTATTGAAATGTATCATGCCGCATCAGATTGAAGCTAAAGGCAAGTTTGCCCAAATTGACAGGAGCCGTTCGTGGTAATGAGAGTGAGAGTGTTGTCCAATGGTACTTTGTATGTAACAGATGTAGAAGGCGAATGTGTGGATATAGTCATCAAGTCTGGCGCAATCAAAAGATGTTACGAATGGTTTCTTTGGTTTGTTTAAATTATGTAGTTTGCACTTGGCATGTTTTGGAGATTGGAATGACAAAGGCATTTTGTTCTGCTATCTAAACACTTTATCCTTGGTTACCCCTTTGAGCCTTATTTATTTTTCTTTCATACCCCTCTTTCGGAATTAGTAGCAAAGATCAGAAACGCAAGCGTGAAAGATAAGAAAAGGAAGAAAGAAAAAGAGAAAGAAATATGGAAAAAGAGAAAAAAAAAAGAAAAGAGAAAAGAAGAAGAAAAACAATAAAAAGAGAAAAGCAAAGAGAAAAAAAGAGAGAAGAAAGAGAAAAGAAAAAAAAAATAAAGTAATTTCTATGACATGAACTACGTTCGACCTGATTCCTTTTAAGGATACGTAGGCAGCCTCACGGTTCGGTCTCATCAAAATAAAAATTCAAAAGTCCCCAAGCAAGAAACTAGGGCAGAAATTGTGGTTGTTGTAAGGAATCTGGTTCCGAAAGTTGTAATTTTGAACCCATGATGAGTTGTTTTGAGCCTTTTGATACCCTTTCTTTCTAACTCCATCCAAAAGCCCACGTTATGGTCCAAAGAAAGACCTTCCGATCAGTCTTCGAGAGATGCCAAGTCAAGCAAGGAGAGGTAATTCATATTAGGGGCAACACTCTGGTCCAAGCAGAAAAACAATGAAAATGAGAGAGTCTTATTGGTGAAAACCCTCGCGGGCACCGTAAGGCGACAGTAAGTGGAGAGAAAGAATCAAAAATGAGAGAGGCTTGATGGTGAAAACCCTTCGGGCACCACATATCGAATAAGGATTTTGAATTAGATTGGATAATCGAAGCATTGAAGCCCAGTTTCACGGTTTAGGGGTGTAACAGGAGTTGAACATCAGACTTGCTCAATAGAATAGGCCACAAGTGCACGTCATGGTCACTAGAGTTGGTATCCACATTTGATAGGTTTCTACTTTGTAGTTTTATTGTTAGGAATCATTTCTTTCCTTTGTCCTTTACTCTGTTCCTTTTGTCTTATTTACTTCCTCTTTCCGAGTCGATTTGGTCAGAACAAGTGAGAAATGACTTCAAAATTTGCCGCCAGCTTTCCAATTGCACAAAACGGGATCTGTCCAGCACATCAAAGTGGCATAAGTTAGGAAATAACAACAAGCGCACTGAGTTGGTAGCAATCAACATGCTTTGGGGTCCATGAGAAATACAAAGGTTTGGTATATTTCAACTCGTGAATAGTACAACAGATAGAGGATGTTGGGTGAACGGGTCAAAGGTATTCTCTGTGATGAGATCAACAAAGAAAGTGTTTAACGAGTGACAAACAAAGTCTTCTAAGCAGAAATCAAAGTTGTCGTGGCAAGTGAAGGAGCAATAGACCTCAAGGCCAATTCCAGTGGGTTAAGTCAGGAAAGAACATCATGCACATTGAGTGGACGGTAATTGACGTGCTTTGGGATTCATGTGAAATACAAAGGTTTGGTACATATCAATTCAGGAACAATACAACAAGTTGAAGGGTGTTAGGTGAACGAATCAAAGGTATTTTCGGTGAAACACAAAGGTTGGTAAATGTCAGTTCATGAGCAATGCAACAGATAAAGGGAATTGGGTCTGAATGGAGAAGGGGTATTTTCTGTGATAAGGATGACAGACAAAGTGGTTAGTCCATAAGCAAGCAAGGTCCTCGAGTGGAAATCAGTTATCATGGGAAGTGAAGGAGCAATCACCCTCAAAGTCAAGGTCACAAACCAACCACCACATTTTAAACTGACAAAATTTTTCTTTGATTAAAACAGGGGCAGGAAATTTCGGTTGTTTCGGAGAAACCCTCCGTGGAGAAAGGCAGTCACCAAACAGGTTTGATTTTTGATTTTTAGAACCCTCCTGAAAAATGGGACCTAGTTTAAAGTTCAGAAATAGCATAATCTAGCATAAATGTATCCCAAAGGAATATAAGTTGGTTTAGAAGTTTGCATGCTTGAGATAAGAATCAATTAAGAGTTTTCAGGACCCTCCTGAATAATGGGACTTAGCTTTAAGATTTCGATTAGATAATAATATTTAGCGTAAAGTCTGCTATAGGGTAGTATAATTCAGCCATAAAAGTTGTCACTCTTAAGATAAAATTGGACTTTTGATTTTCAGGACCCTCTTAGATAATGGGGAGTAGTTTAAAGATCCTCTTAGATAGCAAGATTTAGCAGAAGTCACACCTGTAGAAGATATAACTTAGATTTTAAATTGTCATTTAGTTAAGAGTTGTTAGGACCCCCTACATAATGGGACCTAGCTCAAGTTCTTAGTAATACTTGGTAATATGACTTAATTTTACACTCACATCTGTGCCCAGCCACCAAACTGGGGCAGAAAAATTTTCTTTGTCTATTTTGTTGCTGTCAGGAGCCCGCCTGAAGAGCAGGAAATACATTTCAAGTCAGAAGTCAGGAGCTCGCCTGGAGAGCAGAGAATACATTTCAAGTTGAAGTCAGGATCCCACCTGGAGAGCAGGGAATACTTTCAAGCGCATCAGTCAGGAGCCCGCCTGGAGAACAAGGGAGTACAATTTAAATTTTAGCTTTCAAATTATTTGTGTTGTCTATCTTGAAGTCAGAAGCCCGCCTGGAGAGCAGGGAGAACTTCCAAGTTGAAGTTAGGAGCCCGCCTGGAAAGCAGGGAATACTTTCAAGTCAGCAATCAGGAGCCCGCCTAGAAAACAGGGAATACTTTCAAGTCGGCAATCAGGAGCCCGCCTGGAGAACAAGGGAGTACAATTCAAGTTTCAGCTTTCAAGTTCTTATTGATATTTGGTAATGTGATCCATTTTACACTTACATCTGTGCCCAGCCACCAAACCAGGGCAGAAAATTTTCTTTGTTTTGTCTATTTTGTAGCAGTCAGGAGCCCGCCTGAAGAGCAGGGAATACATTTCACGTCAGCAGTCAGGAGCCCGCCTGGAGAGCAGGGAATACATTTCAAGTTAGCAGTCAGGGAGCCCCGCCTGGAGAATAGGGTCAGTTTTTACTTTAGTCAAGCTTAGTTTATAGTTTTCCTAGTCTATTCTTTAGTTTAATTTCATCACTGCATCAATAGTACAAGTGGTTTACAATTTTGCTAACAACTCACAAATCTTCCTAGTGCAAATTGGGGCAGAAAAATTTCTTTGTTTTGTCTATTTTGTTGTAATCAGGTGCCCACCTGGAGAACAAGGGGAAACAACTCAAGTTTCTAGGGAATGTAGTTTCAAAGGAAGACAGTTCAATTGTCAGGGGAAAATGGTTTAAGGTGCAAAGGAAAACAGTGTCAAGTAACTAGAGAAGACGGTTTGAGTCCAACAGTCAGGCGTCCACCTGAAGAAGAGGAAAAGCATCCCAGATTGCAAGTCAAGTCAGCAACCAAAGAATCTCGCGGCAAGAATGCGAGTCAGCAGTTCTAGATGATCAACCGAAGTTTGCTACAATAAAGGAAAAAGAGAGAAAGGCAACAAGTCAATCCAAATGCAGAAGTTGATGGAGGATGTGAACTTCTTAAGACGTGGTGGAAGTCACAAGCACTACAGGTCCGGTCTTGACCCAAAAAGCTGAAGAAGAATGAGCTAGCACCTGCAACTAGCAAGCGTCAAGGTTCAAATCTAAAGTCTGCACGAAGAACCACTCAAGACTCAAGATCAAGCTTCAGAAGACTTATAGATAGGAATTTTGTAACTCGTAGTTGACAGGTTTAATTAGTCTTTTTCATTTGATTTTTGATGTAATAACAGGGACCGCAGACCGGAACATCGGCGGAACAGCACCTCGACCGGATCTCCACCTCAGCATACTCCGTCATCTCACTCATCTCTAAACTACACGTGGCCTGGTTCCTTTATAGCCAAGGATATGTAGGCAGCCCAGATACCAGGGCTCGGTCACATTCCCCTTTTCTCTTAGTTTTAGTCTCTCCAAATAAGGGTCGGGTCAAAAAACATGTCTAGTCAGTCTTTGTCTAAAAACTCTGTACGTTTCCAGTCAAAGAGGGGCAGCTGTAGGCATGTGATTTTTGACCCTCCCCAAGATTTTTTTTATATTAGCGTAAAATATTTAATTTAGGCATAATATAGATATTTTAAGTAATTTTGACTCTTTTACTTTATTTTATTACAAGAAAACAAAAAATCAAAAAAATAGGTTCATTAATGTTTTGTAGTCATTTTTAATTTGAAAAAAAAAATCTTAAAAAAATATATACAACAATAGTATCGTATTTTTATTTTAATATGATATTTGAAAATACCAAAAATATATTTGTTTTAATGGTTAGTTTTATTTTAATAATTATTTGAATAGTAGGAATAATTAACAAATGGGCACGTATTTTTAATCTCGTTCGCAGCGAAAGAATAGAGCTTGGGCTTGAGCAACCCATCTTTAGGCCTAATTTTGGACCTAGCCCATAATTCTTAGGCTCATACCCCTTAACCTAAAACCCTATCAAAAACCTAGACTATATAAATAAAAGGAACCAAAAAGAATGAAAAGAGAACAGACAAAAAGGCTAAAAGAAAAGGCTGCGCCAAAAAGGACCCCCCCCCATCAGATCTCTTTCTTCACCAACGAAGAAAGCTTCTTCGTTTAAGAAGCTGGAACAAAAAGCAGCAAAAGCTGCGCATGAGGATAACGAAGAAGGCTGAAGAACCAAAAAAAAATGCAAAGGCTGCGCATCTCAAAATCAACACCAGAGAACGACACCCCACCCCCTTCACGTCTATCTTCTTCGACCCCCCGCCCCCTGCTCATCGCTGTTCCTGTCCAAACGACCCTACGCTGCCGGTGGCGCTGTTCTGTCCAAACGACCACAGCCCCACCTCCATAGGAATCTGGTAAACCAGCGGCCATGGTTTGAACCATCGGTGATCAACTCAACGACCACCCTTCGCCGCTGCTTTCTTATTCACCCTCTCCAACACCAACAGCCACAACACACACTCCGAGAACGAGCTGAAAAACAACAGCGACAAAAGTGGAGTTCAAAACATCCGTTGAGGTTTTCGGTCACCGGCTCTGTTCGTAGTCACTAGCGAAAGTTCCGGTCCTAATCTACAAGCTGCTGTAGCTCGAGTTGAGATCTATAAATACAGAAGGTTCATTCTCTTAATTACTCATTTCTTATATTAATTGTGTGTAATTAACTATGACTTCAAGAGTGATATTAGTTTCTTGTATGTGTTTATTTTGATTATGAAATTGTACGGCTGAAACATAAATTTCGATATTTTAACTTGAATGGTCTGTTTGGTATAGTTTCGACTGGTTTTTCTGGGTCTTAGTGTGAAACTGTTTTGAATTATTAGGCTCCTTTTAATGTCTAGCATTCGTGTGCCCCATGTTGAGATGCACGACTCAAGCTTCAGTTTGCCGTAATTGATTCCCATTTATCAATTTTGTTAGGCTTGTTTTGACCGTAAATCCCGTGCTAAACTTTGTGCGTACTGCGTTGGAATTCATTTTAAGCGTCAAATTTTTCATTTTAAGAATTCATGAATCAAAGTCTTGCTTGGTTCAAGTGTATGTTATTATAGGAGTCTTCATTAGGCTTGTGAATCTTAGTGGAACTAACAAAAGGTTGGATAATTATTGATTCCATTTTTGACGTATTCTTCCATCGTTATTTGTGTTATTTTGGAGCATCCTAATTGTTTAAGTTCATGCCAATTATTGGAGTCATTGAGTTAAAAATTGTATGTTTGTTTGAATCAGAATGATTTTTTTATATTTTCTCAATCTTTACCCATTCATCCGTATCGACTTCCCATAATTCATACCCTTTCCATAACCTCAAATTAGCTCTTTTAGGAGAATCATGAATTTTCGTAGTTGCTTTAGGCACCTTAGTTAAAAAATTGTCATAGCTACGTGTACGGTTTCCATGACGGAGTTTGTGATGTTTAATTTCTAAAAAACTCTGGTGCACATTTCATGTGACCCAAATCCAAATCCTAAAACGTTGAATAAAATGTGTTCCGGATTGCGGGTGCATTTCATGTGGCGCTATCCAAAGGCACGTTTTAAACGACATTCAATCTCCGTTACAAATTGACTCAAAGCGGTGGAAAGTTAAAGTTTGCACATAGGTTTAAAAATGTCTTAAAATCAGATAATTAGGCCAAATATAACAGTTGAGCGACCGTGCTAGAACCACGGAACTCGGAAATGCCTAACACCTTCTCCCAGGTTAACAGAATTTCTTACCCGGGTTTTTGGTTCGCGGACTTTTAAACAGAGTCATATTTTCCTCGATTCGGGATTCAACCGGTGACTTGGACACTATAAATCTCCCAAGTGGCGACTCTGAATCTTTAATTGCAATAATCCCGTTTCGATTGTCATTTTAAGTTGGAAAAAACTCCCTTATACATCTCTTCTCGGGGGTGTAGGTAAAAAGGAGGTGTGACAACACCCGTGCGCCCTGAAGCTGGTCAAACAGATCATCAATACGAGGCAAAGGATAACGGTTCTTCACTATAACTTTGTTCAACTGGCGATAATCAATGCACATACGCATAGCACCATCCTTTATCTTCACAAACAAGACAGGAGCACCCCAAGGTGATATACTAGGCCTAATAAAACCCTTGTCAAGCAATTCCTGTAACTGATCCTTCAACTCCTTCAACTCAGGAGGAGCCATATGATACGGAGGAATAGAAATGGGTTGAGTGTCTCTATCGGGCGGCATGCCTGGAAGATCAGCTGGAAATACATCAGGAAAATCCTGTACTATTGGGATAGAATCAACTAAAGGGGTATCAATACTGACTGTCACACCTCCTTTTTCCGCCCCCACGGGGGGTGAAGGGAGTTTTTCCAATTAAAGGACAATCGAAACGGGATTTGTTTATTTATTTCAGAGTCGCCACTTGGGAGATTTAGGGTGTCCCAAGTCACCAATTTTAATCCCGAATCGAGGAAAAGAATGACTCTGTATTACAGTCCGCGAACCAGAAATCCGGATAAGGAATTCTGTTAACCCGGGAGAAGGTATTAGGCATTCCCGAATTCCGTGGTTTTAGCACGGTCGCTCAATTGTCATATTTGGCTCATTTATCTGATTTTTAAACAATTAAGAACTTATATGCAAATTTAACTTTTAAAACCGCTTTTATCATTATTTATTTTATACAAAATTGCAACGTCGTGAAAACGCATCTCGAACCACGCCACAACCAGTGCACACGTGATTTGTTGACGCATTTTGCCTTCGTCAAGATCGTGATTTGGGTTACATAAATGTACACCCGTATTTAAGAAAATAACCTTATTAAATATGCGCCAAAATACTACGCATTATGGTACTATTAGGTAGGACTGTGAATTTTACTAAATCGTCCATCTCGGAATCTAGATATTTTCTTATATTAAAAAAAATAAATAAATAAGATTGGAGGACTGCAATTTTTTGTATTATTTATATTTATTTATTTTTTAGCGAGATCCTCCCTTATTTTACGAATACTCTTTAATGACTACGTCTTTATTATTACTAAGTTTGTCTATAATTATGAAGTCAATCTCTACATACTTAAAAATAACATATTAATTACTAATTTAAAACAAATATTAATGGAAAGTAATATTACTAAAATTATAATTTCAAACAACATGGAATTGTCAAAAATAAAAATAAAAACTAATTATCCCATAGTTGGATTAAAATTCATATTGTTAGTATGACTTAAGCTTATTGAAATTAATTATTTACAAATACTAAAAATTAAAAAAAAACTTGATTACTAAACCATATTTCTAAAAGTTAAACAATTTAAACTTAACTAACCTTGTTTTAATTCACATCATGTCCTAATACTTGATTCGCAAACTAATTCATGTTTTAACTGAAATTAACTACATGATTCCGATTAACTTAATGTTGACAAAAAACCTTATGAATAAGGAATTAATCAATTTTTGCCAAACTGATTCAATAACGCCATTTTTTACGTTATTTCTTCTATTTTGATTATTAAACAGTTTTAATTAGTAATCCGTCTTGAATATATTTCCTAATAATCCGGTTAAGGCGTTATTTAATATATCGCTATAACATGTCTAATTATGCCAAATGACAGTGATTGACAGAATAATAATACATGAATAATCTAAATACAATACAAAAAAAATTAAAACTAAATTAAAAATTTAACACTCTATTCTTCATTTGTATTCATGCTTCATATTTCGGATTACAATAACCAGCGTGTCAGTTGTGTACCTGATATTGGAAGCAAAAGAAAATGAAGATAAGAATCAGCAGTAGTAATGACAATACAGTGCAGCAACAAACAGTCCAACAACAGTAACCCAGGAATCGGATTTGCAAATCGGTGAAGTAGTAATCCCAAAAACAAAAGCTTCAAGCTTTGATGAAACAACAATTAATTCTGATTTCAAACAATGAAAGAAAGCAAAAGATTTTTTTTTAGTTTTTTTTTTTGAAAGTTTAAATATTTTTCGGAATTTTCTCTCTCTTAAATGTTCAGCCTTTTTTTCTCTCTCTTATTTTCTTTCTCTTCAGATTCGTTCTTTCTCTTCTGTATTCTCTCGTATCTGTCCGTGTCTTGTGTTCAAGACTTCCTATATATAATCTCAACTCTTTAATCAATTAAAATCCATCCATTTTCTCTACCAAACCCATTATCTTCCCACTTATCCCCATTACATTAAATAAATATATCACACCACCCCATTATTTTTTGTCCCCCATGCCTAACATAAATAAATATAAGATTCCTCCCCACTAAATTTTGTCTTGTCCCCCCTTTATATTAAACAACTATATCACAACCCACCCCATTATATTTTGTCCCCCATCTTCATATAAACAATTACAAAATGTACAATTCCTAAACTACCCCTCCGACCTTACTGAAATTACCAAACTACCCCTGAACGTACTGCAAATTACCAAACTACCCCATCAGCTATAACAAATCAATTAATCACACTCAACCAAAATATAGCCAATATGACCAATTTCTACACAAATTTAAACAACAAATCACATGAACATGATTTCTTCAATATTTCAACAACAAATCACATGAACACAAATTGAACAACAAAGAACAACTAAAATTTGATTGAACAATATTTTTTAGCAACAAACAATCCTATTTTCAGATTCAACAACAACAATCAAACAAGTATATTTAGATTTCCAAATTCAATAATATTGAACTTAAAATCAACTCTAACAACATCACAACAAACAATTCCTATATTAAACTTAAACAAGATTATGAGACAAATTCAAGAAATAATCATAAGTGATAAACAAGAAATCAAACTATACAAATTTCGGATTCAAGAACAATCAAACAAAGTATGAACATGAATGAGTCTATTTTAACACAACAAACATGACGGATTAAATGATTAAACCAACATTAATAATTTCTGGAAAATATATAACAACATGAAACAAATTGAAGAAATAATCAATTAAATTTCAATTTGAATCTAACAAACATCAAACTAACAAATTCTTACCTAAACAATAAAACAAACATGAAATAAACATGAAAAACCACTAATTAACTTTCCATTTGAAATCTGAAAATTAATTCAATCAAAACACATGAACACACTAGAAAATTATTTCAACGATGAACAACGAACAAAACAAGAATCAAATATTTAACGATTTTAACTTCAAGAAATATAAAAACGAAATATGGACAAAAATAAAACTCAAAAACAACTAACCGGAGATGAATCAACGACGAACTCGATTGTAAACAAATCCGTCCGGGCTTCGACTCAACGAAAGAAACTCGACCTTTGACAAAACGAAGAAGACGAAGGCAAGATAAAGCAGCCCACAGCTGGCCATGGCAGCAGCAATGTAGCTTGACGAGGCAGCTGGAATGGAGAGGACGAAACAGAAACAGTAACAGCTGCGTGAGCAGCATGACGAGGAAGCTGAAGCGGAATGAAGCAGTGGCGACCATGGATGTCGAGCTCAAGCTTGAGCTCGACGAAGAGGACGAAGGCAGACGCGGCGAGGAGCAGCTGAAGCAAAAACGTGACCAGCAGCAGCAATGGTGAAGCTGAAGACGCAGTGACGCAGCAGCACGATGGAGCAACGGTGGTGGACGTGAGGCTACTTCAATGGTCGTTTGGTTTTGACAACGGGAAACGGGGGGAAAGCAACCATGGCTGCTCGTGTTGGGGTCGATGGGACGATGGAGAATGTCGTGTGTGTGTGTGTGCAGTGAGGAGGATGGAGGGGCAGCCATTGATGCTAGGGAGGGGAGCTTAAGGAAGAAGATGAAGATAGGAGGGGGGGTGGATGACTTAACCATTTTTAGGGTTTTCTTCTCCTTTTTTTTTGTTTTGTGTTGTTTGTAAGATAATAGGGGTGTTGGGTTATGGACTGGGTCGATCCAGTTCGAAATGGACTGGGTCATAGGGAAGGTTGGGCCATTTTTTGGGCCTGTGGCTTGAAATCGAAGAAGAGGCCCAATTCCGACTTTCCTTATATTTTTACTCTCTTTTCTTCTTTTATTTTTCTAAAACTAAATTATAAAAATACTTAAACTATTATTAAGAACTAAATTAAGTTATAAAAGCGCAAATTAACTCCCAATAATAATTAACGCACAATTAAATAATAATTAAGCATAAAATTGTATATTTGGACATTAAATGCTAAAAATGCAAACGATGCCTATTTTTGTAATTTTTATTTTTTGTAAAACAAATTTAATTACTAACAATTGTAGAATTAAATCCTACATGCAAAGTGCGACATATTTTTGTATTTTTATTAATTTAACAAATAAACATACACAGACAAATACAAATAATTATTCAAAATATCACAAAATATCACAAAATTGCACACCAAAGAAAAATCATTTTATTTTTGAATTTTTTGGGAGTAATTCTCATATAGGGCAAAAATCACGTGCTTACAGCTGCCCCTCTTTGCCCGAAGACACGAAGGGTTTTCGTGCAAAGATAAAGCGAGCGATTTTTGCCCATCCGAGTACTCCGTGTGAAGCATTTTTTTTTTTGAAAAAGATTTGACCGAACCTTTGCTTCAAAGGTTTCCTACATATCCTGGGCTAAACAGGAATCAGGTCAATGTAGTTCGGGAAATTTTGGTAGCTGGGACTACCGTTGGACTGTAATGTTACTGTTGTTGCATTCTATTACCACTGCTTACCGATCTCCTTGTTACACCGTGTTTAAAAGAAAACAAGAAGCTAGGCTAGACTGCAATTTTTCTTGTTGCCTTGCTTTCTTGTCTGCTTGCATTTTTTCCGGTGCTTTTCTTCTTTTTGACACATGCACTTGAGTTTGTGCTGGGACCTCTTGTTGCAACCTTCTGCTTCCCGGTGCCGGGGAATTTTATTGTTTCCTGCTGGGGATTCCTATTGTAACCCTCTATTTTTATTGTCCTCTGACTTGATCTTGAAATGTATGCCTCTGTTGTATGGGCGGGATCCCAACTTCAATACTTGAAAATTAAAGACTGAAATGTATGCCTCTGTTATCTGGGCGGGCTCCCAACTTCAACGCTTGAAATGTAAAGACTGAAATGTATGCCTCTGTTCTATGGGCGGGCTCCCAACTTCAACGCTTGAAATGAAAAGACTGAAATATATGCCTTTGTTATCTGGGTGGGCTCCCAACTTCAACGATTGAAATATAAAGACTGAAATGTATGCCTCTGTTCTATGGACGGGCTCCCAACTTCAACAACAACTTTTAAAAATAAACGTCATTCCTCTCTTCAGGCGGGCTCCTGATTTCAACAACAACTTTGAAAATAATCGTCATTCCTCTCTTCAGGCGGGCTCCTGACTTTATCAACAACTTTTAAAATAAAACGTCTTTCCTCTCTTCAGGCGGGCTCCTGATTTCAACAACAACTTTGAAAATAATCGCCATTCCTCTCTTCAGGCGGGCTCCTGACTTCAATAAACAACTTAGAAAATAAACGCCATTCTGTTCTTCAGGGGGGGCTCCTGACTTCAACCAATAAATCGCTATTCTGTTCTTCAGGGGGGCTCCTGACTTCAACCGATAAATCGCCATTCTGTTCTTCAGGGGGCTCCTGACTTCAACAACTTTTCAAAAAATGCCATTCCTTTCTTTGGATGCCGAGATTTCAACAACCTTTTTTAAAACGCCTTTCCTTTCTTCAGGAGGGCGGATGAACCCGAAATATCCTATTCGAGGGCGGATGAACCCGAAATATCCTATTCGAGGGCGGATGAACCCGAAATATCCTATTCGAGGGCGGATGAACCCGAAATATCCTATTCGAGGGCGGATGAACCCGAAATATCCTATTCGAGGGCGGATGAACCCGAAATATCCTATTCGAGGGCGGATGAACCCGAAATATCCTATTCGAGGGCGGATGAACCCGAAATATCCTATTCGAGGGCGGATGAACCCGAAATATCCTATTCGAGGGCGGATGAACCCGAAATATCCTATTCGAGGGCGGATGAACCCGAAATATCCTATTCGAGGGCGGATGAACCCGAAATATCCTATTCGAGGGCGGATGAACCCAAAATATCCTATTCGAGGGCGGATGAACCCAAAATATCCTATTCGAGGGCGGATGAACCCAAAATATCCTATTCGAGGGCGGATGAACCCAAAATATCCTATTCGAGGGCGGATGAACCCAAAATATCCTATTCGAGGGCGGATAAACCCAAAATATCCTATTCAAGGGCGGACGAACCCGAAATATCCTATTCGAGGGCGGACGAACCCGAAATATCCTATTCGAGGGCGGACGAACCCGAAATATCCTATTCGAGGGCGGACGAACCCGAAATATCCTATTCGAGGGCGGACGAACCCGAAATATCCTATTCGAGGGCGGACGAACCCGAAATATCCTATTCGAGGGCGGACGAACCCGAAATATCCTATTCGAGGGCGGACGAACCCGAAATATCCTATTCGAGGGCGGATGAACCCAAAATATCCTATTCGAGGGCGGATGAACCCAACATATCCTATTCGAGGGCGGATGAACCCAAAATATCCTATTCGAGGGCGGATGAACCCAAAATATCCTATTCGAGGGCGGATGAACCCAAAATATCCTATTCGAGGGCGGATGAACCCAAAATATCCTATTCGAGGGTGGATGAACCCAAAATATCCTATTCGAGGGCGGATGAACCCAAAATATCTTATTTGAGGGCGGATGAACCCATTTTTAAAATCTTGGAATTGTCTTAACTCCGACTGTTTTTCTTCGAATCGTGTTGTCTTGCTATCTCTTAAAACTTGAATTGATTTCCTCGTTCCTCCGAGAAAATTTTCGACAATGGCAGAAAATCTTCTGCCCTAGTTTTGGTGCTTTTCCTTGTGGCATGTTTTTCCGCCATTAATAAGATTTCCTTTTCCTGTTTCAAATCAAAGAAAATTTGTTAGTTTTAAAACATGGTGAGTGGTCGTGCCACTCCTGCTGGGGATGGTTTTTCCCTTTCTCCCTTCCCCACTCTGTGTTGTCCGACCCTCTTGGAACTTGGTTGAAAATCTGTCGGGGATGCTCCTACATCTCGATGATCTGCCGGGGGCCCTTTTGGAATTAGGTCCACAATTTTCTCAACTGTTGTTTTCCTGTTTTTCTCCAACTTCCCTTGGAAATTTGGTCCTATTGGGATCTAGGCCCCTTTCATCATTTGGTCTTGCGACCAACTTCTTTTCTCTTTATCGCCTTATCTTTGGCATGTCCTATTCGCATTTTGCTTTGCATCATTTTGGCAACTGGTAGTAAGCTCTGAAAATCCTTTTCAAAAACAAACTGCTGGGAAGGTAAAGTCTTTTAAACCAAGAAATGAAAAAGTGATGATTTCAAAATATAGAAAAAGAAGAAGTCTTTCTGAACAAATGTTGGGGAAAAGGAAAGAAAAGAACTTATCTGAATGATATAACCGATTCCAACGATCATGTCGCGCATTCCGGATTAATCAACCCAGTCTATTTGTATCAATCAACCTTTCAGACGGCCTCATGTTGCTGGGGATAAACAGGCACTCAACTCTTTGCCAAATGCGGATCCTTCCCGCCAATCTTGTCTTGTCGCCTCATAGTGCCCTTCGAGGGGTTTTCACTAATAAGACTCTCTCATTTCTCTCAACTCCCGTCGCCTTATGGTGCCTGTGAAGGTTTTCACCGATAAGACTCTCTCATTTTATTTTATTTTTCAGCTGGGGATTGGAGTGCTGCCGATATGACTCTCTCTGTTGGGGATTCTTTCGGCTATCAATTCATTTCCAGCTTATGATCTTCTTCTTTGCTGGGGATCAGAGTGTTATTCCCGACTTCCATTTGCATTGACTTAGCACTTCTCAGATACTGATCGGGAGGTCTTTTTTGGACATCAATAGAGGTTTTTGTGTATGGCTGAAAGGAGAAGGAGGTATCAAAAGTTCAGAAATAATTTTTAGGGGTAAAATAGTACAACTCTTGGAATCAAACTTTCTTGCCAAAATTACAAGCGCCAACTTCTGCCCCAGTTTTTCGTGCTTGGGGATTTTTATTTTGTCACACTATGTTACCTTATGCACACTATGTTACACTATGACCTTATGCACACTATGTTACACTATGACCGAGCTGTGAGGCGCCTACGTATCCTTCTTTGAGGAATCAGGTCAAACGTAGTTCCCATTCCTTTGTTTTTTTTTCTTGACTTTTCTTTTGTTCTTATTATCATTACTTTTTTCGTTTTCATTACAGATTCCAAAAGAGGGGTATGAAAGAGTAAATAAGGCTCAAAAGGGGAAGCAAAGGTCAAAGTGTTTGGATAGAAGAAAGAATTGCCTCCGTCATTTCATTCTCTGATAAATGCTAAGTACAAACAAACAACAATTACAATTACAAGAAATCATAATATCTCTTAACTGCGTCAGAATTGATAGCCATGTCGACGCATTTCCCTTCGATATCTGTTGATCATAAAGCGTCATCGGGCTTGCTCTGTTTAGATTGCGATAATCAACACACACCTCAGATTTTCCGCCTTCTTCTTCTTTTTTTTCTTTTTTTTTTCATTGGCACCACATTAGCCCACCAATAAGGATATCGAGCGGCCCGAATAACCTTAGTATTCAGCTGTTTGGTCACTTCTTCCTTAATCTTCCCACTCACGTTGGTTTTGAACTTCCTCAATTTTGCTGGACGGGGGGTAATGCCGGGTCAGTGGGCAATTTTTGAACCACTAGATTGGTGCTTAAGCCCGGCATGTCGTCGTATGACCATGCAAAATGTTTTGAATTCAGTAAGTGCTTTGATTAGTTCTTCCCTGATGTTTGGTTCCATGTGGATGCTTATCTTAGCTTCCCTGATGTCATCCGCATCCCCTAGATTGACGGCTTCCGTGTCATTTGAGTTGGGCTCTTTTTTTCAAATTGGCTCAACTCTTTGTTAATTTCTTCGAAGGCTTCATCCTTATCGTATTCCGACTTATCATCACAATCTTGTACTATAAGTTCGAAATCAGATTGATTTTTTTAGACTAGGTTGAAGATCCGTCGTGCATGCCATGTCATTAGAACCAGTAGAAAGAGAACTGTTCAGAAGAGAAAAATAAGAAGAAAAATTAAAACAAAATAAGGAATGAGGAAAAAAACTTTCACTTTATTAAAATACGGGATAGCAAGGTTTCACACTTTGGCGAGCACAAGAAAGATCTGGATTACAAGCCTGGAATAATCCAAACAACAAAAAAGAAAATCAGAGCCCACTACCAAGACTCTCTTCGTATAGGAAGAGGAGTAGCCATTCAATTGTTGATTTTTGCATTCAACCCCACAAACTGCACATCTGCCTCGTTGGACCCTTTTCCCAACACCATAACTGGCTTGGCATCCACCTTTTCCAACTATACCACCGTTTTTCCACTGGTTAACATTTCTTTTGAACCGACACGGATCATCATCACTGTTTGTGAGGGTTTCTTTAGCTTCCCTCCTTCGTGCACTAGCTCAATCATGTGGGTTTCAAGGTGTGCCGGCAACGGGTTCTGATTGATGTTGGGTGCCTCTGGTGTCTGAACCTTAATCTTGTTGGTGTCAATAAGATTCTGTACTGCATGTTTCAACTTCCAACACTTCTCGGTATCATGTCCGGGAGCCCCCGAACAATACTCACAGCTTATCGAGTGGTCCATATTTTTGGGAAGGGGATTTGGCAATCTGGGCTCAACAGGACTCAACAAGCCTAACTGCCTTAATTTGTGGAACACGGCAGTATAGGTTTTCCCCAACTCAGTGAATGTTCTTTGTATTCTTTCATTTATGAAAGCCTGATTTCCCCGGAAACCTGCCCCTTGAGGGTTCTTGTAGGTTGTGGATAGGTGTTTTGCGGTGGTGTATGTGTGTTCTGGGGAGCCGGCGCGCGCCATTGCGAGCGAACCGGAGGCTGAGTGTATGTTTGGGCTTGGTGCACGGAGAAGTGTGGTTCTTGAGGTGGATAGTAGTGCTGTGGTGGGCTGTATGGGTAGTTTGGTCTGTGGGGTCTGGGTTGGTTGTAGTATGGTTTACCAGACCTGGACCAACTGCTTGCCTCAATCGTGGAAATTTCTTCTTTCTTCTTTCTTCCCAGCGCACCTCCCGTGCCGCTTTGAATAGCCTGGGTCGTTGCCTTGAGTGCCGAGTAATTCAGGATTTTGTCAGACCTCAGACCCTCCTCTATCATGACCCCTATCTTTACTACTTCATTGAAGGATTTCCCAACCCTCGTCACCAAGTGACCAAAGTAAGTTGGATCCAGTGTTTGCAAGAAGTAGTCCACCATTTCTCCCTCTCTCATGGGAGGATCAACTCTGGCCGCTTGCTCTCTCCAGCGGAACCCGAACTCGCGAAAACTTTCCCCGGGCTTCTTCCCGGTCCTCAGCAATGTGAGAAGGTCAGGGACTATCTCGAGATTGTATTGAAAATGACCCGCGAAAGCTTGCGCCAGATCATCCCAAGTGTACCATCTGCTGGAGTCTTGCCGGGTATACCATTCCAGTGCCGATCCAGTTAAGCTTTGACCGAAATAAGCTATTAGTACCTCATCTTTGCCGCCTGCCCCTCTCATTTTGCTACAAAAGCCCCGCAAATGCGCCATGGGATCACTGTGCCCTTTATATAAATCAAACTTGGGCATCTTGAACCCAACCGGGAGTTGGACGTCCGGGAAAGGGCATAGATCCTTGTAGGCCACGCTGACCTGGTTGCCTAATCCGTGCAGGTTCCTGAAGGACTGCTCCAGGCTTTTGAACTTCCTCATCACCTCATCTTGTTCTGGGACTTTAACCGGCTTTTCGATCTCTGTCGGTACCTCTAAGTGCGGGTTGTAGGTATGGGGTTCTGGTGCATGGAATGTGGGCTCAGGGGGATAGTATTGCGTATCGTGAGCCTGAAACACCGGCTCGCTGGAGGATCTTTGTAGCGTGGCTGGCGGAGGTGCCCCGAAGACGGGGACGATTGGCGGAGGAGGGTTTTGTTTGGGTGGTGGAGCTTGGGGATTATAGGAAGTTTCCCCTTGGTAGTATTGGGCAACGGGGAAGCTCGTTGAAGGGTCGGGTGAAGGGTATTCCGGTGTGTGTCCCGGTGGGGAAGTAGGAGTGACGAGTGGTTCGGGCCCCTTTTGCGCCTTAGCCATGGCTAGCTGCATTTCATGCATTTCCAATCTCATTTTTTCTATATTGGCCATCGCCTCCTTCAGCATCTGATGTGCCGTCCTTTCTGACTCAACACTATTTTCTGAGCCAGTCATGCTTTCTGGTATAATCCCTTTTGATCTTGTTTGATAATGGTATGGTGCCAATAAGCTTTAACAACTAACTATTTGGAATTGGACAAATAACAAACTTGTTAGCGTTAGAGTTTTAACAGATATTGCAATTGCATATTGGGGAACGTAATATTCTTAGGCAGTTAACCATTTCTAACATGTTTTTTTTCTACCGCGTGCATCCTCCCGGCTGGTTTTTTACTCGTGCCTTTTCAAGTGTTTCGGAAACCCTCCATTCCACCCTTTTTATTTTGTTGTGGTCGAATCTTATGGAGATTGCCTACGTATCATGACCCCGCATGAATCAGACCTCGCGTAGTTCGGACCAATAAAAGATAAACAATACTAATCATTTTTTTTTCAATTTTCAGATTAAAATAAACTGGGTTTCAAAGGTTTGAAGATGACCTACAAACTCGAAAATCAAACAACCCACATATTCTAATTAAAAGATTTACAAACTCCAAAAACAAACGGTCAGCTTCCTTTCTCCATTTGACAAATGCAACCAAACGGTTATTTTTTGCAAATGTGGCCCCTTCCAAATTTTGAGGCAGGAGAGGATTATTTTATGACACTTTACAAACTTGTCCATTCTTTTACGAAAATAGCCTTTCGACAACTGAAAGATACTCTAAGGCTATTTCGGCAAGAACGGTTTAAGACACTGTCGAAGCTAGCTCGGCTTATTTTGACCAAAAGCTCAAACGGTATTCACCTGACCGCTGACTCTTTGTTTTTTTTTTCAAATTACAATAAAAACCTGGTGTTGCAAACACGGTCCTTCAGCGCCTCGGGGACGAAGATTTTTAAGGCCGTGTGGGTCGACTGGACCAAAATCCTACACATGACCCAAAAAGTGGCTGTTTACGCGAAGTCAGCCTTCCAGCGTCCCTTTCGGGAACATTCGGCTATTTTTGACAAAAACAGCACCACCCTGACTTATTTATGACTCTTTTTATCATTTTTCAAAAATAGAAAACTCAACATTGCAAACACGGCCTTTCAACGTCTCGGGGACGAAGATTTTTAAAGCTGTGTGGGTCAACTGGACCAAATCTTAAACATGACCCAAAAAGTGGCTGTTTATGCAAAGTCAGCCTTCCGGCGTCCCTTTCGGGAACATTCGGCTATGTCTTGGCAAAAACAACGTCACCCCACTTCTTTATGATGAAAATAAATTTTACACACACACGCATATATGCATATATATATAATTTGTTTTTTTTTTTTTTGCAAAAGGGGAGGTTGGACATCACCCGACTTATTTATGACAAAATTAAAAATCTTGACATGTTTTTTTTTGTTTTTGGCTATTTTAGCAAAAGGTGGGGTTGGACCCGATGAGGGTTGCCTACGTATCTCACATCCGTTGAGAATCAAACTCGCGTAGTTCGGGCAGGTCATGAATAAAGTAAATAAACTAATTTTAATTTATTTTTTTTGAATTTGTAAAAGAACTGCTTTAAAAGAAGAAAGGAAGTATTTTTTTTTTTGGATTTTTGATTGATTTTCTTTTTGAAAGAAAGACTTCTAAGAATTCCTTTTCTTTTGATTTGAACTTTTAGAATTTCAAAAGTAAAAGGAAGATATTTTTTTGTTTGAATTTTTATTTGTTTTCTCTTATTCTAAAGAAGAAAGAAAATATTTTTTGGAATTTTACCTCTAATAAAAGAAATGCTTTCTAAATTATTTTATTTTTTGAATTTTGAATTTTCTTTTCAATTTTTAAAGAAGAAGGAAAATATTTTCGGATTTGTTTTATTTTATTGTATATATTTTTTTATAATTAAAAAGACTTTCTAAAGAAATCAATAATGGAAAATAATTTTGGATTTTTTGTTTTGAAAATTGGGAGTCTAAAAAAAACTTTTCTAGACTTTTTGGCAGGACAAATATTTTTGCAACAAATAAAGATATATATACATTTTTTGGAAATAAAGAAAAACTTTTTGGATTTATATATATATATATATATATATATATATATATATATTTGCAACAAATAATAAAACCACTTTCAACGCCCGACTCTTTTTATTTTATTATTTTTATTTTTATTTTTATTTTGGCATCTAAACAAATAAATAAATAAAAACCAATTTTAAAAAAATAGACTCTTTTTCATTTTCCTTTTTATGGCAAGACAAACTATTTTTTTTCTAATTTGTTTTTTTTTTTGAAAAACAAGACAGAACAATAACTCTTTTTTTTTCTATTTTTCCTTTGCTTTTAATAAAACAAACTAATAAGACATTTTTTTTTCATTTTCTCAAAATCTTGGCAGAGTTTTGACAGTATTTGGGCATTGGTTTTTTTTTTCAAAAATAAACAATCAATTCCCTAATCGCTATTTTTTTTTTTCAATTTCAAAATATTATTCCTGATATTCAAAAGTCAGTCAACACACAAATCCGGCAATTAAATGCGCAAGTAGCAGCAAGTAAGATGCATCAGGATGGTCATTTTCATTTTTTTTTTGGTACACCTGTCCTAGACAGACCCAACCCCTGTGTTGAGCCTCCAAAGTCAAATACACGTGATGCAAACAATCGCTCCTACTAGGGATCCGGCATGAAACTGAGTTATTCTAAGTGAAAAAACCTGAGGCATATTGTTCTAGCCCTGGCTCACCCAAGTGGACAGCTTGAGTCGAAGTGGGGGCAATGTACCGGGAGCACGAAAGTCTGTCCGGCCTAGTTACTTGTCCCAACTTCGTCTTATTTGGTATGACTTCTAACAGAAAGGTGGGCCACGCGCACGTGTACACCATAAGTTCAGAAGAGTCAGAAAGACGAAGGGTTTCGTAGCAGTTTTATATACACAATTCAAATAATATTAAAGCGGTAAAAGCATCATTTAGCACATTAAGCATATATCATGTAAAAATCAGATAATAAATAAAGCCAACTATAGTAGTTATTTTAAGCTCGAATTCTTGAACCCTGAACCAGAGATTCTGGGTTCGTTCCCCAGCAGAGTCGCCAGAGCTGTCACACCTCCTTTTTCCGCCCCCGCGGGGGGTGAAGGGAGTTTTTCCAATTAAAGGACAATCGAAACGGGATTTGTTTATTTATTTCAGAGTCGCCACTTGGGAGATTTAGGGTGTCCCAAGTCACCAATTTTAATCCCGAATCGAGGAAAAGAATGACTCTGTATTACAGTCCGCGAACCAGAAATCCGGATAAGGAATTCTGTTAACCCGGGAGAAGGTATTAGGCATTCCCGAATTCCGTGGTTTTAGCACGGTCGCTCAATTGTCATATTTGGCTCATTTATCTGATTTTTAAACAATTAAGAACTTATATGCAAATTTAACTTTTAAAACCGCTTTTATCATTATTTATTTTATACAAAATTGCAACGTCGTGAAAACGCATCTCGAACCACGCCACAACCAGTGCACACGTGATTTGTTGACGTATTTTGCCTTCGTCAAGATCGTGATTTGGGTTACATAAATGTACACCCGTATTTAAGAAAATAACCTTATTAAATATGCGCCAAAATACTACGCATTATGGTACTATTAGGTAGGACTGTGAATTTTACTAAATCGTCCATCTCGGAATCTAGATATTTTCTTATATTAAAATAAATAAATAAATAAATAAGATTGGAGGACTGCAATTTTTTGTATTATTTATATTTATTTATTTTTTAGCGAGATCCTCCCTTATTTTACGAATACTCTTTAATGACTACGTCTTTATTATTACTAAGTTTGTCTATAATTATGAAGTCAATCTCTACATACTTAAAAATAACATATTAATTACTAATTTAAAACAAATATTAATGGAAAGTAATATTACTAAAATTATAATTTCAAACAACATGGAATTGTCAAAAATAAAAATAAAAACTAATTATCCCATAGTTGGATTAAAATTCATATTGTTAGTATGACTTAAGCTTATTGAAATTAATTATTTACAAATACTGAAAATTAAAAAAAAACTTGATTACTAAACCATATTTCTAAAAGTTAAACAATTTAAACTTAACTAACCTTGTTTTAATTCACATCATGTCCTAATACTTGATTCGCAAACTAATTCATGTTTTAACTGAAATTAACTACATGATTCCGATTAACTTAATGTTGACAAAAAACCTTATGAATAAGGAATTAATCAATTTTTGCCAAACTGATTCAATAACGCCATTTTTTACGTTATTTCTTCTATTTTGATTATTAAACAGTTTTAATTAGTAATCCGTCTTGAATATATTTCCTAATAATCCGGTTAAGGCGTTATTTAATATATCGCTATAACATGTCTAATTATGCGAAATGACAGTGATTGACAGAATAATAATACATGAATAATCTAAATACAATACAAAAAAAATTAAAACTAAATTAAAAATTTAACACTCTATTCTTCATTTGTATTCATGCTTCATATTTCGGATTACAATAACCAGCGTGTCAGTTGTGTACCTGATATTGGAAGCAACAGAAAATGAAGATAAGAATCAGCAGTAGTAATGACAATACAGTGCAGCAACAAACAGTCCAGCAACAGTAACCCAGGAACCGGATTTGCAAATCGGTGAAGTAGTAATCTCAAAAACAAAAGCTTCAAGCTTTGATGAAACAACAATTAATTCTGATTTCAAACAATGAAAGAAAGCAAAAGATTTTTTTTTAGTTTTTTTTTTTTTGAAAGTTTAAATATTTTTCGAAATTTTCTCTCTCTTAAATGTTCAGCCTTTTTTTCTCTCTCTTATTTTCTTTCTGTTCAGATTCGTTCTTTCTCTTCTGTATTCTCTCGTATCTGTCCGTGTCTTGTGTTCAAGACTTCCTATATATAATCCCAACTCTTTAATCAATTAAAATCCATCCATTTTCTCTACCAAACCCATTATCTTCCCACTTATCCCCATTACATTAAATAAATATATCACACCACCCCATTATTTTTTGTCCCTCATGCCTAACATAAATAAATACAAGATTCCTCCCCACTAAATTTTGTCTTGTCCCTCCTTTATATTAAACAACTATATCACAACCCACCCCATTATATTTTGTCCCCCATCTTCATATAAACAATTACAAAATGTACAATTCCTAAACTACCCCTCCGACCTTACTGAAATTACCAAACTACCCCTGAACGTACTGCAAATTACCAAACTACCCCATCAGCTATAACAAATCAATTAATCACACTCAACCAAAATATAGCCAATATGACCAATTTCTACACAAATTTAAACAACAAATCACATGAACATGATTTCTTCAATATTTCAACAACAAATCACATGAACACAAATTGAACAACAAAGAACAACTAAAATTTGATTGAACAATATTTTTTAGCAACAAACAATCCTATTTTCAGATTCAACAACAACAATCAAACAAGTATATTTAGATTTCCAAATTCAATAATATTGAACTTAAAATCAACTCTAACAACATCACAACAAACAATTCCTATATTAAACTTAAACAAGATTATGAGACAAATTCAAGAAATAATCATAAGTGATAAACAAGAAATCAAACTATACAAATTTCGGATTCAAGAACAATCAAACAAAGTATGAACATGAATGAGTCTATTTTAACACAACAAACATGACGGATTAAATGATTAAACCAACATTAATAATTTCTGGAAAATATATAACAACATGAAACAAATTGAAGAAATAATCAATTAAATTTCAATTTGAATCTAACAAACATCAAACTAACAAATTCTTACCTAAACAATAAAACAAACATGAAATAAACATGAAAAACCACTAATTAACTTTCCATTTGAAATCTGAAAATTAATTCAATCAAAACACATGAACACACTAGAAAATTATTTCAACGATGAACAACGAACAAAACAAGAATCAAATATTTAACGATTTTAACTTCGAGAAATATAAAAACAAAATATGGACAAAAATAAAACTCAAAAACAACTAACCGGAGATGAATCAATGACGAACTCGATTGTAAACAAATCCGTCCGGGCTTCGACTCAACGAAAGAAACTCGACCTTTGACAAAACGAAGAAGACGAAGGCAAGATGAAGCAGCCCGCAGATGGCCATGGCAGCAGCAATGTAGCTTGACGAGGCAGCTGGAATGGAGAGGACGAAACAGAAACAGTAACAGCTGCGTGAGCAGCATGACGAGGAAGCTGAAGCGGAATGAAGCAGTGGCGACCATGGATGTCGAGCTCAAGCTTGAGCTCGACGAAGAGGACGAAGGCAGACGCGGCGAGGAGCAGCTGAAGCAAAAACGTGACCAGCAGCAGCAATGGTGACGCTAAAGACGCAGCGACGCAGCAGCACGACGGAGCAACGGTGGTGGACGTGAGGCTACTCCAATGGTCGTTTGGTTTTGACAACGGGAAACGGGGGGAAAGCAACCATGGCTGCTCGTGTTGGGGTCGATTGGACGATGGAGAATGCCGTGTGTGTGTGTGTGTGTGTAGTGAGGAGGATGGAGGGGTAGCCATTGATACTAGGGAGGGGAGCTTGAGGAAGAAGATGAAGATAGGAGGGGGGTGGATGACTTAACCATTTTTTAGGGTTTTCTTCTCCTTTTTTTTTGTTTTGTGTTGTTTGTAAGATAATAGGGGTGTTGGGTTATGGACTGGGTCGATCCAGTTCAAAATGGACTGGGTCATAGGGAAGGTTGGGCCATTTTTTGGGCCTGTGGCTTGAAATCGAAGAAGAGGCCCAATTCCGACTTTCCTTATATTTTTGCTCTCTTTTCTTCTTTTATTTTTCTAAAACTAAATTATAAAAATACTTAAACTATTATTAAGAACTAAATTAAGTTATAAAAGCGCAAATTAACTCCCAATAACAATTAACGCACAATTAAGTAATAATTAAGCATAAAATTGTATATTTGGACATTAAATGCTAAAAATGCAAACGATGCCTATTTTTGTAATTTTTATTTTTTGTAAAACAAATTTAATTACTAACAATTGTAGAATTAAATTCTACATGCAAAATGCGACATATTTTTGCATTTTTATTAATTTAACAAATAAACATGCACAGACAAATACAAATAATTATTCAAAATATCACAAAATTGCACGCCAAGAAAAATTACTTTATTTTTGAATTTTTTTGGGAGTAATTCTCATATAGGGCAAAAATCACGTGCTTACACTGACATCTCTCACATAAGCAAGATACGTGTCACACCCCTTCTCAACCATACGCTGAGCCTTAAGGAAAGAAATAACTCTACTAGGAGTGTGACCTAAAGAACCCCTCCACTCAACATGCAGTACATCTGGCATAGCCAGCATCACGGTTTTGGTGTGACAATCAAAAATAGCATAATGGGGTGACAACCAGTCCATGTCCAAGATAATATCAAAATCTACTATGCTGAGTAACAATAAATCGGCTCTGGTCTCAAAACTACTAAGAGCAACCAAACACGACAGATAAACGTGGTACACAATAAGAGAATCTCCCACAGGAGTAGAAACATAAACATGGGAACTCAAAGAATCCCGAGGTACACCCAAATTTAGAGCAAAATAAGAAGACACATAAGAGTAAGTGGAGCCTAGATCAAATAGAACTGATGCATCTCTGTGACAAACTAGTATAATACCTGTGATGAAAGAATCGGAGGCAACAACCTCGGTACAGGCAGAAAGGGCATAGTATCGGGCCTGGCCTCCCCCTCTAGGGCGACCTCTACCTCCTTGACATCCACCTCTAATTGGTTGAGCAGGAGGGTTAGCAACTAGTGCTGTAATCATAGCCTAAGAACTCTGCGGGGCACGCTGTGGTTGAGAAGTCTATGAAGGTGCAACCCTCCTGAGTCTGGGGAAATCCCTCACCATATGGCGTGTATTGCCACACTCAAAACAAGCTCTGGGAGGACGTGGTGGCTGTGACTGGCTCGGGCCAGGTCTGCTGGACTGACCACTGAAAGCACCCCGCACAGGAGGCGTACTAGATACTGGAGGTGCATAATAAGGCTCCTGGGGCCTAGGAGGAGCTGGAACACCACTGGCTATTGGAAGGGCTGAATGAATGGGGCGACTCATATAACCCCTACCATGATGACCTGCTGCTGGGGCACGGGCACCAGAAAAATGGCCTGACTCTCGAGATCTCTTGGCCTCCCTCTCCTCTCTCTCTCTAGCATGCATACCCTTAATCCTCCTAGCAATGCTCACCACCTGCTGATAAGAAATATCCATCTCCAACTCACGAGCCATGCTAGACCTAATGTTAGAAATAAGCCCCTCAATAAACCGGCGAACCCTCTCGCAAACAGTAGAAACCAAAGCCAGTGCATGTCTAGCCAAGCTAGTGTAACAGACAAAATACTCTGAGACAGTCATAGCACCCTGGTGAAAATGCTCAAACTCTACGCGTCTTGCATCTCTGAGGCTCTGAGGAACAAAATCTCACAGGAACATATATGAAAACTGGGTCAAAGTCAGTGAAGCAGCCTCATCCGGACTGTCTAACTCATAGGTGCGCCACCACTCATAGGCGGCTCCTTGAAGCTGGAAGGCAGTGAAAGAAACCCCACTCGATCCTGATATACCCATAGTGCGGAGGATATGGTAACACTCCTCCAGAAATCTCAAGGCATCATCTGATGCTAACCCACTGAACACCGGAGGATCATACTTCTTGAACCTCTCAAGTCTCCGTTGCTCATCCTCTGAAGCCGTTGCCCTGTCCTCAGGCTAACCTGGGGCTACAGGCTATACAATAATAATCTCTAGGACCTGATCAACATGCACTCACTGCTCAAGAGTGCAGGTGGTGGGAGTCTGTGCTCCTCCCAAGGCCTGAGATGTGGCTGCAGCAAGGGGAAGCAACCTTGCCTGAGCCAAAGTGGTGTACATGCTCATACTGCATAAGAGTCTCCTGGAGAGCTGGAGCAGTAGTAGTAGTAGTAGGCGTATCAGGTGCCTGGACTCCGGCTGGAACTGCTGGTGATTCCTCGGCGGCAGCTCGCACGTGTGCTCTGGCTGCACCACGTGCGCGTCCTCGACCTCTACCCCGACCCTGACCTCTAACGGCTGTAGTAGGGGGCATGGGTGCCTGATCATTTTGGGTAGCGCGTGTCCTCACCATCTGTGAGAGAATAGAAGATAGAAGTTTAGAATATTGATGTCAAAATCTCGCATGAAAAGGAAATCAAATAAAGTGGAATTTTCCTAACAGTTACATAGCCTCTCGTAGATAAATACATACGTCTCCGTACCGATCAGCGAGACTCTAATAAACCGGCTTGTGATTCTTGACTCCTATGAACCCCGGTTCACCCTTCGTAAATCCTCGTGATGGCACCTAGTCTCTACCACTAGGTAAGCCTAACAGTATAAAATATAAACAACAATTGCGGAAGAAAATAATATAAAACCGAAATAACAACTGAAGTAGCGTTTAAGATGCCGCCTAGCACATAATAGTACAAGAATCTCTACCTAATACTTACCAAAATCAGGAACCCCATAAATCACAAGCTAAGAGATATATAATAAGCTCTAACTCCAGAAATGTCTAATAATAGGAAAAATATAGAAGGGCTATACTATTACAGAAAGATAGAAAGGGACTCCTCGGTATGCGGACGCGGCAGATATACCTCGAAGTCTCTACAGAAATGTCTCGCCTCAAGGATGATAAGACTGAGTGGAAGTACTTGGATCTGCACATGAAAAACATGCGCAGAAAGGGCATGAGTACACCACAGTGGTACTTAGTAAGTGCCAAGCCTAACCTAGGTAGGGTAGTGACGAGGAAGTTCAGGGCCCTACTGAGGTAAAATAAAATATAATGTTCAATAGTGTAGAATAAAGCAATATAAATTAGTACAATAGTAAAGGTAACACAGGATATAAAGGACAACAACAACTACCACAGAGGCAAAGTAACACAGAAAGAGGTACAACTCAGTACAAGGATAATAACCGGGGATCTCCCAGGATACTGTCCTATAGTCCCAAATATAAAAATCCAATGGATCTCCCGGGATACCGTCCCGTAGTCCAACTCATAATGCGAGGGGATCTCCCGGAATACCGATCCGTAGTCCCAAATATAAATACTCAGTATAGGGGGAATCTACCGGGTGCAGTCCCGTAGTTCCAATGTAAATGTGTAGGGGGATCTCCCGGAATACCGTTCCGAAG
The DNA here is from genome assembly GCF_000393655.2 of Nicotiana sylvestris. Lineage (NCBI taxonomy): Eukaryota > Viridiplantae > Streptophyta > Magnoliopsida > Solanales > Solanaceae > Nicotiana > Nicotiana sylvestris. Next base: position 187,150,149 of record NC_091062.1, read on the forward strand.
TCCCAACGTAAACATACAGGGGGATCTCCTGGGATACCGTCCTGTAGTCCCAAAGTAAACACACAGCAACAATAAGAAGAGTACACGGTTCAATTCAAGTTCCATACCAAGGTAAAACAGGTATTTCTAATCTAGCATGATGCACGTAATCCAAATAAGGTAGTTTGAGCAAGTAAGGCAATTAAGTCAATTAGACATGCTTTCCTAAGCTAACAACCGGCCTAAATTGCAAGTAATATAAACAAGAAAAGGAAACATACTAGTAATTACTTAATGAAAACTGGATTTTCAACAATTAGCACAAGTACACACTCATCACCTCACGTACAAAGCATTTCAATTATCAATAATACCAAATCCTAAGGGGAAGGTCCCCCACACAAGGTTAGGCAAGCCACTTACCTTGAACTGGCTCAATAATCAACTCGAAACCATGTCCTTGCCATGAGTACTCGACTCCAAATGGCCCAAATCTATTCAATTCAATTGCATAATGTAAATAACACTTCAAGTAACTGATTCTACAAAGAAATTCTAAGCTAAATACGCAAAATTAGGTAAAATAACCAAAATTCCCCTCGGTACCATATCTCGAAATTGGGTAAAACTTACATTTCTAGAATCCTCACACTCTCACGAGTTTAGTCATACCAAAAGTACCAAAATCGGACCTCAAATGGTCCCTCAAATCATTACTCAAAGGGCTCTAATTAATGAAGCCCTAACCCCCAAATTACCACTGATTTTTCTTAAATTTTCATACTTATAATGATAAACAATCACTCCAATAACGAGTTTAGGGACCAAAGACCTTACCCCAATGAATTCCTCTAAAAATCTCTCTTGAAAATGCTCCCCAAGGCTTCTTCCCGTTTGAAAAGAGGTGAAAATAGCTCAAATTCTTGAAGGCAAGTATTTATATGTTTCTCCCCAGCTAATCCGCTTCTGCGGTCATGGTGCGGTCCCGCTTTTGCGAACCAATGGTCGCATCTGCAACAAATCACTAACTCGGCCTTTTCTGCACCTGCGACTCCCCATTCGCAGATGCGGTACCGCTTCTGCGGTAAATCTCCCGCTTCTGCAGCTCCTGCCCGTTCCTCATCTGGCCGCTTCTGCGGATTGATTCCACATCTACGGGAGTCGCACCTGTGGCCTTTCAATCGCAGATGCAGTTATGACAGCAGTCATAGCGTCAGCTGCAACTCCAAATTCCAAATCCTTCCATCAACAATCTGAAATCATCTCGAGGCCCCGGGACCTCAACCAAAAGCACAAACAAGTCTAATACCACTGTCCAAACTTATACCAATCCTTAAAACACCTAAAACAACATCGAAACGACGAATCAACCACGGATTCAAGCTTAAGAACTCCCAAACTCTAAATTTACGCTTTTGATCAAAAAGTCTATCAAACCTCATCCGAATGTCCTGAGATTTTGCACACACGTCAAATTCAACATTACAGAACTTATCCAACTTCCGGAATTCCATTTCGACCCTCAGATCAAAATCTCACTATCGAACCGGAAACTTCAAAATTCGGCTTTCGGAATTTCAAGCCTAAATTAGCTACGGGCCTCCAAAACACAATCCGAACATGCCCCTAAGCCCGAAATCACCCAGCGGAGCTTACGAAACCATCAGAATTCCATTCCGAGTCCATCTTCATACTGTTCCGACTACGGTCAAATTTCCAAAACTTAAACTCTCATTTAGGGACTAAGTGTCCCAAAGCTCTCCGAAACTCAAAACCGAACATCCCGGCAAATCAAAATAGTAGAAATAAACATGGGGATAGCAGTTAATAGGGTATCAGGGCATAAATTCTTAAAACGACCGGTCGAGTCGTTACAACTGGGTTGTTGTTGTTGTTATTCCTAAAAAAATCGATTCACACAAATTTAAACAAATTGAGTTTTAGTTAATAGTTAACACTGCATCCGAATGTTGAATAAGTTATATGGCAATTATTTTTCTTTTGCTGCCTACCATGCTCTATTATCTTATAACAGTCACAAATCTTCAATAAAATTGCAACAGTCCAAACATATCTTCAACTTCATAAAACTCTAATTTATTTATTTATATTTTTTACCCTTAAAATGGATAACAATTAAATTTGTATGTGGTTCTAAGGATATGTGATTGATTCAACACAAGTAATCGAGAATGTTAGATAAACGAATTAAAGATGAGATAAATAATCAAACCAGTTGTGACTTTGAGTCCGGGCTCGGATTTTAGCTTAACAATAATTTTTCCCTCGACCCGACCCTCGATTCAAAGCTAAATACGTATGAAGAACTATGATTAATATAAGAACCTTTCAATAGCTAGGAAATAGAGAAATAATTTTGTATTGTCTTGATATGCGTGTTACAATATGTGTATTGAATAAGAAACCTCCCCTTTATATAGTAGAGAAGTTTTACCCCTATTACAATTCTAAAAAAGGTAAAAATTCTCCTTGTACACCAATCACCGATACTCTATCAGTATCGAGCGAGATCCTTGTTGTGGTATCCGGTCGGGTGCGGATATCACGGCCCTATGTTAGTCATGTGCAACCATTTGTAATGCTTTCCGAGGTCTTGGAACTCATTTCGGGTTCGGGGGATGTTGACTTATCAGGCTCGGCGGCGAGCACCCTGTCCCGGCCTCAAACCAAAAAGTTCTTAGATTCGGTCTCTATCTCATACATTTGTACTTTGTGTGACTCACCGAGAACTCGGGGTGTGTGCTGACCCCAAGTTTAACTATATATAGATAGCCACCTCGTGTCTCAAAGAGTAGGTTTACCGAAACAATAGGAAACAATAGATTTACCTTGGTTCCTTCCTTCGTACGTTACAACCGAGATGACAGAGAAGCCAAAACGTCCCATCAATCGCATTGTTCTGACTTTGGACACATGTCAACCATTGACTGGTCGCCTTCGAATATGAAACATTGCGTAATGATTATATTTTCTCCTATAAAAGCTTTGACCTTTTGTACTTCTTCCACTTTCCGATCTTAGCTTTTATCTTCGAATTCCCTAGCAGCTGCCAACTCTTTTAAATCTTTATATCTTTACCTTTGATATTCAAATCTTCATAATTGTTCTTAAGTTTCTACCCAGATCTCCATCCTACCTTCAAACCTTCATATCCTTTCCTTCAAACCTTCATATGTTTCTTTCAAATCCTCTTATTCTCACATCACGATGGCCATGACTTCCAAATTAGTTCCTCAGCAGGCTACCTCTTCATCTTCCCATCCATCCGTAGGTACCGAGGAGGTCGTTCCCGAAGTGGTTGTTCTCAAAACGGTTACTCCCGAGGTGGTTGCTCCTGAAGTGGCTGCCACCAAAGCGGCCTTAGAGCCCCATATGAAAAGCTTTATTCCTGGGGGTTGTTCGATCCTAGATGACTTCAAAGTCGAGAAGGCCTCGTCCAAACAAGACCGAGGTGAAGGGGCATCGAGATATATATTCTGTCACCAAAGATACCCTTCCCATTTTCCGAGAGGACTGTAACTGGGGAGGTAAGGACATTGTAGTCCCCGGGCCTGAGGACGATATCACCACTCATGTGGAGGGGTATTTAAGAGTCTACACTTATCCCTTCACACTTGGCCCGGTAGACCTAGTTGTTTTGGCCTTTTGCAAGAGATACGAGGCATGCCTTAGGCAAATCCACCCATCTATTTGGAGGATCATGATCCTCCTTCGTTATTTTGTGAATAAAATCGAGTCTCCTCGATTCACCCTCGACCACCTGCTCCGTCTATAGAGTCCCTGAATTTTCTGAGGGGGACTAATCAAGCTCCCATATTTTTGTTACTCACGAATTGACCCTTGCCGGAAAGCAGGCGGCAATCGAGGGGAAGAGCCATGAGGCCTCCTACTGGAGAGGCCGAGATGGAGATCGGGGTTGAGACCTCCCGAGAAGCCGCTTCATCTCTAAAGGAGGCGACCAGTGTAATAGACATCATGGAGATGCCCTCCACATCGAGTCCATGCTTGATGATGCCCGAGCAACAAAAAAGAAGTCAAGTGAAAGAGTTCATGGCTCAGACGACCCTCTTCACTCCTTTTTCAATGGAGTGGATTCATCCACTTTGGAAGACTTTTCCGGGTTGGGCGACCTGGAGGCACCGAAGAAGAATGTGTCTTCGAAAGCTGACGGGCTGAGTTCGAGCCCAAAATTGGTGAAGTAGATTCCTACCCCGAGTGTGGACCCCCGGTCGCAAGAGAACAGTTATTCTTACGATCACGAAGGATGCTCGAGTTTTGTCTGCTCTGGTGGGCATAACCAGCTACCTCCGATGCCTGGTGACTGAGGAGGACATGGAAAAGATGAATGAGTAGGCACATCATGTCTCTTCAATGAGGTGCATCAGGCGCTGAACCGGGTAAAACATCAATACTCCCTCTTGAATTCTACTTAGGTTTCGATATCTCTTACTATTTTCGTTGTTTTGCAGGCCTCAGTACTTCACCATGAGAGCTTCCTCTTGTACCGCTTCAAAATAGCCAGCTCGAGTTCGATATTAAGGAGCAAGCCCGGAAAAAGGACATTTTCAAGCTCTTCAAAGAGCAACAGGACGGGGCCCTCAAGGACCTTCAGGCTGAGCTGGACATAACTCAGAAGGAAGCTTCGACCTTGAGGTGGGTGTGAGCACCTAATTTTTTCCCTACATGAAAACAACTCTTAAAAATAGACCAAAAATAATTTTAATTGATTTTAGTAGTTTTTCTTTATTTAGTTGCATTTCATGCATTTTTAATATTTTCAATTCATAAAAAAATTCATAAAAATTGTCAAATTTAATTTCATGTCATCTTAGGTTCAGTTTACATGTAGAAATTAATTACATTGAGTTAATTGCATTATTAAGGAAAAAATCACAAAAAATAGTCATATTTACATATTTAGCTTTTAGTCTTTAGAAATTAGTATTTTTACTTAGTTTTGAGTTAATTAGTTGTTTTAATAAATAAAGAATATTAACTTCTATAAAGAATAGCTCAATTTAGGTTTTTAATTAATTAAAGAAAAGAAAAAGGGAAAATAAATAGAAGAAAATAGGAAAAAATGTTTGGTCTTGTTTTTTCAAAATTGGGCCAATCCTCAAATTGACCTCGATTAATTAACCCAAGTCCAATCCTTCAACCCAAGCCCATTTCCCTTTACCCTTATCTGATAAAAGAAGCTAAGACCTAAAAATCAAGCATCCGATTATATACACATCAGATCATAGACCCTTCCCTTAGAGAGCAAACGGCGCTTCGTTCTTCACCAAAAAGGGAGATAATAATCGGACTCCTTCTTCAAAAGAACAAGAACAGTAGCCATTTCTCCTTCCCTTTTCTGCTTTCGTCTTCTTCGCTAATCACCATGAAAGCTGACCAAAACCAGTCCTAAAAACTCCATCGCTGGCGAACTCGCTGAAAACGAGGGAGGAGCGATCGCCTAAAGTTGAAACTCACTGTTGTTGCTGTTGCAAAGTAGTTGGGCTCCATTTTCACGTTTTAAGCTCTATTTGGGTAAATTTTGTTGGTTTCGCCATTGTCAAGTGCTGATGTACCTTTGGATTTTTTCTTCGCTATTAAAAAGATTTTGGCTCACGAGGTTCAGAAGCAATGTTTGCTGATCTCGGACACTTCTCCCAGTTGTCAATAAAGATTGCTTTTACTTCCATAGTTTATCCATCACTTATTCTTGTGTATATGGGGAAAGCTGCTTATCTATCGTGACATCATGTAATGGAGAGTGACTATCAGATTTGCTTCTACGTTTCAATACCTGAAAAATTAAGATGGTCGGTTCTGGTGATTGTTGTACTGGCTGCAGTAGTGGGGAGCCAAGCCATTATTACTGGAACCTTTTCAATTATTAAACAATTCTCTACACTGGGATGCTTCTCGAGAGTCAAAATACTGCATACGTCATCAACAATACATGGTCAGATTTACATCCCAGAGATTAACTGGACCTTAATGCTACTATGTTTGGATGTTACTATTGGTTTCAGAGACACCAGAAGGATGGGAAACGCTGCAGGTATGGCTTTAATCATGTTCAAAAAGGATAGAAAAATTCTTTTTGGTTGAAATCATTTGGACTGGTTTTCATGTTTAATTTTGCTATGGATTCTCTATCTCTTGTGCATGCATATACTCGTTTGTTTAGAAATTCTGTTTTTCACTTGTTTATGAAGTGGTCTAATATATCCCTTATCCCTAAAAATTTCCCTTCGCATCAGGTTTAGCTATCATAATTGTCATGTTGGTCACCACTTGCTTGATGTCACTAGTAATTGTTTTGTGCTGGCACCAGAGTGTTCCCCTCACAATTTGCTTTGTGATCTTCTTTGGGACAATTGAGGCTTTATATTTCTCTGCTTCTTTGATTAAGTTTTTGGAAGGAGCATGGGTGCCTACTGCCATGGCTTTTATTTTCATGATAGTAATGTGCATTTGGCACTTGAAACACACATGAAAAATATCTTTTTCTGACTAGTGGCGATGAAATTCCAAAGTCAGAACCTTTGTCTATTCTAGTATTGCATTAAATTATGAATTATCTCATGTAAAACTTAATTTGTTAATAGAATAAACTCTACCCATTCTTTAAATCTGCAACAACTGTCTAACTCATCACATAGATATATAACCACAAATCATCGTGACTATGGGTACGATTCCCGTTACATAGTCATAATACCTAATTCCCAAATTCAGGGGTGCATTTCATATGACCCGATTATAACAACTTCAAATAATAAAACCCTTTGAAATCAATTAAGGTGTGCCATGCCAAACAAAACCCCTTGGCCCTTATGAAATTAATTCAGTCCTTGTAAAAATTGAGGTGTGCCATCAATTAAACTTTCCATGGCCCTCATAAATGTTGTTGATTTAAACTCTCGTAGTTGTTTTAGGCGCGTTATTTAAATAATTCATCATAGCTACGGGTATGGTTCCCGTAACATAGTTGTGATTTTTAATTATAAAATCCGGGTGTACATTTCATGTGACCCAATTTTAATTCTCAACAATGTTAAATAGAACGTGTCGTGAACCGCAGGTGCATTTCATGTAGCATGGTTTAAGACGTGTTTTAAATAGCATTGAATCTGCCTAAAAGTGTTTTAAAATAATTAAAAGCGGTTATAAAGTTCAAAAATACACAATAGGTTTAAAACATGTAGTAAATCAGATAATAGGCCAATATTAATAGTTTAAGCAACCGTGCTAGAACCACGGAACCCGGGAATGCCTAACACCTTCTCCCGGGTTAACATAATTCCTTACTTAGAATTTCTGGTTCGCAGACTTTTAAAATAAAGTCAAAATTTTCTCAATTTGGGATTTAAAATAAACTGGTGACTTGGGACACCAAAATAACTATTCCAAGTGGCGACTCTGATAAAATTAAATAAAATAATCTCATCTCGAATAATGTCACTTTAATTGGAAAAACTCCCCTATATACCATCTCGGGGTATAAAAAGGAGGTGTGACAGCTCTGGCGACTCTGCTGGGGATCATAACCCAGAATCTCTAGTTCAGGGTTCAAGAATTCGAGCTTAGAATAACTGTTATAGTTGGCTTGTTTTTATCTGATTTTTACATGTTTGAGCCTAATGTGCTAAATGTCGCTTTTTACCGATTTGATATTGATTGAACTGCGTATAAATTGTTACGAACTCCTCTTCTCTCTAAGTCATCTAAATCATCTGGGAAGTGTGCACTTCGTATAACTTCTTTTCTATTAGAGTCATATCCCAATTTTAGAACGAGGTTCGGACAAGTTGCAAAGCCGGTAAAGCTTATGTATTCCTGGTACGCTGCCCCCCCTCCCCCCCAGCTCGAGCTGTCCCCTTGGGTAAGCCAGGTTTAGAACAATACACCCAGGTTTTTAAACCTAGAATAACATAACCCCATGTCGTATCCCCAGTAGGAACGTTTGTTTGCATCACGTGCATTTGACTTTGGGGACTCAACACAGGAGTTGGTCCGTCTAAGACAGGTGTACCCAAATTAAAAAGATCATCCTGATGTATCTTACATGCTACTTGCGCATCTGTTTGTTTCGGCTTGCATGTTGACCGGCTTTTAGAATAGGGAAAGAAAATCAAAAGAGAAAAAAAAAAGAAAATCAAAAAACAAGTGAGAGGTAGGTATTTAGAAAATTCTGAAACTTTGCCGAAATTCTGAAAAAAGAAAAATCATTTCAAAATGAGCCAAATTTCAAGTGCCATGTTTCCCTTGTTCCGTCAAAACTGACCGAACTACGCGGGTTTGATTCTCATCGGATGTGAGATACGTAGGCAAACCTCATCGGTTCCAGCCCCAATTTTTTTAAAAAAAATCCAAAAAATAATTTCCTTTAATTCCTTCCTTAGAAGCATTTCCTTAGAAAATTCAAAAAAAAAATATTTTAAACTCAAAAAAATAGTTTCCTTCTTTCTGAAATCTTTCATATGAAAAAAGAAAAAATCAATCAAAATCCAAAATACGGGTTTCCTTTATTTTGAAGTATTTTTCTCAAAAAATTCAAAAACATGAATGAAAAAAAATTATTTCCTTATTTAAAAATCTTTATTTCAAAAAAAGAAAAAAAAATTGAAAATTTGAAGTCCAAAATTTTTTTGCTTTTCTTTAGAAGTACTTTTGTAAATAAATAAAAGCTCAAAAATTCAAAATATTTTCTTAAAAGTCCCTCTTTCGAAAATGAAGAGGCAACATCCAAAATCCAAAAATATTTTCTTTCTTCTTTAGAAATAGAGAAAACAAATGAAAATTCAAACAAAAATATTTTCTTTTTACTTTTAAAATTTCCAAAGTTCCAATCAAAAGAAAAGGAATTTTAGAAGTCTTTCTTTCAATAAACAAAAAATCAATCAAAATCAAAAATCCAAAAAAAAAATATTTCCTTCTTCTTTTAAAACATTTCTTTCAAAAATTCCAACCAAAAAAAGTTAGTTTATTTACTCCATTTTCGATCTTCCCGAACTACGCAAGATCTGATTCATGCGGCGTCATGATACGTAGGCAATCCCCATCGGATTCAATCATAGCTATAAAATTAGTTGAGTGATAAAATAAACTGAAAAAATTGAGTGAAAAAGAAAGAAAAGAGTGAAAAAAAAGAAAAAAAAAAAAGAGAGCGACAAGAAATAAAAGAGTGACAAACAAAAGAGAAAAAGAGAGTGCCAAAAATAAAAGAGCAACAAAAGCGAGATGGAAAAAATCAAGAGTGATTAAAGAAAGGCAGAAATGAAGAAAAGGGGTACATACTGAAAGGGTTAACTAAGGCCGGGATGAAACATGCAACCGTTCAAACACATGGTAGAAACATTTAACTGTTTAGGTGCATTGCATCCAAACGTGCGATTTCCTATCTGTTAAGCGTCTCAAAACTAACAAGGTTGTTGGGTGTGCAAACTGGCCAGGTTTTTGTGGTTGGTTTTGTTGGTAGTCTAGCCTCCCCTCCTTCGCAAGATCCAAAGGCACAGATGGCCTCCGCAAGCAATCTACCAATCATCCGTCCTGAAAATAGCCCGGCATCGGCTATTCTGCAGCTAGAATCAGCAGCTGCTGAAGAGAATAAGATGTTGTGTCTCCGCATATTGGAAATGTGGGATGCCTGGTCTAATGGTAGGGTACCGCCAAGTGCAATCTATGGGTTCCCTGAGTTAATCCCCAGGTCAAGTGAGGTTACCAACGCCCTTGTGCGCAACCTGCTCATCCCATGCGGGCACCCTCCAATGTCATTCAATGATCCTGGCATGCATTCTGTGGTTCGCCCTCAGGAGCCAGTTTCCTGGGCACCTCCAATATTGTTCTCTACAGCACCAGTCGGCACCAGAACACAACCAACTTTACCACGGCCGTATGTTGAGCCTCCAATGTTCACCTTTCAGGGTCCACAACTTCAATAAAAAATAACATATATGACCCCGTACTCTTTCATTCAACCTCCGCAATATGATCTCTCGAGGGAGCAAGAAAAGGTTGTTAAAAATCCCAAGCAAGAGGAGATGGCTCGGAAGATGAAGAGCCTAGAACAAAGCCTGAAAAACATGCAAGGTCTGAGTGGCCGAAAGAGTGTCTCATACTCTGACCTCTATGTGTTTTCCCATGTCCACTTGCCAGCTGGCTTCAAGATGCCAAAATTTGAAAAGTACGACGGTCATGGAGACCCAGTCGCTCACTTGAAACGATACTGTAACCAGTTGAGAGGCACTCGTGGGAAAGAGGAGCTGCTAATGGCCTATTTTGGGGAAAGCCTCACCGGAATCGCTTCTGAGTGGTATACGGATCAAGAAATTACCTATTGGCACGTGTGGGATGATATGGCCCGAGATTTTGTCCGCCAGTTCCAGTATAATGTGGAAATCACTCCCGAAAGAAACTCTTTGTCCAATTTGAAAAAGAAAATCACGGAAAGCTTCCACAAATATGCTGTCAAATGGCGTGAGCAAGCTGCCAAGGTAAAGCCTTCAATGGATGAAATTAAAATGGTCACGGTCTTTCTACAGGCCCAAGAGGCGGACTACTTCCAGAACATGATGTTAGCCATGGGAAAGCCGTTTGCTGAGGCCATCAAAATTGGGGAGATGGTAGAAAATGGGCTAAAAACGGGTCGAATATTGAGTCATGTTGCTTTTAAAGCCACATCACCAGATGTTCAAAATGGTTTAGAGAATTTGATAAATGGAAACGGGATAGAAGAAGGAGCCATGATGGTTTCAAGCTCGAGGGGGCCCGCAGGTCATTCAGCCAATCATATATGCCTCCTATGGTCCCACCACACTATTATCCCCTTCAAGGTGATGCTTATGTCATGGCATCGCCTCCCTATGCGGTGATGAGCGCACAATCTTACGCGCAGCCACAACATTATACACAAAACCGAGCTCCACCTCTTAGAAATGCCCATCCTTACCAAGCTCCATATAATCCTCAACCAAATGATCCCCAATACAATCCTCGCCCAAGAGAGCCTTTCAGAAAGAATCAGTTCACTCCTATTGGTGAATCGTATTCAAGCTTGTTCCAAAAGATAATCAGGCTAGATCTATTGCAGTCAGTGGCCCCGAACCGGCCAAACCCCGAGTCCCCCTCGCACCGAGATGATGCTAGATGTGAATACCATTCTGGAGTAGTGGGACACAATACGGAGGACTGTTGGACCCTCTAAAGGGCAGTTGAAGATTTGATTGATGCTGAAAGAATCATTTTTCGGGATGAAGAAGCTCCTGATGTGATGAACAATTTGTTGCCTGCCTAGAACATCGGGCCAATAGTCGGAATGATTTGTGAAGCTGAGGAATTTGATCCGGCACTGAAGGTCGTTGCAGCCATTGCCGAGACAGAAGAAAAGCCAAAAAATGGTCGCCAAACATGAAAGCTCGCCATCAGACGGGAGTCTTAGTAGCCAGTCTTGCTATTCTTTCTGCGTCTGGATTATCTCAGGGTGTGATCGGATGTTTTACCTTATTGTCTTACTTTGTGATGTAAACCCTTCTATCTTCAAAAAATTGAAAAAAAAAAAAGAAAGAAAAAAATCAAAAATCAAAAATCAAATGAAATTAATATTTCATTGTCTAGGAATGTCTCTTTTCTTAATTTTGTCATTTTTCTCTTTTTAGTTCTGTTAAATGCAGATTTCAATAACATGACATGTTTGCGGACTTCATGCCCAGATCCTGAAAGTTGTCAGACCTCAAAATAATGAATCAAGGATTAGATCGCAATGAAGATAAAGTTTAAGAAAAATAAAACAAAGAGTTGGAACAACTGAAGGAAAATTGGTTCCCGGATTGGAAAGGTCCATACATTGCAACAAGAGTATTGCCAAAAGAGTGCGTTGTACTTGGAACATCGAAGGAAATATCCCTGAAATAATTGTCAATGCAAATGCAATCAAAAGATACTCTGATTGATCCTCCATGTAGTATTAATATTCTTCGATTAGGAACCATTTGAGCCGGTTACTCTTCTTTGATTACCCTCTTGGGAACCTGAAAGTGTCATTGAAAAAAAAAATAAAAAAAAATTGAATTGAGAAAATAAAAAAAAATGAAAAGAGAAGAAAAAGAAGAATACAAAAAAGGGGGGGAAGAAAATGTTAACAAGAAATGAAAAATGAAAAAAGAAAGAAAAGAAAGAGAAAACAAAACAAAACAGAAAATCCAAAACAAAGTTCCCTGAACTACGTTCAACTTGATTCCGAAAGGATACGTAGGCAGCCTCTCTTTGGGGTTCAATCACACTAAAATAAAAAACCCTCAAAAAGCGAAACTAGGGCAGATGTTATAATGGTTCGACGATGATCCCGCCCAAAAGGTTCTAAAGTTGTAATTCAATCCAAATCCTTTTATTTACCCAAATCCTGTTCAAGTCCTTCCGATCAATCGGTGAGAATGTTCAAGGACTGAAGAATACAGTTATTAGGATCCGATACAATCAAAATGAGAAAAATAAAATGAGAGAGTCTTATTGGTGAAAACTCACATGGGCACCGTGAGGCGACAGTAAGCAGAGAAATTGAAATGAGAGAGTCTTGTTAGTTAAAACTCGCAAAGAGAACTATAAGGCGATGGTGAGAAGAGAAATGAGTGAGGTCAACTTGTGAAGACCCGCAAAGGGCGTCCTTGATCGAAAAGAGGATCCTCGCAGCCATTGGCACCGACAGAGTCCTGGCAAGGTTTCTCGATTTTGAGGCAAAAGTTGTGATGAATTTCTGAGAGTCGGACGGTTTACACAGATCAGGCATCCAGTCCAAAAGGCATGTCATGTTCATTGAAGTCTGCATGTACCTCAGATAAGTCCTTCTTTCCTTTCCCCGAAAGGGACACTACTTGTTTTAAATTCATCATCATGTCCATTGTTTATTTTTCTTTGAATCCATTTCGGTCTAACTCTATTCCAGAACTGAGACAAAGAAGGGATGGCAAGACTGATTTATAGGTTCTCATTTGACACGAGCTAATGTACAAGAAGACACCCAGCCTTGGCAAGGGCATCAAGGAGACTTCGACCGGCCATGGTGGCTGATGTTTTGAAATTAAAAACTCTTGGAAGTTGAAAAGGTTGAGTCCCACGTGGCTAACCGTCTCGGGAAATATTTGAAAAAGCGAAGGTACCCCAAATGCTCTGAAATTGAAGTTGGAAGAAAGAAGCCAGAAAAGAAAGGCCTATAAAGGCGAAATAAAGTTGGAAAAGGTTAAGTCTCACGCAACTAGCCGTTGCAGTAAGTTTGAGAAGCCAAAAGTTCCCTTATGCTTCGAATGGTTAAAAACAAAGAAAAAAAAGAAAAAAAGAAGAAGAGAAACAACAAGTCAAAAGTGAAAGGCCTATAAAGTTAGAATAAAGTCGAAAAGGTTGAGTTCCACCGACCAACCATCATGGCAAAATCTGGAAAAAACCAGAGATTCTCAGGGCCTGAAATGAAATCGGTCCCCAGGAAACTAGCAGTTGCAATTGAGATCTTCATCAAAGAAGTCGGGCCTAGATCAAGTGATTGAAACAATCAAGGCCACAAAACCAACCACCGTTTCAAACTAACAATTATTTTTTGTTTGAAAACATGAAATAGGTGCAATCCGAAGCAACCTTGCAAGAAGTAGGTGCAACCAAAGAGAAAGTGCGCAAGGGCTAGAAACAACTCTGCAGCAACAATCCATAAAAGGAAAGTCCCCTCCCAAATTCTTTCTCGCATTCACTCATTCTTTGAAATAAAAAAAATAGATAAGAAGAAAATTCAAAAATGGTAGCCTAGGATCCCCAATCTCTAGTTACATTTTTCTAATATATGGTCTCCACTCCCTAGTTGCGTTTATTTTTAGACATAGGGTCCCCACTCCCTAGTCGCCTTTCTAACATAGGGTCTCCACTCCCTAGTTGCGTTTATTTTTAGACATAGGATCTCCACTCCCTAGTTGCGTTTATTTTAGACATAGGGTCTCCACTCCCTGGTCGCCTTTCCAACATAAGGTATCCACTCCCTAGTTGAGTTTATTTTTAGACATAGGGTCTCCACTCCCTAGTCGCCTTTCCAACATAGGGTCTTCGCTCCCTAGTTGAGTTTTATTTTAGACATAGGGTCTCCACTCCCTAGTCCCTTTTCCAACATAGGGTCTCCACTCCCTAGTTGAGTTTATTTTTAGACATAGGGTCTCCACTCCCTAGTCGCCTTTCCAACATAGGGTCTCCACTCCCTAGTTGCGTTTATTTTTAGACATAGGGTCTCCACTCCCTACTCGCCTTTCCAACATAGGGTCTCCACTCCCTAGTTGAGTTTATTTTAGACATAGGGTCTCCACACCTTAGTCCCTTTTCCAACATAGGGACTCTACTCCCTAGTTGCGTTTATTTTTAGACATATGGTCTCCACTCCCTAGTCTCCTTTCCAACATAGTGTCTCCACTCCCTAGTTGAGTTTATTTTAGACATAGGGTCCCCACTCCCTAGTCGCTTTTCCAACATAGGGTCTTTATTCCCTAGTTGAGTTTATTTTTAGACATAGGGTCTCCACTCCCTAGTCGCTTTTCCAACATAGGATTTTCACTACCTAGTTGAGTTTATTTTTAGACATAGAGTCTCCTTTCCCTAGTCGTCTTTCCAACATAGGGTCTCCACTCCCTAGTTGCATTTATTTTAGACATAGGGTCTCCCCTCCCTAGTCATTTTTCCAGCATAGGGTCTCCACTCCCTAGTTGATTTTATTTTAGATATAGGGTCTCCACTCCCTAGTCATTTTCCAATATAGGGTCTCCACTCCCTAGTTGATTTTAGCATAGATATAGGGCTCCACTCCCTAATTTTTTTCCCAAGGATACCCAATCCCGATTTTAATTGCTTTCAATAAAGAAATAGTTTAGATTTTTGTTACAATAACTCACGAAATTTTCCTAGTGAAAACTAGGGCAGAAAATTTTATTCGTTCGTTTGCTTTGGTGCCTGAACAGGTTTTACCGTGAGGCGCAAGGTTTGAGATGACCAAAAGAAGAAGTCTCAACCCAAATAAAAGAAAAGAAGAACAAGAAAAGAAGTTAAATTCTAAGTGTAGAAGCGGAGAAAAGATGCGGACTACTCAAAATGTGATTGAAGTCACAAGCTTTCTAAGTCTCGCCTTGATCCAAAAAGCTGGAAGAAGAAGGAATCAGCAGTTGCAACTAACGAGCATTAAGATTCAGATCAGAGTCTTCGGGAAGAACTGACCAAGACTCAAGATCAAGTTTATGAAGGTTTATAGATAGGAATCTTGTAACTTGTAGTTGATAGGCTTAGCTAGTTTAGCTTTTTGGTGTAATAAGGAGCTCAGCAAACAGAAACAGCAGCAACAGCAGTGAAATCACAGTTCTTCGATAGTCCCAGCTACCAAAACTTTCAGAACTACACCGACCTAATTCCTTTATAGCCAAGGATATATAGGCAACCTCTGAAGCAACGTTCGGTCAAACTTTTTCAAAATGCTTCCAAATGTAGTTTCAAACTGGCAAAAATTGCTCGTAATTGCTCACTTTATCTTTGCCCGAAAACTCTTCATATTTTCGAGCAAAGAGGGGCAGCTGTGAGCACCTAATTTTTGCCCTATATGAAAACAGCTCCTAAAAATAGACCAAAATTAATTTTAATTGATTTTAGGAGTTTTTCTTTATTTAGTTGCATTTCATGCATTTTTAATATTTTAAAATCATAAAAAAAATCATAAAATTTGTTACATTTAATTTCATACCATCTTAGGTTCAATTTGCATGTAGGAATTAATTACATTGAGTTAATTGCATTATTAAGGAAAAAATCACAAAAAATAGTCATTTTTACATATTTAGCTTTTAGTCTTTAGAAATTAGTGTTTTTACTTAGTTTTGAGTTAATTATTTGTTTTAATATATAAAGAATTTTAATTTCTACAAAAAATAGCTTAAATTTAGGTTTTTAATTAATTAAAGAAAAGAAAAAGGGAAAAATAAATAGAAGAAAATAGGAAAAAAAATGTTTGGTCTTGTTTATTCAAAATTGGGTCAATCCTCAAATTGACCCCAATTAATTAACCCAAGTCCAATCCTTCAACCCAAGCCCATTCCCCTTTACCCTTATCTGATAAAAGAAGCTAAGACCTAAAAATCAAGCTTCAAATTATATACACATCAGATCATAGACCCATCCCTTAGAGAGCAAACGGCGCTTCGTTCTTCTCCAAAGAGGGAGATAATAATCGAACTCCTTCTTCAAAAGAACAAGAACACTAGCCATTTCTCCTTCCCTTTTCTGCTTTCATCTTCTTCGCTAATCACCATGAAAGCTGGACAAAACCAGTCCTAAAAACTCCATCACCGACGAACTCGCCAAAAACGAGAGAGGAACGGTCGCCTAAAGTTAAAACTCGCTATTGTTGTTATTGCAAAGTAGGTGGGCTCCATTTTCACGTTTTTTAAGCTCTATTTGGGTGAATTTTGTTGGTTTCGCCACTATCAAGTGTTGTTGTACCTTTGGATTTTTTCTTCTCTATTGAAAAGATTTTGGCTTACGAGGTTCAGAAGCAATGTTTGCTGATCTCGGACACTTCTCTCAGTTCTCAATAAAGATTGCTTTTACCTCTATAGTTTATCCATCACTTATTCTTGTGTATACGGGGAAAGCTGCTTATCTATCGCGACATCATGTGATGGAGAGTGACTAGCATATTGGCTTCTACGTTTCAATACCTGAAAAATTAAGATGGCCGGTTCTGGTAATTGTTGTACTGGCTGCAGTAGTGGGAGCCAAGCCATTATCACTGGAACCTTTTCAATTATTAAACAATGCTCTGCGCTGGGATGCTTCCCGAGAGTCAAAATACTGCATACATCGTCAACAATACATGGTCAGATTTACATCCCAGAGATTAACTGGACCTTAAGGGGTCGTTTGGTTCGAATGCGATTTATACCAGTATAAGTTATGCCGATATAAGTTATGTTGGGATAAGTTATGCTGGGATTAGTTATGTTGGGATTGTTGTTTATTTATTGTTTGGTATGTTGTATTAAGAATGACAATTGCATAATTTCTAAGAAGAAAATATAAGTTATACCGGTGCTAATTACCCACCTTCTATAAGGTATAAGTTATCTCGGTGTTATACCTGGTTTGCTAACCAAACAGAATATTAAGGTGGTATTCAATTTTTATACCACCCTTATACCTTCTTATACCTCATACCAAATGACCCCTAATGCTACTATGTTTGGCTGTTACTATTGGTTTCAGAGACACCAGAAGGATGGGAAATGCTGCAGGTATGGCTTTAATCTTGTTCAAAAATAATAGCAAAATTCTTTTGGGTTGAAATCATTTGGACCTGTTTTCATGTTTAATTTTGCTATGGATTCTCCATCTCTTGTGCATGCATATATTCGTTTGTTTAGAAATTCTGTTTTCCACTTGTTTATGAAGTGGTCTAATATATCCCTCATCCCTAAAATTTCCCCTTCGCATCAGGTTTAGCTATCATAACTGTCATGCTGGTCACCACTTGCTTGATATCATTGGTAATTGTTTTGTGCTGGCACCAGAGTGTTCCCCTCGCAATTTGCTTTGTGATATTCTTTGGGACAATTGAGGCTTTATATTTCTCTGATTCTTTGATTAAGTTTTTGGAAGGAGCATGGGTGCCTATTGCCATGGCTTTTATTTTTATGATAGTAATGTGCATTTGGCACTTGAAACACACATGAAAAATATCTTTTTCTGACTAGTGGCAATGAAATTCCAAAGTCAGAACCTTTGTCTACTCTAGTATTGTTTTAAATTATGAATTATCTCATGTAAAACTTAATTTGTTAGTAGAATAAACTCTACCCATTCTTTAAATCTGCAACAACTGTCTAACTCGTCACATAGATATATAACCACAAATCATTGTGATTATGGGTACGGTTCTCGTGACATAGTCATGATACTAATTTCCAAATTCAGGGGTGCATTTCATGTGACCCGATTATAACAACTTCGAATAATAAAACCCTTTGAAATCAATTGAGGTGTGTCATGCCAAATAAAACCCTTGGCCCTCATGAAATTAATTCAGTCCTTGTAAAAATTGAGGTGTGCCATCAATTAAACTCTCTATAGCCCTCATAAATGTTGTTGATTTAAACTTTCGTAGTTGCTTTAGGCGCGTTCTTTAATTAATTCAATCATAGCTATGGGTACGATTCCCATGACGTAGTTGTGATTTTTAAATCCGGGTGTACATTTTATGTAACCCAATTTCAATTTCTCAACAATGTTAAATAGAACGTGTCATGAGTCGCGGATGCATTTCATAAGCGTGGTTTAAGACGTGTTTTAAATAACATTGAATTTTCCTTAAAAGTAATTTTTAAAATAATTAAAAGCGGTTCTAAGCTAAAATGCACCATAGGTTAAAACATGTAATAAATCGGATAATAGGCTAAGTTTAATAGTTTAAGCGACCGTGCTAGAACCACGGAACCCGGGAATGCCTAACACCTTCTCCCGGGTTAACAGAATTCCTTATCTAGAATTTCTGGTTCGCAGATATTTAAATAAAATCGATTTTCCTCAATTTAGGATTTTAAAATAAACCTGTGACTTGGGACACCATAAATTTTTCCAAGTGACGACTCTGATAAAATTAAATAAAATAATCTCATCTTGAATAATGTCACTTTAATTGGAAAAACTCTCTTATATACCCTCATCGGGTGGTAAAAAGGAGGTGTGGCAGTAGGAACATGCTTACCTGGTTGAAAAGGTAAAGGTATTTGAAGCTAAAAACGAGGAGCTAGTCGTGGTAACTAATAACAAAACCTCGTAGGTACAACAGATGATCGACCAACTTTGAGTCGAGATGAAAGAGGTCCAAGCCATGGCCGATGGGTGAAAAAGCAAAATGGATCTGCTGGCTTCGGAAAAGGAAACTGTCAAGGTGAAGTGGGCATCGATAGAGGTCAAGCTCTGGGTGGTGAAGGACAAAGCTGACAAGTGGTCTCAGTTGAATGATGATCTCCGAGCACAATTGAGCATGACTGTCGTAGAGCGGGATGCCCACGGTAGAGAATATGAGGAAGTGAAATCCAAGTTGGATACAACCTCCACCGATGCCAACGAAATAGTGGCCCAATACAAGGTCGATGTGGAGCCAGCTGAAGTCTGCCTGAAGGTAAAGGCTAAATATATGAAACGGCTATCCTGAAAAGAGACCCTCGAATAGATCCACGTCCGAGGTTTTGACCTGTCGGTTGAGATTGAGGACGCCAAACAATCCAAGGCCGAGGCAAAGAAGATTTAGAGCCTGAAGGTGCCGAAGGCTTTGAGGGCTCTGAGGGCTCGGAGGGATCCGAAGGTTCTCACG
This sequence comes from Nicotiana sylvestris, assembly GCF_000393655.2. Lineage (NCBI taxonomy): Eukaryota > Viridiplantae > Streptophyta > Magnoliopsida > Solanales > Solanaceae > Nicotiana > Nicotiana sylvestris. The sequence goes on from NC_091062.1 coordinate 187,169,515, forward strand.
ACTCCGGCGACGAGTTGGGCCCTAGTGAAGATTAGGCTTAGATGCCTTAGTACTATTTTAGTGTTTGTCTTATGCATATTTTTTGTTTATTTAGAGGCTGTTTTAATTGGAGCTTTGTAAGTATATTCCGGAATATATATAAAGTTTTCCCTTTCTGGCAATTTCGAGTCTTTACTTTTTCAACATCTTTTCATAATTTCTATTCTTGCAATATTTCTAATGCCTTAGCATAGAATCAAATATAGTTATATGGCGTTCAATTTTAGAGGTTCGAACGGAGCCTAGCTTCGATACAACTTTGTTTGTTCGAGGCTTTGAAAACTTGATGTGACCGAAAGTTTTTTCAAGATGCTTAAGTGATTTTAGATGATGCATTTGCCAAGTGTCACCTTTTAGCAAGTTTTGAATTTTTATGAAAGTGATTACGAGCTTCGGATGTCTCCGAGCTGTTTTTAGGGCGGCATAGCCTTTTGTATTTAGACATTGCCTAATAAGTTTGGTGCCTCTTGGATTTAGTAGCCCGAATTGTCTGAACTTTTTTTTGACATCAGTCCCCGAGTGAGGGTAGCCCTTGGGCTCGATAGTCCCCGAATAGGGGTAGCCCGTGGGTTCTTAGGATCTGAAATTTAAGAGTCAAGAAAATGTGTAACAGTAAGGCAGAATTTTCTTTCATTTCTGTGTGTAAAGTACATGATCGAAAATGCATAAAAGCTTATGTCATAGATAAAGTGGACTATGTGGGCACGGTTCACATGACCGTTTGGTCCTTATAATGAATCCTAACCACCGAGCCTTAGCTTCTAGCATACAAAGTTTTCCTTTTTTCTTTGCTAAATTTTCCTTTGCGGAAAACCTTAATCCGAAGGTAATGGCCCCCAATATCTGAGGTCGAACTTGAGAGGGCTCAGATATTGTTGATGCAAAGTGAACGCTCGTTGAATCCATTTGGAGACTGGCCTTCGAATCTAAGTTAGTACATTTTATTATTGCCTTGTTAAAAATCTTGCTGAAAACCCCATTTTGGGACAAAACCGATTCAAGAAAAAAAGAGTGCAATACGTGCTTTCAGACCTAATAGCCACATCCATTCTAGAGCATTGCCTGCAAGTGTTAGTTCGATTCATAACATGATTAAAGAGTAGTTGAGATCGTACCTTAGTAGTAGTACTATTTTAAGTGCATCACGTTCTAATTGTTTGGTAGTTGCACACAGTTTCCCGCTTCGAGTTTGTATGAACCTTTGCCGATAATTCCGATGACTCGATACGGTCCTTCTCGGTTGATCCCAGTTTTACCTTATTTGGGTTCCGAGTATGTAATATTACTTTCCTCAACACCAAGTCCCCGATCTTGAAGTGTCGGAGGTTGGCTCTTCAGTTGTAGTATTTTTCTCTCCGATGTTTCTGGGCGGCCAACTGGACTAAAGTTGCCTCACGCCTTTCATCCAATAGTTCTAGGCTCGTGACCATGGCTTTCCCATTTGACTCTTCGATTGCATATTGGAATCTGAGGCTCGGCTCTCCCACCTTGACTGGTATCAAGGCTTCGGCTCCGTAGACCAGCGAAAATGGAGTGGCCCAGTACTGGACTTCGAGGTTGTACGATATCCCCATAGGACTTCGGGCAAGATTTCTTTCCATTTCCCTTTGGCATCACTCAACCTCATTTTCAGGTTTTGAAGTATGGTGTTGTTTTTTGACTCCTCATGTATGTTCCCACTAGGGTGGTAAGGTGTTGATAGTATCTTTTTAATCTTGTTATCTTCGAAAAATTTGTTTACCTTGGTGCCAATGAATTACTTCACATTATCACACAAAACTTCGGTCATGTAATGACCCGACCGGTCGTTTTGAGATTTTGCACTTTGCTCACCAGTTCTCGGGCATGTCTAGCCCCGTGTTATGTATTATGACTTATGTAAATCGTCGGTTTTGGTTTTCAGGGTAACCGGAATGAATTTTGAAGAACAGTTCTCAGTTTGAAGCTTAAAATTTGAAAGGTTTGACCAAGATTTAACTTTTTAGTGGATGACCTCGGATTGGAATTTTTATGATTTGGTTAGATCCATTAGGTGATTTGGGACTTAGGAGCGTGGTCGGAATGTGTTTTGAAGGTCCGGAATAGAGTTAGGCTTGAATTGGCGAAATTGGAATTTTGGCATTTTCTGGTTGATAGGTGAGATTTTGATATAGGGGTCGGAATGGAATTCCGAAAATTGGAGTAGGTCCATTGTGTCATTTGTGACGTGTATGCAAAATTTAAGGTGATTCAGACGAGGTTTGGTATACTTTTTGATCGAAAGCAGAATTTGGAAGTTCTTGGAATTCTTAAGCTTGAATCCGATGTGATTTTGGTGTTCTGATGTTTTTTGAGCGTTCCAAAGGTTGGAACAAGTTTGAATGAGGTTATAAGATATGTTGGCATGTTTAGTTGAGGTCCCTAGGGCCTCGGGTGAGTTTCGGGTGGTTAAACGGATCAAATTCTTGTTTTGAAAGTTGTAGATTTCTTCAGATTAGTGTTGCAAAGTTTTGCTCTTCACGTTTGCAAGAGGGCTCACGCATTCGTGAAGAGACGTTGAATGAGGTAGATCAATTACCTTTCGCATTCGTGATGTTGGTCCCACATTCGCAAAGGTTGAGTCTGATTGAGCATTGCATTCGCGACTGAGGTAATGCGTTCGCGTAGGCTAAGCTGAGTAAGGCATCGCGTTCGCGAGGGTGTGTTCGCGTTCACGTAAGAGCAAAATTGAGCTGTGAATTTTTTTGTGCTTTGAAAACACGAGGCTTTGACCGCGTTTGCGAAGAAGGAATTTTTGTCCTGGGCAGAATGTTTAAATAGCCATTGTCCGCGATTTTGGGTCTAACTTTCCCCATTTTGAGCGATTTTGGAGCATTTTGAGAAGAATTGAAGAGGGAATCAAAGGGAAACACTTGGAGGTAAGATTTTTGAACTCAATACTCGATCTTATGTTGATTCTTACTTGTTTAAATATGAAATATATGGAAATTAAAGCCTAAAATTGAGGAATTAGGGCTTGAATTGGAGAGTGTAAATTGGGAAATTGAGGGGCCATTTGAGGTCCGATTTTGATGTTCTTGGTATGTATAGACTCTTTGGAGGATGAGGATTCTATTGATGTAATTTTTATCGGATTCTGAGATGCAGTCCCGGGGGTCGGGTTTGGCCAATTTCAGGATTTTTGAGTTAATTCGATTATTTTTGCTTAGGCTTTGTTCCTTTAGCGTGTATTAATGATGTGGAACTAATTTTGGTTAGATTCGGAGAAATTGGAGACTGATTCGAGAGGCAAAGGCACCGCGAGCTACAGTTTAGACCGGATAGAGGTAAGTAATGATTGTAAATATTGTCCTGAGGGTATGAAACCCCGGATTTTACATTGTTGTGCTATATTGAGGTGACGCACATGCTAGATGACGTGCGTGGGGTCGTACACTATTGGGGACTGAGACTTAGTCCATCCCGAATGACTATTTTAATGCGTATTTGATTGAAAACTGTTTGCTATCATCATGTTTTGGGCTGAATGCCATATTTGGGCCTCGTACCAACTGTTTTGGACCCTTAGGGGATTTGTTTTACTATTATTCCTCACTGTTTTGACTTTATACTTGTACTCAGTCATGCTATTATCTACTGTTTTCATAACTCAGCCATTTTTACTCCGTTTTTGACATTTTAAATGATATTTTGGTTTGAGCATCATGTGTTACTATTGCTTGAGTGGCTTGAGAGATTTTTGACTAAGTGAGGCCGAGGGCTTGAGTTGTGAGGATATTATGGGACCGGACTGTGCACCGCAGCAGTGTGGTACCAATTTATGATTATGAGGTCTAGGGCCTGATTTGTTACGCCACGAGGTGGCTTGATATGAGGCCGAGAGCCTGTTTGATTATGCCATGAGATGGCTTAATATTGCGCTTAGGCCGTAAGGGGCCCCTCCCGAAGTCTGTACACCTCCAGTGAGCGCGGGTACCCAGTGTGATATGTGATATAGCCTGAGGGGTTGATGTTATTCCATGTTATTGCCGAAGGGGTGGTTCTTGATTTATGTTATGCCCGAGGGGCTGATTATGAGTGATTGTGAGGTAGCCCGAGGGGATGGTTTTGTTGATATTATGCCTGAGAGGCGATTTATGATACATGTTTTGCCCAAGGGGCTACTTGCATTTCTATCATGTTTACTCACTGTTTTATAACTCGTTTGAAACTATTGAAAATTTATTTTAAAAGGTTTTTACCGGAACTGAGCATGATTTACGAAGTAAATGATTTCTGTACTGTGTCGGAACTATCTTTCCTTTGTTGTAGCATTTTGACATGGTTTACATGTTTTCTTACTGCTTAGCTTTCATTTACCTTTATTACTTACTGAGTTGGAGTACTCACATTACTCCCTGCACCTTATGTGCAGATTCAGGCATTTTCTAACCCGGTAGCGGGAGTTGATTGCTCAAAGGTAGAGTCATCAGAGTTTAGCAAGGTAGCTGCCCGGCGTTCTCAGCATTTGCTTTTCTCCCTCTTGTTTTTATTAGACTGTATTTAGTATATTTTCAGACTTTTCGTTGTATTCAAACCTTAGTAGATGCTCGTGACTTGTGACTTCCCGATATCGGGCTTGTATATTATTTCCGCACTGTTCATTTAGACTTACATTATGAAATATTTGTTTAATTAAAGGCTTAAAAACAATTCTTATTGATTAATAGTTAATTTGGGAGTTGTGTGGGCTGGCCTAGTTTCACGATAGGCGATATCACGACCGGGTCGGTTTTAGGGTCGTGATAAGTTGGTATCAGAGCCTAGGTTACATAGGTCTCACGAGTCATGAGCAGGTTTAGTAGAGTCTCGCGGATTGGTACGGAGACATCTGTACTTATCCTCGGGAGGCTGCAGAACCTTTAGGAAAAACTTCACATTCTTGAATTCTTATCGTGTTTCCTTGATTCAGCTTGAAATGTAACTCTTTGAATTCCTTCCATGCATTTGTATATGCGCATGAGCACTTAGTATCAGATGTGCATTGATGGCTTGGGATTACCTGATCGAGGAGCGAGATGTGATCTTTGTGTGTTGATGTTGGGCCAGTCGGGTGGACTTGAGCCCGGGTTTTGCCTATAGTTTGAGCACTGAGGTGTTGGTTGTGCGAGCATGTGCTTTTGGATTTGTATGTCCGATAGTGTCCCTATTGGTGGGAGTGATGGATAGATAGCTACGTGATGAGTATGATGTTACTGCGAGATGTGTGCATGTGATTTGAACGAGACAAGAAGGGTCTACTTGGGGGTAGTAAGAACTATTCGGTGCTTGGTTTCTATTGTGATTTGATGTTTAGCCCGAGTTGTGGGCGTGTTGAAGGACCTTTTCATGTTGCCTAGTTGGGAAGTGAAGTGGATTTCACGTTGTGATATGAATTCAGACTCAGGAAGATTAAGTAATTGTGTAATGTTTATGACAGCGGAAGGGTATAAGGAGTTGTTAGTTTGAGGCGAGGCAGGTGGGCTATCTCCTACGGATTGTTCTGAAGTTTGCGTGATCTTTTATGTCGTTTATTGGAAGATCTCTATTACTAGAGAAATATATGTATTGCAATTTGAATTTGGGCCGCCTAAGAGAGTGGGCTTGACTGTTATGAGGGTGAAGGCAAGGATTGCAGAAGATTTAAAGTACTAGATGGTCTGTGTTTCACGAGCTTATGAAGGATTGAATTTAATCTCACTATGGTATTATGATAGTAATAGAGTATATGCATTATGACTTATTGTGTGTTTTGATCTATGACTTTGAGCCAAGTGGGGGAGTCTGCTATTGATTAGTTGATTGCATGGTTATGTTCTATGTTGGTTCCAGTTTGAGGCATACTAATGAATCAGTTATGGCTTACAGAGGTTGAGACCGAGGATGGATCGAGTAAAGAAATTTCAATAAAGGTTATGTTATGCTTTATGGGTATGTAAGAATCACAGAATGACTTGAGTTGTTATGAGTAAAGGGTGTATGGTACATAGAACAAGAAGTTGCTTGGTTGCATTAAGGTGAGGTTACATTCTACGTTGTCGGAGTGTTAATGGAGAACAGGTTGTCTGGTCTGTTTGATCGGTCTAATTGCGGTTTGAGTAGAGTGGAGGGCTTTCGGAAATGGTTCTAATGGGTTCAAGATTTTACATGTAATAATTGGAGATATTCAGGTAGTGTAGTTGGTTAGAAACTGAGGTTTACATTGGAGGGTGTTAAGACTTGTGGTATTTCTATACCAATTAGGGAATTCTATATATCCGTATTAGGAAAGCGAAGGTAATGACTTTGGATTCATAGGAAGTTTTGTCAGGATAGGTATTTTGGATGTGGTGCTTTTGGGAATATTTAAGAGAGTATTCAGCGGCTTATGAGCCTTAGACGGTATGGTTTTATGCTTGGGTCTCGTGTGGTGAGTCTGGGTTGAGGAATTGCGGTGTTATAGCAAGAAGGAGTATCAAGTTAAAGGTAAATCAGAAGGAAACACGGATAGATGGGATAGCTTGGTAGTAAGCCGGATCGACATGGTAAGGATATGATTAGTTCTTTGGATGCTTATGAGTTAATGAGTTTATACAAGTGTTTCACAGCAATGTTCTTGGGTTTTAGTGGCCTGCGTAGCTTGGTCGAGTTAGAAGGATTCATTCCTGATGGTTTAGTTTTGTGCAAATGGAATTCGGAGAGTTCTTAATGGTTTCTACCACGGTTAGAGATGTATATTTTCTACAAGCGTGAGGAGCATGTGATATATAGTAATTTTCTTCTAGATGGGGTCAAATGGAAAGTTCTTGACTAGTTGAGTATGTAGTTGCTTATGGCTCGGAAGGGGTTATGAAGTCCTTATATTTATCATAGGATGGCATGGTATATGCAGTATGTTGTGTAGGGTTGAAATTTGCATGTGTAAGGTCATGGTTCAGTTCTGAAAGGAAAAGTCATAAATTCTTAGACAGCACGGGCAGCTTCAGATGATTGGGGAAATGATATTACTAAGTGGTGTAGCTTGATGAGGGTATACGCTTCGGAAAAAGGTCAATGTGATTGAGTTGATGATACTTCACTAGTATTGCGGCACTCTCTTGTTGGATCGATTGTTGATATTCAAGTTTGCTTGGTGGCACATAAGAATTTTAGGAGTACCTCTCGTGGAATGATTGGGTATTAGAGGTGTGTTGTATATTCGGATGGTGGAGTTGGGATCGGATATGGTGATTCGCGTGCTATATGGATTTGGAGATTGGGAATTCTCATAAACAGGGTAGGTCGTAGTTGTGGACCGCGTATATCGATCTTGCGTGGTAACTATTGGAGGTTTGGAGACCTGAGTGGATCCTTTGTGGCTTGGTATGTTATATTTTGATGTGATATTGGGTATAGACTGGTTGCCTCCGTGTCGTGTTATTGTGGACTATTACGCCAAGACGGCGACATTGGCTATGCCGGGGATGCCACGGATGGAGTGGTGAGGTTCGACAGGTTATGTTCTCAGTAGGGTGATTTCATTGTTGAAGACCCAGTTGATGGTTGGGAAGAGTTGTCTTTCTTATTTGGCCTTCGTGGTGGATGTCAGTGCAGAGACTCCTACCATTGATTCAGTTCCGGTGATGAGGGGTTTTCCGGATGTGTTTCCTGCTACCGAGCATGTCGCCAGACGGGGTTGTTGATTTTGGTATTGATCTGATGTCGGGCACCGTAGCGTATGGCACCGGTGGAGTTAAAGGAGTTGAAGGAACGGCTTCAAGAACTCCTTGATAAGGGGTTCATTGGTAGACCTATATGGATGTGTGTTCGGCATCGAGTCGGCTTGGTTGACTCCGAGTTGTATTGTTGAGGGATGTATTGATTCAATTGTTATTGAGCTTATTAGTGACCTGGGGAGATCTATGAGTTATCTTTCTGTGTTGCAAGGCATTAGGAATTGTTGGTTATAGGCACATGTGGTGCAGTTTTATTTGAGGTCTCTCAGTGGAATTTGAGCGGGAGGAGTATTGGGTATTGCTCGGTGGATGGCGTATCGGTTGTGTCCTTTTAGGTTTATGTAATGTTATGTCAATTGCTTCGCATTGGTTATGATGATTTTCTTTGGTTCTAGACATCTAATTGCGCATGATCGTCAGTTTGAGCATAGCGACTGGAGGTGTTTCATGTGGATCGGTGTTTGGATAAGGTCGCATACTACAGCGAAGTTATGTGGAGGTATGACCCTTCGGGTTAGATTCGTGTATTCTGGTTCTATGATGTGTGACAGGTTCTCAGTATTGTGTGTGGTGGTAATGGTGAGCTTGCAGTATAACTCTCTCATTTGAGTCATTCTCACGATTTGAGTACGTTCAGATCGTTGCTTATTGGTGCACCGATTTCACAAGTTGTGGCTTTAGATTGTATTGATGTGTCATGTCACCAGAATAGTTGTGTTGGTATTAGATGATATTGTTAGGATGTAGAATGAATATAAACAGGTTCAGTTTTAGCATGTTGGAGGGATAATATCGATGTTCGACTCAAAAATTTGCTATGGTCCTTGACAAAGGAGAAGTGGCTTCCCGAATGGTTGATCTAAGGACTAGTTATGACTTCCTATGTGTTTCATTTATCATTAGAAGTATACGGAAGTGTTGGAATGAGGCTTTATCTGATAAAAAGCTTATTATCGAAATTCGAATATTTTAAGCAACTACTATGATTAGAAGTTATCGCTATAAGTGTTTGAGTTATGTGGTACATCATGTAATTGCACTTGAGGTTGCAGGTATGGGTTATTACAGTTGGTTCAGGCTTACCTAGAATATAAATGTGAGATTCAAATCTTGTAGATGGTTTCAGAAGTAGAAATGTGGTTCTAAGGTTTATGGGCTAGGTTGGATTGTGAAATTTCAGTTACATTGTGTTATCGGACCTATATGAGATAGGGTGACGTGGGATCACCCCTGGGTATCTGCATGGTAAGGTTATACAGCGACTTGTTGCCTTTTGGAACAACTATGGGCACGTTCGAGGATGAACGTATGTTTAAGTTGGGGAGGATGTAACGACCCGATCGGTCGTTTTGAATTTTGCACATTGCTCGCCAGTTCTCAGGCATGTCTAGCCACATGTGATGTATTGTGACTTATGTAAATCGTCAGTTTTAGTTTTCAGGGTAGCCAGAATGAATTTTGATGAACAGCTCTCAATTTGAAGCTTAAAATTTGAAAGGTTTGACCAAGATTTGACTTGTTAGTAGATGACCTCAGATTGGAATTTTTATGATTTTGTTATCTCTGTTAGGTGATTTGGGACATAGGAGCATGGTCGGAATGTGTTTTGAAGGTCCGGAATAGAGTTAGGCTTGAATTGGCGAAATTGGAATTTTGGCGTTTTCCGGTTGATAGGTGAGATTTTAATATAAGGGTCAGAATGGAATTTTGGAAGTTGGAGTAGGTCCGTTGTGTCATTTGTGACGTGTGTGCAAAATTTTAGGTCATTCGAACGAGGTTTGGGAGACTTTTTGATCGAAAGCGGAATTTGGAAATTCTTGGAATTCTTAGGCTTGAATATGATGTGATTTTGGTGTTTTGATGTTGTTTTGAGCATTCCGAAGGTTGGAACAAGTTTGAATGAGGTTATGGGATATGTTGGCATGTTTTGTTGAGGTCCCGAGGGCCTCGGGTGAGTTTTGGGTGGTTAAACGGATCAAATTCTTGTTTTGAAAGTTGCAGATTTCTTCAGATTAGTGTTGCAGAGTTTTGCTCTTCGCGTTCGCAACAGGCTCACGCGTTCGGAATAGATGTTGAGTGAGGCAGGCCAGTTGCCCTTCGTGTTCGTGATGTTGGTCCCGCATTCACGAAGGTTGAGTATGATTGAGCATCGCATTCGCGACTGAGGTAACACGTTCGTATAGGCTAAGCTGAGTAAGGCATCGCGTTCGCGAGGGTGTGTTCGCGTTCGCGTAAGAGGAAATTTGAGCTGTGATTTTTTTGTGCTTCGCAAACGCGAGACTTTGACCGCGTTCGCGAAGAAGGAATTTTTGGCCTGGGCAGAACGTTTAAATAGCCATTGTCCGCGATTTTGGGTCTAACTTTCACCATTTTTGAGCGATTTTGGATCTTTTGAAAAGCATTAAAGAGGGAATCAAAGGGAAACACTTGGAGGTAAGATTTTTGAACTCAATACTTGATCTTATGTTGATTCTTACTTGTTTAAACATGAAATATGTGGAAATTAAAGCCTAAAATATGGGAATTAGGGCTTGAATTGGAGAGTGTAAATTGGGAATTTGAGGGGCTATTTGAGGTCCGATTTTGATGTTCTTCGTATGTATAGACTCGTGGGAGGATGAAGATTCTATTGATATGACTTTTATCGGATTCCGAGACATGGGCATGGGGACCGGGTTTGGCCAATTTCGGGATTTTTGAGTTAATTCAATTATTTTTGCTTGGGCTTTGTTCCTTTAGCGTGTATTAATGATGTGGAACTAATTTGGGTTAGATTCGGAGCAATTGGAGACTGATTCGAGAGGCAAAGGCACTGCGAGCTAGAGTTTAGATCGGATAGAGGTAAGTAATGATTGTAAATGTTGTTCTGAGGTTATGAAACCCGGATTTTACATTGTTGTACTATATTGAGGTGTTGTGCACACTAGATGACGAGCTTGGGGTCGTACACTGTTGGGGATTGAGACTTAGTCCATCCCGAATGACTGTTTTACTGCGTATTTGATCGAAAATTGTTTGCTATCATCATGTTTTGGGCTGAATGTCATATTTGGGCCACGTGCCAACTGTTTTGAACCCTGAGGGGATTTGTTTTACTATTATTCCTTACTGTTTTGACTTTATACTTACACTTAGTCATGCTATAATCTACTATTTTCATAACTCAGCCATTTTTACTTCATTTTTGACATTTTAAATGATATTTTGGGCTGAGCATCATGTGTTACTATTGCCCGAGTGGCTTGAGAGATTTCTGACTGAGTAAGGCTGAGGGCCTGTATTGTGAGGATATTATGGGATCGGTCTGCGCGCCACAGTAGTGTGGTATCGATTTATGATTATAAGGCCGAGGGCCTGATTTGTTACGCCACGAGGTGGCATGTTATGAGGCCGAGAACCTATTTGATTATGCCACGAGATGGCTTGATATTGCGCTTGGGTCGTAAGAGGCCCCTCTCGGAGTCTGTACACCCCTAGTGAGCGCGGGTAACCAATGTGATATGTAATATAGCCCGAGGAGCTGATGTTGTTCCATGCTATTGCCCGAGGGGCAGTTCTTGATTTATTTTATGCTCAAGGGGCTGATATTGTTCCATGTTATTGCCCGAGGGGCAGTTCTTGATTTATGTTATGCCCGAGGGGCTGATTACGAGTGATTGTGAGGTAGCCCGAAGGGCTGGTTCTGTTGATATTATGGCCGAGAGGAGATTTATGATACATATTTTGACTAAGGGGCTGCTTACATTTCTATCATGTTTAATCACTGTTTTATCACTTGTTTGAAACTATTGAAAATTTGTTTTAAAAGGTTTTTACCGGAACTAAGCATGATTTATGAAGTTTATGATTTCTGTACTATGTTGGAACTATCTTGCCTTTGTTGTAGAATTTTGATGTGGTTTACGTGTTTTCTTACTGCTCAGCTTTCATTTACCTTAATTACTTACTGAGTTGGAGTACTCACATTACTCCCTGCACCTTGTGTGCAAATTCAGGCATTTTTGAACCCAGTAGCGGGTGTTGATTGCTCAGAGGCAGAGTTATCGAAGTTTAGCAAGGTAGCTGCCAAGCATTCGCAACATTTTCTTTTCTCTCTCTTGTTTTCATTAGACTATATTTAGTACATTTTCAGACTTTTCATTGTATTTAGACCTTAGTAGATGCTCGTGACTTGTGACACCCCCAATGTCGGGCTTGTATATTATTTCTGCACTGTTCATTTAGACTTACATTATGAAATATTTGTTTAATTAAAGTCTTAAAAATGATTCTTATTGATTAATGGTTAATTTGGGAGTTGTGTTGGCTGGCCTAGTTTCACGATAGGCTCTATCACGACTGGGTTGGTATTAGGGTCGTGACAGGCCGGTATCCCAAATCGACAAACTATGTAGTCCTAGATGAAGTCAATGACTTCTTTCCTTTTCGCATGCTTGGGCCTCGACCCATTTGGAAAAATAGTCAGTCATGAGTAGTATGAATTGAACTTTACCGGGTGCCCATGGTAGGGGACCGACGATGTTCATCCCCTTATTTCATAAATGGCCATGGGGATAGGACCGAGTGTAGTCGTTTCCCCGGTTGATGGATTATCGGTGCACGTCTCTGGTAGCCGTCACATTTTCGTAGAAGTCTTTCGCGTCCTTCTCCATTTCGGTCTAAAAATAGTCGGCCCTGATTAATTTCTGAACAAAAAATTTTGCCCCCGAATGGTTTTCCAAGTGCCATCAGGAACTTCTCTCAAGGTGTACTCGGTGTATCCCGACCCCAAGCATCTGGATAATGGGCTGTCGAATGTTCTTCTGAACAATGCCCCTTCGACCAAGCTAAATTTGGCAGCCTTCGTATGCAAGGCTCTCGATTCTTTGGGATCAGAGTGTGATTTCCCGATTTTTAAGTGGTCTATGTACTTGTTCCTCCAATCCCAGGTTAAACTTATTGAGTTTACTTGGGCATGGCCTTCTTCTACCACCGACTTCATGAGTTGTACGACTATTCCCGAATTGAATTCATCATCATCATCAGCCGAAGACCCCAAGTTAGCCAGAGCATTGGCCTCGCTATTTTGATCTCGGGGCACATGCTGCAAGGTCTATTCCTTGAATTGATGTAACAGTACCTGAAACTTGTCTAAATACCTTCGCATTCATTCTTCTTTTATTTCGAATGTCCCATTGACTTGATTTACCATAAAGAGTGAATCACACTTAACTTCGACCACCTCGGCCTCAAGGCTTTTAGCCAATTTGAGATCTGTAATCATGGACTCATACTCGGTCTCATTGTTAGTCAATTTCACAGTTCTAATATACTGCCTAACTACATTTCCCATAGGGGGATTCAGTACGATACCGAGCCCAGACACTTTTGCGTTTGAGGCACCATCCTTACAAAGGGTCCAAATTCCCTAGGTAGTCCCCGAGGCGAACAATAATTATCTATCGACTTCGGGCACTAAGGTCGGTGTAAAGTCGGCCACGAAGTCAGCCAAAATTTCAGATTTTATGCCAATTCGGGGTCGATACTTGATATCGTACCCGCCAATTTCGACGGCTCATTTGGCCAACCGACTCGATAACTAAAGCTTGTGTGTGATGCTCCTCGGTGGGTAAGAGGTTACGACACATATGTGGTGATATTGAAAGTACGTTTTCAACTTTCTAGAGGGGCTTAGCAAACCGAGCGCCAATTTTTCTATGTGAGGATACCTTGTTTCGGACTCGCCTAGAGTCCTACTGACATAGTAAATAGGGAATTGCGTACCTTCCTCTTTCCGGACTAAAACTTCACTTACCGCCGCCTCTGAAACCGCTAGGTAGAGGTACAATTATTCATCTATCTTTAGAGTTTGGAGCAGGGGGACTCGAGAGGTATCGCTTGAGTTCTTCCAAAGCTAGTTGGCATTCCGGGGTCCAGGAAAAGTTATTCTTCTTCTTTAATAGTGAGAGGAATCGATGGCTTTTATCTGAGGACCTCGATTTGAACTGGTCCAAGGCGGCTATACGCCCAGTCTGCCTCTGAACGGCCTTGACGTTGTCCACCACAGCGATGTCTTCTATGGCTTTGATTTTATCGGGATTGATCTCGATCCATCGATTGGGTACCATGAACCTAAGGAATTTTCCAAATCCAACCTCGAATTTGTACTTTTCAAGGTTCAGATTCATATTGTATTTCTTAAATATTTCGAAGGCTTCCTACAAATATTTCAAATGGTCCTCTGCTCACAAGGAGTTGACTAACATGTCATCAATATGTACTTTCATTGATTTTCCTATCTGATCTTATAACATCTGGTTTACTAGGCGTTGATAGGTGGCACTAGCGTTATTTAATCTGAATGGAATTATGTTATAACAATAGGTGCCGAACTTAGTGATAAAGGAAGTTTTTTCTTAATCACCTAGTCTATCCGAATTTGATTGTAACCGGAATAGGCATCAAGAAAATTGAGTATCTCATGCTCGACCATCGCGTCGATCACCCAATCGATGTTAGGCAAAAAAAAGAATCCTTAGGGCATGCCTTGTTCAGATTTTTATAATCTACACATATTTTTACCTTATTTCCTTTCTTAGGTACTATCACTACATTGGCTAACCAGTTCGGGTAATTAACTTCCCGAATGGATCCTATTTTAAGGAGTTTAGATACCTCGTCCTCGATGAAAGTGTGCTTGACTTCGGACTGCGGTCTCCTTTTCTGCTTAATCGGATGAAACTTCAGGTCCAAACTCAGCTTATGAGTGGTTACCTCTGGTGGGATCCCTATCATGTCAAGATGGGACCAAGCGAAATAATCTATGTTAGTTATAAGAAATTCAATGAGTTTATTCTCGAGCTTGGGAGTTAACCCCATGCCCAGGTATACCTTTCGTCGGGCAGGTGTTCGATCAATATGACTTGCTCCAGCTCCCCGGTCATCGATTTGGTGTCATCGGAATCATCGGGAGCAATGAATGACCTAGGAACCCCGTAATCATCCTCTTCGCCTACTCCTCGGTCTTCTGGTTCGGTCGGGTTCAGTAACGGTGATTGTTATTTAATTTCTTCCTTCCTAGTCAGCTCTGTGTTCTTCGATGTCGGGATCACGGGCACTGGGATCACCTCGTCATCCACGAACATTTCTTTTGCGTTCGGCTACTCTCTGTATACCATCTTAATCCCTCCCGGCGTAGGGAAATTTAGTGCATGGTGCAGTGTTGAGGGTATTGAACTCATGTTGTGAACCCATGGCCTTCCGAATAAAGCATTATACCCCATGTCCCCTTCGATCATGTAGAGTTTCGTATCTTGAATTGTCTTGGCGGTATTCACTGGCAAGGTTATTTCTCCCTTAGTAGTTTCATATGCCATATTAACTCCGTTCAACAGCCGGACAGCCGGTACTATTTGATCTTGTAACCCAAACTGCTCGACGATTCTCGATCTGATGATATTGGCTGAGCTGCTTGGATCAATCAACACACGTTTAAACCGAGATTTGTTGATAAGTATGGATATCACCGCTGCATCATTTATGAGGCTGTACAATGCCTTCGGCACCCTCGTCACTAAATGAAATGGTTCCCTCCGGTATGTAATATCGGGTGCACTTTTTCCTCATGATGGATACTTTAGTGAACTTTATTATCGGTCCCTAGGGGACATCAACCCCTCCAATGATCATGTTTATGAAATGCTAAGGTTCTTCTTGTTCGATCTGTTTGTTGGAGTCCCTGTTTCTGAAGTAGTTTTTGGCTCGATCAATCAGAAATTCTCGGAGATGCCCGTTATTGAACAGCCGGGCGACCTCTTCTCTCAACTGTCGGTAGTCTTTGGTCCTATGGCCATGAGTGCCATGATATATACACATCAGGTTGGGATCCCTCTAGGTAAGGACGAACTACAATGATCAAGCTAGTTGGTTTCCTTGATGCACCAAAAAGCTGATACAATGTTGGCTGCATCGACGTTGAAGTTATACTATGATAATCTTGGTGCTTCCCTCCCTCCGAGTGCATTGTCAAAACCATTTTTGCTCATCAGGCCTTGGCTATTGGGCCCTCGATCGCTTTTCTTTCAGTTCCTTGTAGAGTTGCGCCCGGACCTATTTCCTCTTCGATCTGCACTGTATGGTTGGTACCGATCTCGTACCGGCCTTGATTCATGATCGACGACTCTCTTAGGCCTGTCGTCGGTTCTAATGGGATAAACAAACCCAGAAGGGGCTCCGAGTTGGTCGTCCTCGACTTTGACTTTTGACGGGTACTTGTTGTGGACGTCGGCCCAAGTTTTGCTTCAGTTGTTGCGAAGCCAAGGAGCTTCGGGAGTTAAGCCCCTGGGTGAATTCCTGAACATCCCAATCGTCTTCAACCGGAGGTAAATCCATTCATTTTATTTGAAATCTTGACATGAACTCCCTGAGCATCTCGTTGTCCCTTTGCTTAACCTTCAAAAGATCTGATTTTCTAGTCTCGACCTTGATGGCCCCGGCATGAGCCTTTACAAATGCATCTGCGAGCATAGCGAACAAATAAATGGAATTTGGGGGTAGGTTGTGGTACCATGTCATTGCTCCCTTTGACAGAGTTTCCCCGAACTTCTTTAATAACACTGACTAAATCTCATCGTCTTCCAAGTCGTTACCTTTGATAGTGCACGTGTAGGAGGTCACATGCTCATTAGGATCTATGGTTCCATTATATTTTGGAATATCGAGCATACGAAACCTCTTTGGGATTGGCTTTGGTGCCATGCTTGGAGGAAAAGACTTTTGGACAAATTTTTTGGAGTCCGGGCCTTTTAATATCGGGGGCTCTCCTGGGATTTGATCGACCCGGAAATTATATGTCTCCAACTTCTTGTCGTTAGCCTCAATTATATTTTCACCTGACTCCACCCATTTCGTTAATGCTTCAAGCATTTTCATCACTTCGGGACTGACATCGGGTTCAGCTCCACCCGGCCTTTCCGCAATCTGCTTATTTTTTCGGGTGATTTCTCGAGATGGTTCGAGCTCAACTTTGCTGGGGGCGCGGCTTTGATTTTGCAGCTACCCTATCGTCGCCTATTGAGACTATAAAATTTCAAAAATCACTCATAGGCTGAATCCGTCGCCTTCGCTGTCAGGTGCTCATTGAGTCGTTGGTCGGGCTCCTCCACGATGCTGTTCTCGGGGTTGGTAGGCAGGTTGGCGTTTATGGCCACATGAGAGTTAGCATCTACTGAATCTGCAACTGGGGATCCATTGGGATTAGCATGGGGCACCTTATTTCTAAGCCCTAGAATGTTATTTTCGCCATGATGGCCAGACTCAGCCTTGACGTTCAAGTGAGCAGACTGAGGATTTGAAATTTTAAACTGACTTGAAATTGGGACCTTAAAAGAACAAGTGTAAAGTAGAGTGTGTTATGGAGATTTGTATCAAACTACCACTATTATTCTTAATCCCACGGTGGGCGCCAAATTGTTTACCCTTAAAATGGATAATAATTAAATTTGTATGTGGTTATAAGGATATGTGGATTGATTCAACACAAGTAATCGAGAATATTAGATAAACGAATTAAAGATAAGATAACTAACCAAACTAGTTGTGACTTTGAGTCTGGGCTCAGATTTTAGCTTAACAATAATTTTGTGCTCGACTGGACCCCCGATTAGAAGCTAAATACGTATGAAGAACTATGATTAAAATAAGAACCTTCCAATAGCTAGAAGAGAAATAATTTTATATTACCTTGATATACGTGTTACAATATGTGTATTGAATAAAAAACATCCCCTTTATATAGTAGAGTGATGGTAGGCTATACTTACATATTTTAGTCGCTTATTACACTCTAATTTACTGTACTTTAATTGAGTTTGAGCTTTAATCGCTAGTGTTTTGCACTAATTATGTGTTTTATGCCTTGTAGGAGTGATTCCGAGCTATGTAGATGTTATGGAATGAATTCAAGTAATTTTGGAGTTTTGAAGTCTGAGTAAAAGCCCAAGAGATTAAGTTGGGATCACATTCGGGGGTCAATGACCAAGCTTGGATATCAAAAACGCAAGAAAAATCTGTACTCAAAGAAAGTCCCACAACCGCGGCATGTGGGGCAGCGCATGGCGCACCGAGGCTACCCAATTTTCCTAAAGCTTGTTAGAACAAGCTCTCTAAAGTTTCCCACAACCGCCCCGCATTGCGTGCCACCCCATACGGTGCGTCTGTGCAATATTTACAGAGTTATTTTCCCAATTCTCGCAGGAAAAGGTGTTTTCGTTTAGGCCCAACCCTACTTAGTATAAATATATGTAAAAATGATATATTATGGACTTTTGACATATCTAAGACCTAAGGAGGCTAAGGAGGAGGTGGAAAAGCAAAAGCACAAGGAATTCATCATTCAATCCTCACTCAATACAAGAGTTTGGATCGTTTTATGTTTTTTCTTATATTTGTGATGAATTACTCCATATCCATGGAGTAGTTCTCTTTAGGGTTTGATGGATTTGGTGTCTTCATACTTGTTTGTGGATAATTAACTCTAGCATTTATGTATCGAGTCATTTTGGATGTTTTAATCATTGCATCTATATTCATTTATTAATGTAATCAAGAGAGGCATAACTTGTGATATTATTGCATTATATTTTGTTGGTTGAAGTCATTAATTCTTCTTAGTAATCGAAAGAGGCTAGTTGAATTGTTGATTAAACTTAGTTAGGAGGATAATTGAGAGAGGTTCTCCTAAAGACCAATCCACTACGAATTCTTGCATATTTTCATGTACTTAAAATTGGTTCATCTTGTGAGGTTGAAACTTAATCGAGAGAGGAGATTCTACTAAATAATTGAACTAATAACCAAGTAAGTTCGCGAGACTCACTTGAACATGAGAAGTGAATTATTTAGAGTTAAATCTCAAATATTTATCTTGCACCTATCCTATCAACCCTATCTTCTCCCAATTGATAACTTCCTTTGCTTATTACTTTTGTTGATCGTCATTAGTCAATAGTTTAGACTCTTAGTTAATTTTAGTTTTAACTCACATAAACCTCAATTGTTGATCATTTTGGATAGCAATCTAGCTACAAACTACGACAATATTATTTAATCCAATCCATGTGGATACGATATCTTAATTTACTATATTCGACTAGCGAGCATATTTTAGTGTGTGTTTCAAGCTCGTCAAATTTTGGTGCTGTTGCCGGGGATTGGCAATCAATAGTGTTTGAAATAGTTTGTAGTGCTAATTCAGGAATTAGGTTTCAGTTTTTCTTTTCTTTTCTTTTCTTTTCTTTTTTTCTATTATATTTTCTTTATTAGTTAACTTCTTTTCAAGATTTCTTTTGTAGTTCCTAACAAGTTGGAGAAGATACTGTAGATATTGAACTCTAAATGCTGTGAAGATGGAGTACCAACCAGCCTAAGAAAATGGTTGAAGAGTTAGCAGCTGAATATTATCAGCAGTTTGCTATGTGTTTTAAATGCGGTGGAAATCATCTATGGGTTGACTGTCAAGCAGGTAGGTATTCTTCCTATTGTTCATATTTTGAACAGTGTCACTATGTTTCCAGTTTGTATAGGTATGAAAATTCATATGGGCACAATCTTGACTCTCGTTGGGATGAATATCCTTATTATGACTGAAAGAAAAGCGAAGTGAGACAACCACCTCAAGGGGAGAATGGTAGTTTAGCAGAGCTTGTGTATAAGTTCATAAATAAGGTGGAAGACTTTACACAAGATTATGAAGCCATTAATGACCTAACAATGCAAGTAAGTCAAATAGTAAATACACTTTCAGAAAGCTCATTGCGTTGTGATGGTAAATATATAGAGGAGATACCCTACGAGAATGAGCTACTGAAGAGGACGAGTATCTACAGAGGGATATTTTCAAGGTACAAGAGGACTCTGATTCAATGAAGATGATTGAGAATAAGGTTGTGGTTGAGTGTGAAGAAATGGAAGAAGAGTTCAAAACTCCATCCACCTTTCCATAATAGAAGAGAATGAGAAACAAATGGTCTTGAACATACCATAGGAATATTCACTTGACCTTTCTTCTTTGGTTTCTTATTCTAACCTTGATCATGTGGATTTTATTTTTGGGGATTTACAAGAAGATACATGGATTGATCCTATGAAAGAATGCAGGAACAAGTCGAGGATGATCATAAACGAGCAATTTACAGCTCAAGATGAGGACAGGAAAGAAAGAAAGGAGCGGGTCTTGCAAAAATACTTAAGTTTAATGAGCTCCATAGAGAATCCCAAGGAGCGAAAAAGAGTAAGGATTTCATAATTAGGGGTGGAGTTCATAAGTTCTTGGAAAAGAAGAAAATTCAGGGAAGTTTCCTTTACCTCTTGCTTTTTAATTGTGTGTCATAGGGACATACAACAACCTAAAGTATGGGGTGGGGGAAATTTGTATATTGTATGTATATTAGTTTTAGTTTTCTTTTTGTTAGTTGTAGTTAGTTAGAGATAGAAAATATTTTTTTTAAAAAAACATAAAAAAATTAAAAATTTAAAATTTTTTGATTTTTCCCGACGATGGATATCATCGACAAGTTTCTTGATGGATTAAAGTCGAAAGAAAAAAGACAAAAAGATTTTCTTTTGTTAAGCAGCATAATAATTCTCCCTTGGTTTTTCTCTGTGCCGCGATTCTTTTTCAAGAATTTTGTTCGAAATGGGTGTAGTTAGTTTTTATTTTTGTTAGGAGTAGGAAATATTGTGTTATGGTTTGAATGGAAGTCAATATATCTTGACTCTGTTATAATTTGAGAATAATGAGTGTTTTAGTTGTGACACTTAGGCTCAGTTTTTGACTCTTGTATAAGTACCTTAAATATGATCTTAACGTTGCTTAACTGCTTTGACTAGAGTGTCTAGATAATCCAATATTGAGTGAGTTAAGTGTGATGTGTGTGTGAGGTTTTGTATTATTCTGTGCATTGCATTTGATGTCTAGAACTTGCCTCGTGTGTTTGCAAAACGAAATAGTAGTCTTGTTCAGTCTTGGAAGTGATATAGACATTTCTTTGTTGAGCTAGTTATATGCTACTACCCACCTAATTGTTATGTATCTTAGTTAACCTTTTTGAGCCTGTAATCCTATTTCTTTGGCAACCACATTACAAGCTTTACCCATTTATTTGAATTGACCATCTATTTGAATCTTTCACCTCCCGTGAGCATTTGAAATTGTTATGAACTTTGTAAAAGTTAAAGTGTGGGGTGGTTGGTTTGGTTTTTGAGTGGAACTAATGAAATAAGGAGAAAGGTGCACTATTTTGAAAAAGTAAGAGCCACTTGAATTGAAAAACAAAGAAAAAAATAGTTGTATTGTTGTGAAAAATATTCTTTGCTAGTGGTGACTCTTGATGCATTTGTGCTTAAAGAAATAGGAAGTTAATGTATGTTGATGTGAATGTGGAGTTATGATTTGACATAAGTGTGGGGTTTGAACGGTTAAATATATGTATAAAAGTGTTTAGGGAGATGTAGTCACTCTTATATCCAAATGTATCCTACTCATCCCGCAGCTTACATTACAACCAATTAAAGTCATACTTGATCCTTGACTGAATGAGCTCAATTAGTAGAGTAGTATACTACGGGCAAGCCTATGGTTCATCTTTTGTGGCATATGAATGTTGTTTCTGAGAGTGAGTAAATTCTTTCTATCTTGAGTTCCTAATTGTTCTTAAATTTTATTGTGTGTGGAACTGCTCTCTATTATTGTGTGAGGGCACTTGATTCATGAAGGGAAGTTAATGTCGTTGACCTCTATGTTAGAGTAAGTGAGCAGGTTGTGAATAATGCGTGGTTCTTTTGAGTTAAATCTTGAGGTGAAGATGTTACACTATTATGCTTAATCTATTTTAAATATTCTTGGTGTAATTGTTACATTTCGTGTTTTCGTACATTGCAGTTTTGTCGTAAGTTAATTGACGTAATCTCGGGAATGAGATTATTTTAAGGTTATAGGCATTTATGTTATTTATAACAGGCGATAAGTAAGTGGCGTGAAGGTTAAATGGCAAACGAATCAAAAAAAATGAGTTTCGTTGAAGGTTGTCAATTTGGGATATAATACGATCCGAGCTATAATATCTGGTATTTATGGACTAGTGCCATACAAGGTACCCCATGTCCATGATAGTAGGGTACATAAAGTATGTTAAAAGTGAATAGTATTTTAAGTAATTTGAGATAATTTTTAATTATGTGGGTAATTGGTTAATTATTAATTAATGGGAGATTAACTAGTTAATTAAGGTGTGGGTAATTAATTAAAGACTTTGGATAAGACTAAGGAACCCCCCCCCCCAACAACGTGGCAGCACACCATCCCCATTTAGTGACTCTTAAATTATGTTGAAAGGTGGCACATTTAAGAGGGTTATGTGATACCAAGTCTTACAAAGTGGAGCCCACATCACCAAGACTTAAAATCTTTAAATTCACAAAAATAGAGATGTTTACATCTACTAAGCTTTCTAACGGATGAAGCTCCCAAAACCAACAATTTTAAGGGATTCCTTACCTTATTAAGGTAATTCTAAGCTTACAGATGGATTTCAAGCAATTTGTTTGAAACATCATGATACAATAAAGAGTGAGATTTGCGATTCAAAGGGAGTACGGTGCAATCTTTCTCAAGAATATTATACGAATTTGTCCTTACTTTGATCCGCCGTTACGTGATTTGTCGCAATTGACGTGTGTTAGATGGATTGTTAAGAGAATCGGCTCAGGTATATTAAGGCTATCCCTTCTTTCGTTTTGGCACGATCCATACGATACAAGCGACAGGAGCAAATGCACAACTTTCATAAATGACTCTATTCATAGAATTACTAGGGGTGCCTATGTTCTTGATTTCCCATGTGAATTATCATTATATCTTCTGTTCATGGGTCTCAGAAAAATACGTAGTTGATAAAGTTATCCGAAAGGTATACTAATCTTATAATATTCTGAGAAAATCTTATTAACGCATTTCTTATGCATTTCTTTCATTTATACATGTACATTCACCCATGACCAGATGACGTTATATACATGTATATTATATGTATATGGGATGTGGGAAAAGGTTACCGCGTTATATACGCACCACCACCTGATCAGTTGGTATATGTCGATAATATTGACCACAGTGGCTGAGATGATATAATAGGATGCCCTCAGAGGCTGGATGATGTTATGTACACCTATATCTACGCATGATACGACATTTATACGCATGTGCATAACATTATAAATGTTTCAGGGTTTACAAAGTTATTTAGACTTACAGGAAAAATTCTTGTATTCCATATTTTATCTTTGTCTCTTATGTACTGATTTTCATGCCTTACATACTCAGTACATTATTTGTACTGACACCCTATTTCCTAGGGCCTGCATTTCATGCCCGCAGGTGCAGAGACAAGTTAACGATCCCCCTTCTTAAGATCCTTCATCAGCGAGAGCTAGTGTGCTTCATTTGATCCGGAGCTGCTTTGGACTTTAGTACGATATGTTTGTATACATATATGGGTATGACGGGGCCCCGTCCCGTCCTTGTACAATTGTATATTCTATTAGAGGTATGTAGAAATTTATGTATAGTTGGATAGTATGTGGCCTTGTCGGCTTCTATTTTTGGATATATAGTTGTCTATAGCAGCCTTGTCAGCTCGCCCTACCGTATTCCGCATGTATATGTATATATGTCTTTTGGTCAGATTTCCCCCACGTATGTTATTCTCATAATTCAGCAGGTTATTGACAGATGTTATTCATGTTTATAGCTTAGATGCATGCTTAAGGGTGTTCGATAGGTAGGACTGGGCAGTCGTCCTGTCCCATCGGTTTGGGTCATGACAAAAGTAGTATTAGAGCAGTTCTATCCTAGGGTTGTCTATGGACTGTGTCTGGTAGAGTCTTGTTTATGGGTGTGTTGTGCACCACACTTATAGATAGGAGGCTACATGAGATATAGGATGTTATTGTCCCTTCTTATCTTAGATCGTGCGATATAAGAATTCATGTTCCTAACGATATGCTATGTTTTCAGCGATGCCTGCGAAGACTACAGCCACCAAGAAGGGCAAGTCTGTGGCTGGTGAGACTACTAGTCAAGCGCCATAAGTTACCAGTGCTCGGGGGAAGTCTCATAGTTAGATTCCACCTCAGACCTCACATACCCCGCCCTCTCTAGAAGAGCTCCGAGGGGAACCAGCTCCAGCGCCCGCCCTGTATATCCAGCTCTTCATCCAGATGCACCGGGTCAGAAAATGAGAGATGTTATCCAGCTATTAACTCGATTAGTAGCCGCACATGATCATCGTCAGGAAGTAGGTATTGATCATGCAGATAGGTCCATCAGTGCGAGGGTTCGTGATTTCATTAATTTGGACCCTCCGGTATTCACTGGGGTAGATCTAAACGAAGACCCTTAGGTATTTATCGATTGAACGCAGAGGATTTTGAGGGTAATAAAGGCCACTACGACTGAGTTAGTTGAGCTAGCTTCCTATAGACTCCAAGATGTTGTAGTTAATTGGTACGAGTCTTGGAAATTTTCCAGAGGTGAGGATCCCCTCATGTAGTATGGCAGGAGTTTACAGAGACTTTTCTTCGTCATTATCTGCCACCAGAGCTTAGACGGGCCAGAGTTGATAGGTTCTTGACCCTTCGGTAGGGTAACATAAGTGTTTGGGAGTACAGTCTTCAGTTTGATTCATTGGCTAGGTATGCTCCCACTATTGTATCTAATATGGCGGACTGGGTCCACCGGTTTGTGATGGGGTTAGAGCCGCACTTACTTAACGATTGTATATCGATCTCACTTCAACCAGACATGGATATTTCTCGTATTCAGGCATACGCTCAGGGTGTAGAGGAGCATAAGCAGAAGCAAAGGGCCGACCATGAGCATGATAGGGCCCAGAATAAGAGATTAATGTCTATGGGTCCTTCTAGTGAGTTTTAAGGTGGTGAGAGATAACAATACTCGAGGTATCTAGCACAGCCATCGGCTAGCGCACCCCCTCAGTTTGGCAATAAGAGATTTGATCGTTCCACATATTTAGGGCCTGGTTAGACTTCCAGGGCCTCAAGTTCTTAGTATAGGGGTGAGTCAATTTAGATAAGGCCGCCCTTGTGACGATGTGCCCAGTGTGGTAAGCAGTATGTCGGGCAGTTCCGTATGGGGTTGAGTGTTTGTTATACTTGTGGTTATCCTGGCCACGTTATGAGGGATTGTACGATGAGAGGTGATGCAAGCATAGCTCAGCTAGCGGGATTTGTAGCTGGTTGGACATCATCAATGCGCCCCCTGGGCAAGGTTCACAAGCACCAATCGGTCGTGGTAGAGGTAGGGGCAGAGCATCTAGCTTGAGCAGTCCTCAGAACCGCATTTATGCATTAGCATGATGACAAGATCAGGAGTCATCACCTGATGTTGTTACAAGTATATTATCAGTCTCCTCATATGATGTATATGCATTGATTGACCCAAGTTCCACCTTATCATATGTTACTCCATTGGTTTCTAGTAAGTTTGGAATAAAACCTGAGTTGGTTAAACCTTTTGAGGCGTCCACACCTGTTGGGGACCCAGTGATAGCTAGGCGAGTATATAGAGATTGTATAATAGTAGTTCATAGTTAATCTACAGTAGCAGACCTAATCGAGTTAGATATGGTAGAATTTGATGTTATAATGGGTATGGATTGGTTGGATTCTTGTCATGCCAACGTTGATTGTAGATCGAAGATGGTCCGATTCCAATTTCCAGGGGAGCCTATTTTGGAATAGAAAGGTAATACGGCATCGCCGAGAGGTAGATTTATTTCCTATCTCAAGGCAAGAAGGATGATCAGAAAGGGCTATATTTATCACTTAGTTCGGGTTCAAGATGTGAAAGTAAAGTTACCAACCATTCAATCTATCCTTGTGATTAATGAGTTTTCCGATATTTTTCTCGATGAGCTTCCGAGTTTTCCGCCAGAGCAATAAATTGAGTTTGCTAATGACATATTACAAGATACTCAACCAATATCCATTCCTCCCTATAGAATAGAAACCGCAGAGCTAAAAGAGTTGAAGGAACAACTAAGGGACTTGCTTGAAAAAGGCTTTATCAGACCTAGTACATCACCGTGGGGAGCACCTATGTTATTTGTGAGGAAGAAAGATAGTTCCTTACGGATGTGTATTGATTATAGACAGTTGAATAAGGTAACGATCAAGAATAAGTACCTGCTCCCGAGGATTGATGATTTATTTGATATGTTGCAAGGTGCCAAGTGTTTCTCAAAGATAGACTTGAGGTCCGGGTACCATCAGGTAAGGGTTAAGGAGAAAGATATTCCAAAGATAGTATTCAGGACCAGATACGGGCACTTTTAGTTTCGTGTTATGTCATTCGGTTTGACCAATGCCCCAGCAGTATTCATGGATTTTATGAACCGTGTGTTCAGACCCTTTTTAGATCTATTCGTAATTGTATTTATTAATGATATATTGGTGTAATCTTATTTAGTGACTGATCATGCATATCATTTGCGTACTATGCTCAGAGTTCTACAAAAAGGGAAGTTGTATGCAAAATTCTCTTAAATATGAATTCTAGTTGAACTTTGTAGCTTTACTTGGGCATATTATTTTGGGTGAGGGTATCCAGGTTGATACACAAAAGATTGAGGCAGTAAAGACTTGGCCTATACCCACGACACCAACGGAGGTTCGCAACTTTCTCAGTTTGGCAGGTTATTACATGAGATTTATAGGGGGATTTTCTTCTCTTTCGGCATCATTGACAAAGTTGACTTAGAAGAGCTAAGTTTCAGTGGACTGATGCTTGCGAACAGATTTCCAGGCATTGAAGGATGGACTAACTTCAGCATCGGTTCTAACACTCCCAAAGGAATCCGATGGTTATGCTATCTACTGTGACGCTTCAGGCATTGGATTGGGTTGTATACTAATGCAGCATGGTAAGGTTGTAGCTTATTCTTCTAGATAACTAAGAAAGCATGAGATGAATTACCCGACCCATGATTTAGAGTTAGCCGCGGTGATTCATGCACTAAATATGTGGAGGCACTACTTGTATGGCATTCATGTTGATATCTATACGAATCATAAGAGCCTTATATCTTCAAGCAAAAGGAATTGAATTTACGCCAAAGGAGATGGTTGGAGCTACTTAAAGACTATGACATTGATATTTTATACCATCCGGGGAAGGAGAATGTAGTAGTCGATGCCCTTAGTTGTAACTATATGGGTAGCCTATCATATTTACAGCCAGAGAAGAAGGGGAATAGCCCATGAGATTCATCACCTATCTAGTCTTGGAGTTCGATTATTAGATTCAAGTGATATCGAAATTACTGTTCAGGACACGGCAACATCCTCTTTAGTAACTAAAGTGAAGGAACACCAGTATGAGGATCATGTGTTAGCTCATTACAGGGATATAGCCCCTTAGAGGGAGAGGACACCATTTGAGATTATAGGAGAAGGGGTCCTCAGATATCGAGGACGATTATATGTCCCTAATGTTGCAGGGTTGCGCCAGCAGGTAATGGGAGAGACTCACTATTCTCGTTATTCTATCCATCCAGGAGAAACAAAGATGCATCATAATATCAGGGAAATATATTGGTGAGATGGAATGAAAAAGGATATAGCAGAGTTTGTTGCTCAGTGCCTTAACTGTCAGCAGGTTGATTGTTGATAAACTTACAAAATCAGCCCATTTTCTGCCTGTAAGGACTACATATTCCGCAAAGGATTATGTAAGGCTTTACATTAAGGAGATAGTATGAATCATGGTGTCCCTATATCTATTATCTCGGATACAAGAGCTCAATTTACAGCTAATTTCTAGAAATCTTTCCAAAAAGGATTGGGGACTCAGGTAAGTCTTAATACAGCATTTCACCCCCAGACAGACAGACAAGCTGAGCGTACTATTCAGACACTGGAGGATATGTTACGGGCTTGCGTGATAGACTTCAAGGGAAGCTGGGATGATCATCTGGCACTTATGGAGTTCGTGTATAATAATATCTATCATTCCAGTATTCAGATAGCTCCATACGAAGCTTTTTACGGATGGAAGTGTAGGTCGCCTATAGGATGGTTCGATGTTGGGAAAACTAAGTTAGTAGGACCAGAATTAGTACAATAGGCAATCGAGAAGATTAAGCTTATACAGGAAAGGCTATTAGTAGCTCAAAGCCATCAAAAGTCTTATGCGGATAATCGACGATGAGACTTAGAGTTCCAGGTTGACTATTGGGTATTCCTAAAGGTATCACCGATGAAAGGCATTATGAGGTTCGAAAAGAAAGGGAAACTTATCCCTCGGTACATTGGATCATATAAGATCATACGCAAGGTAGGCCAGGTAGCATATGAGTTAGACTTGCCTTCTGACTTGGAATCTGTACATCCAGTCTTTCATGTGTCAATGCTCCATAAATGTATCGAAGATCCTTCCAGAGTTGTGTCAGTTGATGATGTTTAGGTCACGGAACAACTATCATATGAGGAAAATCCCATTGTTATAGTAGACAGACAGGTTCGGAGATTGAGGACTAAAGATGTAGCTTCGGTGAAAGTACTTTGGAGAAACAATAATGTGGAAGAAATGACTTGGGAAGCCGAAGAAGACATGAAGTCTAAGTATCCTCACTTATTTCCTCTTCCAGAGAAGGATCCAACTAAGAAATCACAGCCCTAAGGTATGAGTATAGATTCTTGTGTTAATTATTTTCACTAGTCGTGTCAGGTCGTTGTCGTGATTGATGATTGTGGCAATATGTGAGTTGAATTATTGAGTTCTCTACATGAAGGATTTATAGTATTACTGCTACAAAGGTGACTCTGCCAAAATTCATATAGATCCTGGGGAGTTAAACATTCATGGACGAATGTTTCTAAGGGGAGAAGGATGTTACATTTCGCGTTTTTGTATGTTAAAGTTTTGTCATAAGTTAATCGACGTAAGCTCGGGAATGAGATTATTTTGAGTTTATAGGCATTTATGATATTTATAACAGGCGATAAGTAAGTGCTGTGAAGGT
Organism: Nicotiana sylvestris; assembly: GCF_000393655.2. Classification (NCBI taxonomy): domain Eukaryota; kingdom Viridiplantae; phylum Streptophyta; class Magnoliopsida; order Solanales; family Solanaceae; genus Nicotiana; species Nicotiana sylvestris. The sequence goes on from NC_091062.1 coordinate 187,198,322, forward strand.
TAAAGGGTAAACAAATCAAAGAAAATGAGTTTCATTGAAGGTTGTCAATTTGGGATATAATACAATCCGAGCCATAATAACCCGGTATTTATGGACTAGTGTCATACAAGGTACCCATGACCATGATAGTAGGGTACATAAAGTATGTTAAAAGTGAGTAGTATTTTAAGTAATTTGAGATAATTTTTAATTATGTGGGTAATTGGTTAATTATTAATTAATGGGAGATTAACTAGTTAATTAAGGAATTGGTGGGTAATTAATTAAAGACTTTGGATAAGACTAAGGAACCCCCCCCCCCAACGTGGCAGCACACCATCCCCATTTAGTGACTCTTAAATTATGTTGAAAGGTGGCACATTTAAGAGGGTTATGTGACACCAAGTCTTAGAAAGTGAGGCCCACACCACCAAGACTTAAAATCTCTTTAATTCACAAAAATGGAGATGTTTACATCTACTAAGCTTGCTAACGGATGAAGCTCCCAAAACCAATAATTTTAAGAGATTCCTTACCTTATTAAGGTAATGCTAAGCTTACGGATGGAGTTCAAGCAATTTGTTTGAAACTTCATGATACGATAAAGCGCAAGATTTGCGATTCTAAGGGAGTACGGTGCAATCTTTCTCAAGAATATCATACGAATTTTCCTTACTTTGATCCGTCGTTACGTGATTTGTCGCAATTGACGTGTGTTAGATGGATTGTTAAGAGAATCGGCTCAGGTATGTTAAGGCTATCCCTTCTTTTTTTGGCATGATCCATACGATACAAGCGACACGAGCAAATGCACAACTTTCATAAATGACTCTATTCATAGAATTACTAGGGGTGCCTATGTTCTTGATTTCCCATGTGAATTACCATTATATCTTCTGTTCATGGGTCTCAGAAAAATACGTAGTTGATAAAGTTATCCTAAAGGTATATTAATCTTATAACATTCCAAGAAAATCTATTAACGCGTTTCTTATGCATTTCATTCATTTATACATGTACATTGACCCATGACCATATGATGTTATATACGTGTATATTATATGTATATGGGATATGGAAAAAGGTTACCACATTATATACACACCACCACTTGATCAGTTGGTATATGTTGATGATATTGACCACAGTGGCCGAGATGATATGATAGGATGCCCTCAGAGGCTGGATGATGTTATGTACACCTATATCTATGCATAATACGACATTTATACACACGTGCATGACATTATTAATGTTTCAAGGTTTACAAAGTTATTTAGACTTACAAGCGGAATTCTTTATTCCATGTTTCATCTATGTCTCTTATGTACTGATTTCATGCCTTACATACTCAGTATATTATTCGTAATGGCGCCCTATTTCTCGGGGCCTGCGTTTTATGCCCGCAAGTATAGGTAGATAAGTTGACGGTCCCCCTTCTTAGGATCCTTAATCAATGAGAGTTGGTATGCTTCATTTGATCCGGAGCTGCTTTAGATTTTGGTACTATATGTTTGTATATATATATGGGTATGACGGGGCCCCGTACCGTCCTTGTACAATTGTATATTCTATTAGAGGTATGTAGAAATTTATGTATAGTTGGATAGTATGTGGCCTTGTCGGCTTCTATTTTTGGATATATAGTTGTCTATAGCAGCCTTGTCAGCTCGCCTTACCATATTCCGCATGTATATGTATATATGTCTTTTGGACAGGTTTCCCTCACGTATGTTATTCTCGTAATTTAGCAGTTTATTGACAGATGTTATTCATATTTATATCTTAGACGCATGCTTAAGGGTGTTCGACAGGTAGGACTCGGGTACTCGTCATGGCCCATCGGTTTGGATCGTGACGGTAATAAGTTAGAAGAGTTGATGAATAAGGTTGTGTCTAAATGAAGTGTAGTTTGATTGCTCGAGGATGAGTAATGGTTTGAGTTTGGGGTGTTGATGGTAGGCTATAATTACGTATTTTAGTCGCTTATTGCACTCCAATTTACTGCACTTTAATTGTGTTTAAGCTTTAATCGCTAGTGTTTTGCACTAATTGTGTGTTGTATGCCTTGTAGGAGTGATTCCGAGTTATGTAGATGTTATGGAATGAATTCAAGTGATTTTCTTTGAAGTCTGAGTAAAAACCTAAGGGATTAAGTCGGGATTGCGTTTGTGGGTCAAGGACCAAGCATGGATATCAAAAACGCAAGAAAAATCCGTACTCAGAGAAAGCCCCACAGCCGTGACACATGGGGTAGTGCGTGGCGCGCCGCGGCTGCCTAATTTTCCTGAAGCCTGTTAAAACAAGCTCTCTAAAGTTTCCCAAAACCGCCCCGGTGGTGTGTCGCCCCATGCGGCGCGCCTGTGCAAATTTTACAGAGTTATTTTCCCAGTTCCCGCAGGAAAATGTATTTTCGTCTGGGCTCGGCCCTACTTAGTATAAATACATGTAAAAACAGCATTTTATGGACTTTTGACATATCTAAGACCTAAGGAGGTTAAGGAGGAGGCGGAGAAGCGAAAGCACAAGGAATCAATTAATCAATTCTCACTCAAGACAAGAGTTTAGATCGTTTTATGTTTTTCCTTATATTAGTGATGAATTACTCCATATCCATGGAGTAGTTCTCTTTACGATTTGATGGATTTGGTGTATACTGGTTTGTGGATAATTAACTCTAATTTTTATGTATTGAATCGTTTTGGATGTTTTAATCGTTTCATCTATATTCACTTGTTAATGTAATCGAGAGAGGCATAACTTGTGATATTGTTGCATTATATTTTGTTGGTTGAAGTCATTAATTCTTCTTAGTAATCGGAAGAGGCTAGTTGAATTGTTGATTAAACTTTGTTAGGAGGATAATCGAGAGAGGTTCTCCTAAAGACCAATCCACTACGAATTCTTACATATTTTCAGGTACTTAAAATTGGTTCATCTTGTGAGGTTGAAACTTAATCGAGATAGGAGTTTCTACTAAATAATTGAACTAATAACCAAGTGAATTCGCGAGACTCACTTGAACATGAGAAGTGAATTATTTAGAGTTAAATCCCAAACATTTATTTTGCACCTATCCTATCAACCCTATCTTCTCCCAATTGATAACTTCCTTTGCTTATTACTTGTGTTGATCGTCATTAGCCAATAGTTTAGACTCTTAGTTAATTTTAGTTTTAACTCACATAAACCTCAATTGTTGATCATCTTTGATAGTAATATAGCTACAAACTACGATAATATTGTTTACTCCAATCTCTGTGCATATGATATTTTAATTTACTATATTCGACTAGCGAGCATATTTTAGTGTGTGTTTCAAGCTCGTCATAGAGGAGTTTTACTCCTAGTACAATTCTAAAAGGGTAAAATTCCTCCCTGTACACCAATCACTGATACATCGAGCGAGATCCGTGTCGTGATATCCGGTCGGGTGCGGATATCACGGCCCTCTGTTAGTCGTGTGCAATTGTTTGTAATGCTTTCCTAGGTCTTGGAACTCGTTCGAGGTTCAGGGGATGTTGACTTGCCGGGCCCGGTGGCGAGCATCCCGTTCCGGCCTCGAACCAAAGAGTTCTCATATTCGGTCTCTATCTCATACACTCACCGAAATGTTGACCCCAAGTTTACCCGTATACGTATACAAACTATAATTGCAAAAATAATAAATTATAAACTATCTTCAAAATTACCTTGACTAAAAAAATCCAATCTGTGAGCTTCGACAGGGAGAAGAGAAGAACCAGAATTAGCGAAAAAAGGAATAGAAAATAATACTAACAGTACCTCGTCTAAACACCATTTTTTAAAAATACCACTGAACTATTGGAAATGAAAAACATTTACCTTTTGTTTTGGTTTTTGTGCAATTTTACCCCTCCAAGTTAACGGTGCCAAAACAACTCAAGCCCATTTTCCAATTTTCAACAATCCTTTTTACTCCCTCTTCCTCTCCTCCAAAATTTCCTTTTAAATTCTGGCTGGTAATAACACCAGAAAAAACATGTATTCTACCCATGTCACCTCCTTCATCTCCACCCCTTTTGTTACATTAAAAAACACGCACACACACACTAAAGTTCTTCATCCTAAGCTATGCACCTCAACTCCAAGAATGTCACTTAACCAAAATCCGAACACCAATCTCATAACCACCATTACTAAGCTTCTATGGGGTCAATCCCTACCACCCCAGCTCCTCATCTCCACCGTCCGTTCCACATGGTCCACCACGTGGCACCTCATGATGTCTCAGCTCGCTCCATCCGACCCAACCGGCTCCTACACCCGACCCACTTCTCAATTTCGTATAAATTCTAACCCCAAATTCTCCAAAAATCTCCACCTTTACGTGGGTCTGCCTTGTCCTTGGGCCCACCGAACTCTAATTGTCCGAGCTCTTAAGGGTCTAGAAGATTCTATTCCGGTCTCCATTGCTTCTCCGGGTATCGACGGGTCATGGGAATTCCGGGTTCATACTGACCCGAATAAGGGTAAGCTTGTTCCGGGTTTGGATAAAGCCAATGGGTGTAAAACTTTGAGAGAGGTGTATAAGCTGACACGTGGAGGTTATAATGGTCGGTCCACTGTACCAATGTTGTGGGACGTGGAGAGAAAGGAGGTTTTTTGTAATGAAAGTTATGATATTATTGAATTTTTCAATTCGGGTTTGAATGGAATTGCAGGGAATCCTGAATTGGATCTTTCACCAGCTGCATTGAAAGATGAGATTCGAAAATGGAATGAGATTATCTATCCCAACGTTAACAATGGTGTGTACAGGTAAATCCTGCCATTATGTTGTGTGTGTGTGTGTGTGTCATTTTGTAGAAAAGAGTTTGAATTCTTTTTCGTTTTTAAAGTTACTCCCTCCGTCTCATTTTATGTGATGGTGTAAGAATGAGCATGAATTTTAAGATTTTGATTTTACTTATATATTATGTTTGTGATAATAGAAGAAAATGTAGAAGTAATGGCTAAAAGTTGATTCGACAAAGAATACATACCAAAGTTTGAATTTTGATCTTAAAAATTGCGAAGTTCATATAAAAACTGGAATGGTATGACATTTTGGGTCGTCAAATATGTAATAATGTCACGTAAATTGAAACAAAGAGTAAATCATTTCTAGTCAGTTTGTGCGCACTTAAACTAATCTATTAAGGAATCTTTTCCAATCTACAAGCACATGTACTGAGTAAACCTGCTCGCCAAGATTGAGTGAATGGAACTCGTGCTGGGTGTGGACTATATTCTGTTTGGTTGTATAGTTGAAGTAAGTTGTATGCCTTTCTTGAATATTTATAGGTGTGGATTTGCACAAAGTCAAGAAGCATATGATAAGGCAGCAGAAGGGTTGTTTAGAACATTGGAGATGTTGGAGGATCATTTGGGGGGATCAAGGTATTTATGTGGGGATGTTTTGACACTTGCAGATGTATGCTTGTTCACTACTTTGATTCGGTTTGATGTCGTCTACAATGTGCTCTTCAAATGCACCAAAAAGAAGCTCATTGAATTTCCTAGCCTTCATGGATATCTCAGAGACATTTATCAGGTACTAAAATCTCTTTCTCGCATATGTTCAATAGAAAAAAGAGCCCTTTGAACATAGTGTCTCGATCGAGGACAGCCTTGTGCACAAGATATCCCGCGCTCACGCAGGGTCCGGGGAATAGCCGCATCCCAAAGAGTGCGATGTAGACAACCTAACTTAATGTAAGCATTAGTGACTGCTTCCTCGGCTCGAACCTGTGACCTATAAGTCACATGGAGATAACTTTACTGTTGCCCCAAGGTTCCCCTTCTAATATAATTAATTTAAACATTTATAACATTAACGGTTCGGGATATTGTTGTGGTAAATCGTCAGTTAGTCTGGCAGCTAAGGGTGTGGCCTAGCATTTGTTGGTAAAAATCATGGTAGAACACGGTTCAAGTTCTCGTCGAGACAAAACACAAAAGGTGATTTATCCCATTTGCCTAAGCTTGGTGGATAGTGTTACTCGGCATATGATGGTGGGAAATAGTAGGTAACTGGTGGAATATTCGAGATGTACTACGCACTTTGGTTCGGACACCATCGTTATCAAAGACATATATATAATCTTTTAGCCTGTTTATTATTTATAGTACTTAGTAATTTGAACTATTTATCAAAAAGAAAGTACTTAATCACTGGAACTAAGGATGATAAACCAGATGATTAAGAAGTGGCAAGTTTGCAGCAGAGTAAGCTTGTAGGATAACAGTGAGTTTTAACTGTTGAACAGATACCAAAGGTTGCAGAAACTTGCAATATGGGGCAAATGATGGAAGGTTACTACAATATTCTGTTCCCATTGAATCCAGGGGGTATTAAGCCTCTCATGCCTAGTGGTTGCGAGGATGAAGTACTCTCCACGCCGCATAATAGAGGCTCCCTACAATCGGAGGCAAAAGTTGTGCAGCATTCTATTTCTTAAATTCATGTTTTGAGATGGTGTGCTTACCTGACTACCTTGGTTAGTTTTAGACAGAGACAAGTCGTGGTGACATTACACCTATATCTATTCATAAGTCTAAATGTAGTGTGTGTGTATATATGTATTTGTTATGTTGTACAACCATATGTACAGAGTTCCCATGTACTTGTTGTCGACATAGGAGAAAACAACCTCTGCAAGTTTTTGTCCTCCCGGTTTGTATCAAGTTTTGCCAATCAAAAATATTTATCTTTTGTATTCTGTTGATATTAGATTATTAGTTAAGAGCTGAATGTTGCATAGTTGTCATTTTGCTGTCTTGCATTGTTAATCCCTCTGTGTTTCCGTCTCCATTACTTTTCAATTCGAAGATATAACTTATTTTTCCTCATTTAATTTGTTAGTTTTATTTTGTCTAGTGTAACAATTAGTTTTGATGATGTCTCCAACAAGTTTTGTTAGCAACGTCCGACCGTGAAAATAAACAAACAACAAATTTTGTCTACGACAATATGTTGAAAGAACCCATGTAAAAAAATTGTTACCCACATCAAGTGTTTACACCAAATCAATAAATAGATGAATATATGTATATTTTTTACATATACTTTTCACTTAATCACGACTACTTTTTACCTTTAATATACTTCATATTCGTAACCATGATTAACATTCCATCAATCTACTACAACTTAATCCCACATGAAAAACCAAGAGCTATATTCTAGCGCTGTTTCCAGTTTCCACTTCCGTAATCAATAGGGAAAGAAGACAAATGAAAATGCAAGGTTCGATTTAAAAAAGTAATAACACGGACAAACTGAGAACTAAAAGAAGTGGCCAAGCAGCAATTATGAGCTTAAGAATGAGAGTTATAAAGGTAAGTTTCAGCATCTTCAGGCTAAACGCGTGACCTAGACCACATTATGCTGTGGTATCCATGCGTTGGTAACATAGGCCAAGCCCTCCGGCACCAAATCAAATGTACCAAAGAATCCTAATATACAACAAGAAAGGCAGCAGATCTAGCTTACTCGCGATATCCTTGAAAATTCTATCACAAATACTATTCTGCAAATACAAATATGTTAGCCCTTCTGCAGTCTACACAATTGCACAAGTTCACCAGAACCCTTTAAAGATTCTAAATAATCACGGAGTCTTGGTAGTTCCAGTCATAACAGCTTTCTGGATCAACCAAGGTCAGAAATTACCATCCTCTCCTTGCTCTGGATCCTACATGGTAGCATGACACTCAGTGACAGAGCAATAAAACAAAGATTAACCTATATGATGACTTGGTTGAATATTGATGATAATAGCTTGCTAACTGGAGATAAATATTATGGTGCAAAAGCAAAGTCTCACCCTAAACTTCATTGAAGGTAGGACACTGAAGCAGCTTCTGTAGGTTCATCAAATGCAAAATGCAAAGTGTTTACCTACCCGCCCTAGATTGCTGTTATTGTAACATCTTGCAAACAGGGTTAAGTTCCCCTCCCCTCCCCCCCCCAAACTTAGGGACTTTTAAATATCAAGCAGTCATCCATTTTGATAAGAGTTATAGTCAATTATGAAAATGCCAGATTCATAATCTCTCTCTCTCTCTCTCTCTCTCTCTCTCTCTCTCTATATATATATATATATATATATATATATATATATATATAAAAGCACTGCAGGTCACGTCAATAAAATGATCAGTCGTGCATATGGACAGTTTTCAGGAAATTGCAAACATGTCATTAGACTAATTCTAGCCAAGACTACCAATATCCAATTCAAAACTCTTCAATGCTAAAAGCTCTTTTTCTTGTTTTATTCGAGCCTAATAATTGAGGAATATATAATTGCATATATATATTTTTTTTTTCTTTGAAAATTCATCCAATTTATGACCAAACCCATGCAGCAGCTACCAACTTTTACTAGCAAAGCAAGATGGAGACTTTGACTTGCAAACCCAAATTCTTAAAACGATAGATAAACCTTATGTTCTGGAAAAAAAACTTACTTCTCGGACGTTTCATATTTCGGCAGAACTTGCTACCACACTGGCATCTAAATGCTTTTACTGGATGTTCATGGTCATCAAAATCAATACCGTAATCCTGAAAGAACCAAATCCAAAAAAAAAAAATATACTGTCAAATATCAAAAAGAAGCTACGAAGAATTAGACTAGAAGTACTCAAAGTTCAGAAGCATCAATCCGTTTTTTTCCTCAAATCATGGTGATGTTCTTTATATCAAAGATGCACCATACTTGGATAAATCACATTTTTTCGAGCTTTGAAGAATTAGACTAGAAGTACTCAAAGTTCAGCAGCATCAATCCATCTATGAAGCTTTTCTTTACAAGAAAGTCTGGGTTTTCATTATTCTTTTTCTATTTTCGTTTGAGGCGTGGGGTTTTGGGGGGGGGGGGCATAGTTCTAGTCGAGCCATTTTGTTATTTCTACTATAAACGAAGATCACTGTGCTACAAACAACCATGTCCAGATACCAATTAAACTTCTATTGTGTATGTGTGTGTATATATAGAGAGAGAGAGAATTTATATATAGATAGTATAGAATAGACAGATATATTTCAGAAGCACAAAAAATCAAGGGCAGTAGAATACAATGAGCATGTGTGAACCAGCTCAAGCCTACTCACCCAAGTGAGCTCTTCCAATGCCTTAACCTTTCTTGTAGTGAAAAAGGCAAGCTGCATCAAACAACACATGAGATATCCAGAAAAACCGTTAGTTTGAAGAGCTAGAGTGAATGTTGAGGACGAAGTGAAAGATCCAGAAGCACAAAGTTCCTTACATGATAGTAGTGGTGATCTGGAGTCTCTATTTCAACTGGTATTTCAACCATATTTGAATCAAAACATCTGGACCAAAATAACAATAAAACAAAATCACATGCACTGACACGGGTTAGTGACACTTATGCGTGATGGATATATCTAATACGCAAAAAATGCATAGCTTTCTTTCGGCTATTGTTTCCTATCATTCTTTCATTTGTCCCTCAATTTCTGCTTTTACTTTCAAAAAGGGGAATGGGAAACAATAACGGATTCTGAAATGGTAATAATATGCAAATTTCAAGGCACACAAATATGTGTGCATGCTTTTAGAGACAGAGTAGTCAGAGGTGGCTAGATGCAGGAATAAGAAAAAGAAAACATGCGTAGAATTTATTACTAAGGATGTGAATGTTTTATGCCGACTGAACACGAGTGAATCATCAAATATACCAAGAAAAGGAAAAAGGTTTCCATCAGCATTTGAGAAGTTAAAATGCAGAAAAGATCCAGAACTAATTCAAGTACGTACCGCCTGATATCTGAACAAATAGTCAATGTACAACACTTATAACTCCTAGACTACGAGTAAATTAAAAAAAAATTGACACAAAACTGATACCCAAAAGAAAGTTGAAGGTGGGGGGAGAAAATCAGCAAAAGACAGTTAAAACATAAGATCCTACTATGTACTTACCTGTGATTGATAAACCTGGCTACATTCCCGAAAAATGTCGCATCCAAACAAAGGGCTTCTTCATCCTTTAAGACGCCCTCTGAACCCCAGTCAGCATCAAGCAGCACAGGATAAGAATGTTCCTCACTATTGGGGCTTTGTGAAACGCGAGAAAATAGTTCTGCGTTCGTAAGCACTTCTCCCACATACTCGCAAACAAAAGCACCTCTTGGAAGGTCCTCAAGGGTACGTAAGCCCCACCCTTTCCCTTCAGGAGTCATAAACACCTGAAATAAGTAAAACCAGCAAAATCCTAAATGAAGTTAATACAAAACATCAAAAATAATTTTAAAAGTAATCACTAAGAAACAAAAATGATTTCTAAGCAGCTCAAAAAAGTATAGCAGATTACAGCAAAAGTGTGCCTCAAAAACATAATGCATGAGTTTTTACTGCATCAGGCACATTACCAAAGACCATTCCAACATCAACCACAAATTCTTACCTGTAACTTGCGGCTAATACCTCGCTGTACCACACGATTCCCACACTGTTTATTACAGCCACATTTCCACCAACACTCTTTGATGAAGTTCCTCACTAGATGACCTTTACAAGGTTCTATAATATCCTCGTTTTTCGATCTTTCCAATGGGCATTCTTTGCAAAAGAATTGGCAGTGTTTCTTAGGGTCACGATTCATAGAAATACTCTCTTTAAGAAGCTCCTCTTTGACAAGGCCTTCTTTTGTGTAAGCAAAATCACCACCACTTTCGTATGCGCATGCACAAGGTGTTGACAGTGACAAACAATCATCACAGCAAGTTGAACAACTGTTGTTATCACCAATACGAGCCAGAGAGAAATTCAGATATGCATTCTGGAAAACCACATTTTGAGCTATGTAGTGAAAGGGTGGCGGGCTTTTGCTATTAACTTGATTCACCAATGAAATCATAACCTTCTCTTGCCCCTTGGTTATATCTTCAACAAAACAAGAAACTGCTTCATCTGGAGTTGATTCACACACAGCCACCGGACTTTGAGAAGTAACATGTTCAAGAACATTCTGATCAATCTCTGGAGCACTACCACAGTTTCCCGCAGATGCTATTTGATCAGTTGAGGTGCTGTTGTTGTGACCATTACAAGGAGGAGGGAGCTGTGGTTTTTCTGGTTGAGCCTCCATACCAGCAAGTTCTATACATCCACTTAGAGGCCCCGAACTCTGAGACGTAGCATGTTCAAGAATATTTTGATTAATCCCTGGAGCACTACCACAATTCCCCTCAGATGTTGTTTGATCAGCTTTGGTGCCATTAGTGTGACCATTACAAGGAGGAGGGAGTTGTGGTTTCTCTGGTTGAGCCTCACCAGAATCAAGTTCTGAATTTATAGATCCATTTGAAGAAACTAGAGCAATGCTTCTATAACCAATATCATTTTCTGCATCCACATTTCTAGTTTCTTGCAATTCATGATTGTACTGACTTCCCAGTTCCAAAAAGCACTCACACATGTCTTTCATCAGCTTTGTCACAGAAAAGTTAGGGTCCGGGACTTTGTATGATTTAAGACATTTAGCCTCCACCAATTTCAGAACAGCCTCTAGACTAGGCAAATGGAAGTCTGATCTACCAAGAGCTGAGTCACAACCTATAGAGACTTTTACCTCTCCAAAAGTTGAGGAGGCAATATGTATGTTAGAATAACACCTGTTCTGCACTTTTACTAGCTCATGACTTGTTTCCAGTCCATTTGATGAAGTTGGAATGTCCTCATCTGCTTCTCTTCCGCCTCTCAGTCCTGCTGCTAAGGTTTCAGAAGTTTCTGGCTCTCTTCTTGAGGCATTACCACTTGAAGAACCTTTGTTGTTTGATGGCTCTACAGAATCCAAAAAAATGGCCTTTAGAAAGGAGAACTGTTAGCTAAGATGTTACTAAAAAATTTCCCAAGAGACATCCACTAACGACATTATAAGGTAATCTTACCTCTATACCAAGTTGTTTGGCACAACTTGATTGGAAGAAAGTTTAGGAAATAGAGGACCTTTGACACATAAGCTTAATATGTATAAAGTACCAAAAGTATCCCTATAGTAGGGTCCACACAAATAACATCAACATCTAGCATAGCATCTCACTAAGGGCAAACAGGGAAGATAAATATTAGGAGTTCCTAAATATAGGAAGTACCAATCTTTTTGAGAGATATGACAGAAAAAGAAATGGTTCCAAACAAACAAATATGGGACAGCGAGAGTTCTTATTCAAATTTTATATTTACTCAATAAATGCACAATGATGAGGAACCATATGGCACCCATCCCAGGACATCAATTAGTAAACTAGTAAACCAATCTAGAGATATGTATTGAGCCTAGCTCCTCAACAGAGAAAAGTCACTAGCTCTACTCGCCGAGGAAAATTTAACTAGCATGAAGAATTTAAATTGTGACATGATAAGGACCAAAGTCCTGCTATTTGAGGGAATACATACCAGGGTGAATAACAGCAATAGGAACCTCGAACTGTGGGCTATCAAGATCATATGGTTCATCCTTAGGCTTGACAAAAGCATGAGTATCCAACATCTTCTGTTTCGGAGACAGCTCGATGCCAGGCTCACCCTGTGGCTCTTTGAGGTTTGATGCATGAGAAGCATTCCCAAGGACTAAACTTTTCTCCCTGGGCATGATTTGAGCTGTTTGAGGTTCCTTCCCTTTGCGATGATTCCGCCGAGAATTAGTATCATTTTCCACTCTGTCATCACTATTAGGCTGATATCTCTCAGGACCAGCAGGCTGACTGGGACCAGACTTTTCCGGCAACATCGAAGCTTTAGGTGAGACTGGTTGCTTCCCTTTGTTTCTGGCATATGTCAGACATGGGACAGATAGGGACTCAGCTGCTGATGTTCTATTATTCAGCTGAGGGCCTTGTGAGCGACCCTGGAAATTAGTTCCAGGTAGCTCAGCTTCCTCCTCCACTTTCGGCATTTTGAATGAAGCCCCAGCTGAAACAGAGCTAGAATTGTTAGCAGAAGATGAAGCTTGACCTTCTTGATGTCTTAATCGTGATCTCTTTAAGGGTCTTTCAGGCTCCTCATCCACTGCTTCTTCCTCCAAAACCTCCTCTTGCTAGAAACATGACAAGGCACCAAGATAAGGTGAAGGGAAATGAGAAAAGACATCAATATGAATACATATACAAAATACAGGCAACCAAACTAGAGCTTGTACTTCAATATTCTCCGGCTTCTTACTTTCTGCTGCCTGCAAAAATGACACAAAGCAAGAATATTCAAATTCGTACTAAGCAAATAAATATTTTTTATACAGGAAAAATAAAGAAATTTCAGGGTAGAATAGAAAGTGTGAGAAAGAGAAGAAAAGAAAGACTAAAAAAGAAAAGGATAGATTGAACCTCTGCCTCCTCTTTCTCAAATATAGCATCTGCAAGTGCTCTGTAATTCTCTTCTTCAATAAGCGCCCAGTTCTTGTCATACAATTTTAGAAGGCTCTTCAATACTGGCTTCACCTTTTCTTCAGAGATTCCAATATCCTTCATAGTACGAAATGCTTTTGCAACTCTTGGATTTGTCGGCATTGTTTTTTCTTGTGGGTTTTTTTTTAATCAGTGAACCTGCAGTTAATATGAGATGTGTTTACCAAACAGCACAAAATGAACAATTCAAAGTTTGCAACTATAAAGGACTAGATAACAAAAGATAAAACTAAAGAAAGGTGCAAATCATTGCAACTGATGTGATGATTGAGAACCCTTAGTTTGCAACCAATTGAAAAGGAAAATCTGTTCTACCATGTGCCATCAACCAATGAAAGATTATTGATTTCGTAAGATAAGAATGAGGATAATACACCTTTCTGAGTTAAGTCAGAACCACCCTAAAGGATGAAGAAGACAAGCAGAATATTGAAGCTTTTCCAAGCATATTTCACTTTCTCCTCACCACCAGGTCCAAAAACCTAGTGTATTATGTTTCACAGGAGAAAGTTAATCATCTGGTTTCTTCTATATTTCTTCCCTGGTCCCATCAAGATAACTGGAAATTGAAATCAAAGTTCTATCTCACTTGGAAATGGCAAAAGGTAATTTTTCGAATGGATCACCAAGGAGTACGTCCGGTGGAGAGAAATTGACTCACAACTAAACTGAAGCTACTACATTGCCCTAAATCCAAACCAACTAGCATTACTGACTAACGCTGGATAATCATATTTCTTTGAGGTACTAAATACAACTCCATGAATGAGCAAAATAAAGGTCGCAGTAATGATAAGAATCTCTAGTAGACCGCTACAAATAGATTGAGCATGCACCCAAGGGTGTGGCCTAGTGGTCAATGAGGTGGGTTGAGAGCCATGAGGTCTCAGGTTCAAATTCCAACGGAGGAAAAAACACTTGGTGATTTCTTCCCATTTGCCCCAGCCTAGAAGAAAAATTATCCTTGCAGGTGGGAGATAAAAGGTATCCCATAGAATTAGTCAAAGTGCACGCAAACTAGTCTGGATACCACGGTTATCCAAAAAAAAAATTGAGCATGTGGGAGGATCCGATCAAATTCTGCCTTCATTTCCCACTTATGGAGCACTGAGTAACTTAAGTTACGGTCTTCCGTAGGCAGGTTGCACTGTAGGCGGCTAGGAAGGCTTCCAATGCTGTTATCTATGAATGCAGTGGGCCATGTCTAGAACCAATATTTAGGAATTTGGCTAAGCCATTAGGTCTAATACTCGAACAGAGTGTTGTCATATGTGAAAAGCGTAGAAAGGAGCAGTCGCAAATGTCACGAAATATATGAACCAAGCATTGATAAACTGCAATTAAGTAAAATATATGCAGCAAAAACCATGCCGATCGAGTCAGAAAGCATATTATATCCCTTATTCAAATTCAAAGATGCAACTTTAATTTTTTCATTTAGATCAACAACTAGCTTTCTTATACTAGATTTCTAATTTCCCATTTCTACTAACAAAATAATTCAACCAAAACGTCTCCATAATAATCAATTTTTCCAGCTACATCTATAATTCTTCCAGACAAATCCCATGAACAACAAGGACTAACCCTCAATAGCGTCGGACCAAGTAGCAACACTTCACCAATACTTGATCATCGCATAGAAACACACACCTTGATACTTAGGTATTCTAAGGTGCCACCTAAACAATGCGTGTCCTTAACTTCAGGGCTTAAAGCACACTTCAACCAAGCCTTTGATAAAACTGCTAAAATATACTGCATACACCAGCAACCAACTGTTAGATGCAAAATACAAATAATTATGTGAATTTTTCTAGCAACAGATGTGATTCTTTATTTCTTTAGAGAAACTAACTTTCTTTTCACAAAATTATATCATGTCACTAGCTTCTCTTTTCAATCTAATAATAAATCCAAACCAATTTATAGAGGCACACTTGTTTAAAAACTCAACCTTTATTTCTTACAATGGTGGTATCCAGGCCAACTTGTATGCAGCTCGACTATTCCACCGAGCTACCTGCCACCAGCACAAGTAGAGGTTAAAAGACTCAACCTTTTCTCCTAAGAATTTTTTTCTTTATTTTTTAATTTGGGGGTGGGGGTGGGGGTGGGGGGAGGATTGTAGACTTTTAGTGTACTTTTGTGCCTATAACTGAATAAATAAATAAATAAAAACATAAGTACTCCTCTGTTGTAATTTATGTTTGTAATTGATGTGAACCTGTTTGACTGGGAACAAAGTATAAGAAAAAATGAAGACTTTTGTAATTTGTGGCCCTAAACAAGTCAAAAAGGGCCAGAGTATTTGTGTGGTTATAAAAGCTTCTCATTAAGGATAAAATTGTAAGTTTAAGTTAAATTGTTCCCAAATTTAAAAAGGGATCATTTCTTTCTGGAATGAACCAAAAAGTAAATAGGTTGGAGTATTAAATTAAGTGCAAGACCAGCATTCTAGGTAGTCATTCAGAAAAGATGTTTAAAAATGGCCATGAATTAGAGTACCAGAATCAGCTCTCAAGAAACTTAACAAAATGGAATTAACAAACAAGCATCTTTCCTAATTACTCAAAGCTTCAGGTGCCATGCAACTAATTATTATAGCGGGGTCCACCTCGATGATATCGAAGTGAAATTTCATTTAGAAAATGGATATCAATCACGGCATTGTGTTCCAGTACACGAAATTTTCTTCTTCTTTTTTTCACCACGAAAATTCTTGCTTTACCCTATAAAATCATCTGGGGAAAAAGAATGGTTTTTTGTAAAATCAAAGAAATATAGAAAGGAAAAAATGTAGAGAAGAGAGGTGACCAGAGAAAATGAGAAAACGTACAATTTGATTGCGTTGGAGAAAGAGACAGTGGAGTTTTCTGCGCACATAGCGAGAGAGATGGAGAGGGAGCTATTTTCAGACGTAGAAGAGGAGCGTTGAGGAGAATGAGGCTGAAAGCTTTATATATTTGGGCTTAGAATTTCGAGTTGTAGCTCATTTCAGCCCGAAAAAGAAATGGAATTTGGGCTTGGGCCAAGATCCTTCTTTTCAAATGGACCTAAAAATGGTAGAAATTGGGAAACAAATAATCAAAAATAGCCATATTTACAATAGGTAATTGAAAAATAGCAATATTTTCAAAAGTAATCAAATTTTTATCACTTTTCATGTAAAATAAAATCTGAAAAAAATTAAAAATATTCCAGCATAATATGCTGAGGTTCGGATTTTTTTACATATGAGCGCTGGACTTTTTATAATGTGTTGGAGCTCCATAATATGCTGGAAATTTATATGTAGGAGCTCCATAATCCCGCATATTATGCCGGAACTTTTCGTGTTTAGGCAAAATAATGGCTATTTTTAATGACTTCGCAAATGTTGGCTATTTTATGATTACCAGTCCGAAAAATTGCTAGTCAATGCTATTTTCACTAGAAATGGCACTATGTAGTCGATTTCAAGAGGTGAAATACACAAATAATCTCAAGTGGATGATCTTGAATTTTTATTCCCACTTGTCACATGAGTAGATTCAAGTTTAATAAGTGTTGCTAGTCGTTTTTCCTGTAACAACACTTTTAATTTTTGATCTTGAAGTTATGCTCATGGGACAAGGTAAAAGTTGCATGGGGCGCCCTATTTGGTCGCCCCCTTTTAAGTTATACTCTTTTTTTGTTAAAAGCATTTTAAAAAGATGATTTTGCCCTTCTTTAATAAAATACTATTGACAAACTGCAGGATAAAAACTTAAGCATATCTGGACTGAAGTTTTAGCAAATGAACTAAAAAACTTTAGCTTGTTTAGACTGAAGTTTCGGATAAAACTCAGAACAAAACTGTAGACTGCATTACAAAACTTTAGCATGTTTTGGTATGAAGTTTTAGCAAATGAACTAAATAACTTCAGCATGCATTAGCAAAAACTCTTTAGAAAATTACATACTGCAAGGCAAAAACTTAAGCATGTTTAGTCTGAAGTTTTAGCAAATGAACTAAAAATTTTAAGCATGTTTAGTCTAAAGTTTTAGCAAATGAACTAAATAACTTCATCATGTTTTGTCTGAAGTTTTAGTAAATGAACTAAATAACTTCAGCATGCATTAGCAAAAACTCATTAGAAAATTGCATACTACAAGATAAAAACTTAAGCATATTTATTCTAAAGTTTTAGCAAATGAACTAAAAAAACTTAAGCATGTTTAGTCTGAAATTTTAGCAAATGATGATTAGTCTGAAGTTTTAGCAAATGAACTAAAAAACTTAAGAATATTTAGTCTGAAGCTTTAGCAAATGAACTAAAAAACTTAAGCATGTTTACTCTGAAGTTTTAGCAAATGAACTAAATAACTTCAGCATGTTTAGACTGAAGTTTCGAATAAAACTCATGACAAAAATGTAGACTGCAAGATATATAACTTCAGCATGCATTACCATGAAGTTTTAGCTTCAATGTGAGATAACTTCATGCTATATAGCATGAAGTTTTAGCTTCAACATGAAACAACTTCATGCTACATTAGCATGAAGTTTTAGCTTCAACGTGAAACAACTTCATGCAAGTGTGATTCTGAAGATAAATCTAGAAAAGTTTCTAATTTTTTGATAAAGCTTGTGAGAGGAGAGTGGGAGATCTTTTTTCATGAATGAGGTTGCAGATCACGTGATTAATGCGTGATGCAGGTTTTATATCTTTTGTCAGGGGTGTAATTGTCATATTATTACGGATTTTTTGTCAGCTAGATACCAAATCAATAATTTTTAAAAATAGGGTGCAGGTTAAAAGGTGGAACAAATATAGGGTACAACCAATTCCCCCTGGGACAAGCGGGGCCAAACTTAAAGTCCACCCCAAAAGGTATTATATTTATGCAAGTTTTTGGATTTCAAGGGCATCGTTCTAAACATATCCAAATTTTAAATTTTAATCCAATTTGACAAATTTCAGACTACTCCTCCTTTTTTTTCTTTTTAAAATGTCAAGTAAAATGACATCATTTTAATACCTTTTCTACATCATTACTACTCTCTCTAAGAAAAATCCTAAACCCTAGAGGAGTCACCGACAACAACCCTCTCATGGCCACTACGGCCGGCGACCAACCTCTTATGGGGGTTGGTTTGCCTCCCCCAACTATTTCCCAACCTTTAAACAACAATCCAACCACAAAATATCTGCTGGATTATTCAAAAATACTCCAACCTAGTTCATTAAATAACCTCATGCATGTGAACCGGACGACGCAAGTTACTGTCGAGCCAATTCAAATGAGACGCGTCTCGTTTGTGAATGGGCAGCCTTTAGTGAAGTTTACAGAAGCAGAGGTGGATCGTATGAACGTTGTCACACCTCCTTTTGGCCCGCGCCCGCAGGAGCGCAGAGGGAGTTTTTCCAATTAAAGGACAATCAAAACGGGATTTATTATTTAATTCAGAGTCACCACTTGGGAGATTTATGGTGTCCCAAGTCACCGGTTTAATCCCAAATCGAGGAAAAGAATGACTCTGTTTAACAGTCAGCGTACTAGAAATCCGGATAAGGAATTCTGTTAACCCGAGAGAAGGTGTTAGGCATTCCCGAGTTCCGTGGTTCTAGCACGGTCGCTCAAATGTCATATTCGGCTTATTTATCTGATTTTAATACATTTTGAACCTATGTACCAATTTTAGCTTTTTACCGCTTTTATTCCTATTCTTAACGAGAATTGCAATGTCGTGAAAACACATCTCGAACCACGTCACATCAATGCACCCGTGGTTATTGACACATTTCGACTCCGTTGAGATTTGGATTTGGGTCACATAAATATGCACCCGAGTTTAAGAAAGTAAATTATTAATAGCGCGTCTAAAATGACTAGCGCGTTGTTATCTTTGGGGAAGGCCGTGAAATTCACTAAACGGCCCATCCCAAATTCCAAATGTTTTATTTTACCCATTTATTGAGGGCCCCGCAAATTTGCATTTTTATTTGGCGAGGCTCATCTCATGTTTATTCAAGGATATCCTAAAACGACTATGATTTTCTATTTATTTGTCTCTAAAAATAAAGAAAAATCCTAATAAAAGTTCAGGCTTCAAGTTCAAGTCCGGGTCCAAACAAAAGGAAACACCTTCTAGTTTGAACCCGCTACCTAACTTAAAATCCGTCGCCTGCCGTTGTAAATATTAACAAACCAGCTACCCTTTCGACCCAGTTCAACTTTAGCTTTATTAGATGAATTGGATTATTGGAATTAACTATGTGTAATACAAAGCCATTTTTTAACTCTTTTCACGACTTGTTAAAAATGCATCAATGTTTAAAAACTGACATCAGGCTAACATTAATCACTAACATTTGAGAACTAACATTAGATACTAACGTTATTTACATTGCTATTTAAAATGATGTTATTTACTCATGTGAACTCGCAATTTCAGAATTAGACCTATTAAACCAACATGCTGATTTCCATAAACTATTTGAACCTGTTTTGTGACATAAACTATTTGAAACTAGTTCACGACTACTGAAAAAGAATCAAATACAGTATATTTCATAACTAGTAATCACCAACTAAGATTAATTACAATTGATATTTACATGTTTGTAGAAATAGATTCAATCAGTCCAGTTTATGCATTCCAAAGTCATTCTAATATATACTATGAAATATCAAGGGAACTACTGCTTGTACATTAAATTAAGCACAAAGTAACAGGGGAAATTCAGAAATCCCTTCCAACAACTCTTTACTTCCTTTCCATTAAATTTGAGAGCTTTAGAGTGTGTACCTGGATAATGGAAATACAAGAAGATGAAGGAGCAGTCAGCAACAGTAATAACATCAGTTGCAACAACAATGCAACAAAAGATAACCAGCAGCGACTCAGGAAACCAATTAAAATTCCCAGCAACACAAACACCCAGCACAAGCAGTCCCAAAACCCAGGAGTGAAACCAGAAAACACCAAGCAATTCACAGACAGGAACAGAATGTATTCAGAAATGAGACAGGAGAGTAGATTTTCTGATTTCTGTTCTTCAGATTCTCAAATAAAAAACACTCAGAACCTCAACTAAACAGTGATAAACTCCATGAATGCCTAACCTTTTTTCCCTTTTAAACTGATTCTCCCAAGCTAAAGAAGAAACAAGAACTGACTTAACATCTATCCTAGACTGATTTCAGGACCCTTTTCCATTGATTTTCAGAATCTTCCCCCTTTTTCAACTTTGTCCAGGCCCTCTTTATACCAAAACCTCAGCCCCTTTCAGATTTCCAACCTAGACTTTCTGAAAAAAAAGAGAACTGAAGGAAAACTGATTTCTCCTCTCCAAAAAACCAGCCCCTTTTCTGTCTTGAATGACCCTATTTATAACCCAAAAGCAGGCATGTTATCTCTCCCTTGAAACCATCAGATTCTCACTGCCCATCCCCCTTTTAATTCCATTACTTAATGTCTTCTTGTTTGAAGTTATTTTGTTCCACACACTTGCATGCCTTATTCCCCACTATGTATTAAACAATGCCTTATTCTAATGTTATTAGTGCTTAGTGGACAGAGCACTCAAATTAATCATTTTTTAAAACTTTAAATCCCAAAATACCCCTGAAACTACTGAAATTACCATTCTACCCCATCAGCTATATCCAATCCTCCTAATTAATTAACCAAACTATAGCAGTTATAACCAATCTTAAGTGAGAAATCCTAACAATTGACTAATCAAATCATATGAGACTAACTCCCAATTGACAACACTTAGGAATCAGTTCATCATGGTCAGATTCATATCAACATTCAAGATCAGATTCATATCAGAACAACATTAAGATTCATCAAACTCAAATCACAATTTAAGCTTGAAACTCAATTCAGACCAAATATCATCAAAATAAAGATTCAGTGATTAAACTAACACACTTCTAGATTAAACCTAAACAAGAACAAATGAACACTGAACGAAACAAACTGAACTCATATGAAAAAACATGGTGAATAACAATGAGAAAGGGAAATTGGAACAATTTGAAACAAATGATACCAACAGGCTTACTTCAACACAAAATTAGAACAGAGAAGAAATAGGAAGGTAAACCTGCTGGAATGAATCACAAATTAAACCATTATCATGCTAATCTAACATTCAAGCATACCAGACTAATCGACGACACTTATTCAATCGATTACACAAATTATAACATATAACAATCGACAACAAACAGAAGCAATGATAAAATTGGACCAAATAAAAGGTCTGATTGGAGAAAGAAAAGAGTAATTGATAAAAGACGAATTTGAACTCATCTTAAACAAACAAACAACAAAACATGAAAAACAAACAGAGAAACAAAAAAAATACCTCCGAACTCAGACCTATCTCTCACTCGCTCTGCTCGTAACTCCGACTTGAGCCTTTTGGGGTAAAAACGAACTTTAATCGAGTGTTCTCGACTGAGAACACTCGACTAAAGTCGGTTAGGACTTCAAACCCTTAACTTCGCACACAACCTGAAGCTGGTTCCTCTAGGGTTTGCCTTCGATTTGAAATTCGAAAAGGCTTTGACAAGATTTGGGCAGAACCTGGGTGAGATTTGGGACGTGGGTAGTTAGGTGGTTCAGTGGGTGTGAGTTTGGGAGGGTTTAGGTTAGGCGGCTCCGCCACCAGAGAATATTGTGGCGGCGCTAGGGTTTGCGTCTTCGAATGAACATTCGAAACGCTTGGGCTTGATTCGAAAGGAAATGAGTATGGGACCGGGACAAGGAAGTCTTGGGGAAGCTGTGGTGTGAAATTGGATGCCATTGGACGAGATAAGGTTCCGGCCTGATTTTCGATCTAATATTCGAAGCACACGGCTGGGATTCGAGGGATAAGAGTTAGGGATTCAGAATGGGGAGGTCGAGGGAAATCAGTGGTGAAAAGATGGGGTCGTTTGGACCACCAGAACCGCCGTGAGGCGATTTCCGGTGGGCGGAGCACGGTGGTAAGAGGCGGAGGGTCTGTTTGGTCTCTGAAGCTCAGAGATGAAGAGGTGAGGGGGGGGTTTGGCTTGGGGGGCAGGGTATGGATTAAGAACATATAGTATGGGGGAAATGATCCTGGGCCGTTCGATCTGATGAGATCAACGGCTTGGATCAGTTCATTAATGGAAATGACGTCGTTTTGCTCACCTCGAGACCGGATCGGTCTTTGGATGGGAATGGGTTGGGGCATGGGAACGGGTAAGGGAGATTGAATCTCAGCCGTTGGATCGATTTAATCCAACGGCCTTGATTAAGAATGATCAAACGACGTCGTTTTAAGACGTTTCTGGTCAGGCCAACTGGATCTGGTAAATGGGTGATTTGGGCCTGATTTTCGGTCCAAAAATAATGGCCCAATCCGATTTTCACTCTTTTCTTCTTTTTCTTTCATTTTCCTTTTAATTCCTAAATACCAAAATTCCTAAAATAAATTGTAAAAACAAAACTAACTTAGAAAATACTAATTGACCTTTAACAATAACTATCACACCAAAATAAAATATTAATTACAAACAAAATGGGGCACTTGGACATTAGATGCCAAAAATACAAAAAATATGTATTTTTTGTGATTTTATTTATTTTAAAACCCAACTATGGTTAATTAATTCCTAATTGTAAAAATAAAAATCCTAAGTGCACATGCAACGTGTTTTTTTTTTGTATTTTAATTAATTAAAACAGGATAAGCGTTCATAGATAAAAACACAAATAATTATCGAAAAATGTCATGCAAATTCTAAAAATTGTACAGCACGGAAATTTATTTTATTTTTTGATTTCTTTTGGAGTAGTTCTCATAGGGCAAAAATCACGTGCTCACAAACGTTATTGAAGGTTTGCAATATGCTGTGGTATGCAAATTCTTGTATGGATGGCCAGATTTACAAGAACTTCGAAGAATCATCCCTGCGCAATGTGGTATTAAGGAAAAATGCAATATTGGACTCCTTAGAGATAGGCACATATTGATTCGAATGACTTTATGGCAAGATTTTCTAGATTTTACGTCGAAAAGTGTTTATTATGTGAAAGCGAAGGATATCAGATGAGAACATTGATATATGATTCTAAATTCAAGGCAGGTGAAGAAACTCCTAAGGTGATGACTTGGAGTTAGTTTCCTGGCTTGTTACCTACTTTTTTGTTAAAGAATGCCTATTTTCTTTAGCATCAGTGGTTGGGAAAACATTACAACTAGATATGGCAATAGTTAATAAGATACTTCCAAGTTGTGCAAGAGTTAAGGTACTAGTTGATTTGTTAACCGAACTACCAACAAAAGTTCATATAGATATCGACAATGAAGCTACTGGGGAGGTAAGAACTTAATGGGCAAGGTATCAATATGATTATGTACCTAAATATTATAAATCATGCAAGTTACAATGTCATGATAATTTTGAGTGCTGGAAATTACATCATGAACTTATGGTGCAAGACAAATAAAAGAATGAAACAGCAGGCAATATGAATGATAGGGATAAAAATAAGGGGACTATAATGATTCTTACGAGTGGGAAGGTAGTTGGAAACATTAGGGAACATTGGCAGGAAGTGCGTGATAATCGTGTCAAGAATAAGGATGGGGCAAGGCAAGAAGTTAATCAGTCCAACAATGGGAAGAAATTGGTTCCAGTCGAAAATGT
Source organism: Nicotiana sylvestris (assembly GCF_000393655.2). NCBI lineage: Eukaryota > Viridiplantae > Streptophyta > Magnoliopsida > Solanales > Solanaceae > Nicotiana > Nicotiana sylvestris. The sequence goes on from NC_091062.1 coordinate 187,222,404, forward strand.
TGTTGTTGAGCAGGTGCAAACATATATAAGTTTGCAGCTTTGGATAGTGTTGATGCCGGGGAAGTGCAGAATAACCAGTTGGCAGTAACTGATGAAGTCTAGGAGATAATTCGGGTGGATAAACCTTCTCCTACTAAAGGTGGGAATCAATTGGCTCTTGTAAAGACTGTTACGGATCAACGCAGTTCCAATCCTAGTCTACGAGTGTTGGGAGAATCTTAAACCTAGTTGCGCCAATTTTTAGTTCAAATCCAGTTGGAATTAAGGCTACAATGGAAGGGGAATCAACTGGTTCTAAGGACAAGGACATGGAAAGTGCAACAAGAAAAGAATCCACTGCTCAATGGGTTAATCGTGCTTTGGCAAAAACAATGAAGCCAATGGAGATAACAATGTGTGGGGGTAGCTACGGAATTAAGGTGTGATGACTTAGCTCGTTTTGTTACTACAAATCAGGTATGCCAAGAAGATCCTTCACAAACACAAGACATTGGCAGTACACAACTGGGCAAATTGTGGAGCGACCAAATGGAGAAATTTTTAGAAGATGAAGGAGAAAGTAAAGAGGAAGATGATGAAGATCAGATGGAAGATGATGAACAATCAGTGAAGAATGATGTTTTGGCAAATGTTGATGAAGAGGAAAATCATATGACATTGAATGAAGCTATCAAGGTTATCAAGAAAAAACAAGGCAAGGTAGATGTAGTTGAAGGTGTTTTCAAACCCGTAATACATGAAAACGGTGCAAACAAGAAACAGCTATCTAGAATCACTAAACCAATCGAAATACCTAACCCTAAACCTAACTCCAACCCCAAACCTAACGCTAACCCTAACCCTCGACCTAGCTAAGTGAATGGAACCCTAAACACTATGAATACTAATACCATAGACATTGTTGGGAATGATATTCCAGCTACAAAAAGCCTACCACTGGTGACTACTGCTCCAAATGCTCAACTCTGAAAGTGGCAAAGGAAAATTTGAATAAGTTGATGATACCAAAACCTGTACCAACTCAGATTGTAGGGCAGAATCAGGCACAAGAGGATGAAGACCCACACACAAGAGGAGGAAAAGATCTTGATGCAGAATCCACAGTTCAAAATTTCATGAAGGTTGCTAGACAAGGAGACTTATCACCAACACAGATTGAGAAAACAAAATCAGTGAGTAGAGATAGAAAGAAACAACAGAAGGAGAACACTAGTGTCCCTGGCATTGGTGTACAAACGAGAATGACCCTTTCTAAATTCAGTAATTAGATATGAATACAATTATCCGGAATATAAGGTCAGTCAATACAATGCAAGCTTTTGAAAGGCTTGTTACAATGCATAGACAATATAATTTTCACTTTATTAGATTGATGGAGCCAAAGCAAAATAGAAATAAGCTGGAAACATATAGGACGAAGCTTGGAATGCCTCAAGCTTTTGTAAATATTTCTAATAAGGAATGGGCTTTTGTGGAGGACGACTACAAAATAGAGGTTATTATTGATATAGAGCAACATCTTACACTAAGACTATTAATAACCAGACGCATAAGGAATTTATAGTCACCTTAGTGTATGCCAAATATGATGCAATTGAAAGAATTGAATTATAGGATATGATGAATGCACTGGCTAGTGATATGACTCTTCCATGGCTTGTCGGAGGTGATTTTAATGTAATAGTTGATAATGAAGAGAAGTTTGGGAGGGATCAGTTTCTTTGAATAAAATTAAAGATTTTAGACATTGTATCAACACTTGTAACTTGTTTGATTTGGGATTCAAGGGCAATATCTACACATGGTGGAATGGAAGAACTAATGATGATTGTATTTTTAAGAGGTTGGATAGGTGCTTAGGTAATATGGAGTTTCAACAGATGTTACCTAGATTGGAGATCACACATCTTTCAAATACTAGATCAAACCATTGCCCTATGCTTCTATCTTGTGATCCTAATGCACCTCCTATCAAGAAATCATTCAGATTCCTGAAATTATGGACTGAACATGACATATTTTTGGATGTGGTTAGAGAAAATTGGCGGGCAGATTTTAGTGATAATCCTTTCATCTTGTTCAACCATAAGACGAAGAAACTGAATAAAGCACTCTCAATGTGGAACAAGGCCAAATATGGTAACATTTTCCAGAAGATTGCTAGCTTGGAGGAGCTTGTCATAGTCCATGAAAGACTGTTTGAACTGCATCCAACACCACATAATCGAGAAAGGCTTCTGAAGGTACATGCAAAATTCATTAGATATCTTCACTTGGAGGAGGAATTTTGGAAACAATAAACTGGGATGAACTGGTTCAATGATGGTGATTGAAATACAAAATTATTTCATGCACAAGTGAATGAGAGAAGAAAGATTGCAATTAATAAGAATTCAAAATAGCACTGGGCAGTGGTTGGAAAATAGTGAAGTTATGGCAGCGGAGGCAGTGAGATTTTTCCAAGAACAATTTCACGAAGATAAGGTCCCTACTGATTTTTACATATTAGATAATGTATCTAGCATGGTGGAGGTGCAATATAATGAGGAGCTTATCAAATAACCAACTATTGAAGAAGTAAAGAGGGATGTGTTTGGGCTAAATGGAAATATGCAAGGATCCGGATGGCTTCAATGGATCATTCTTTCATATCTGCTGGGACATTAATGGAGAGGATGTGTTTGATATGGTTAGGGCCTTCTTTAATGGTCAAGAATTGCCTAAGTTAGTTGTCACACCTCCTTTTTAGCTACACCCCGCAAAAGGGCGTAAAGGGAGTTTTTCCAATTAAAGGACAATCGAAAAACGGGATTTTATTTAAAGATTTAGAGTCGACACTTAGGAGATTTATGGTGTCCCAAGTCACCGGTTGAATCCCGAATCGAGGAAAAGATTGACTCTGTATTACAGTCCGCGAACCAGAAATCCGAGTAAGGAATTCTGTTAACCCGGGAGAAGGTGTTAGGCATTCCCGAGTTTCGTGGTTCTAGCACGGTCGCTCAACTGTCATATTCGACTTGTTTATATGATTTTAATACATTTTTGAACCTATGTACCAATTTTAACCTTGAACCGCTCTTCTAATTTATTATTTAAAGAATTGCAACATCGTGAGAATGCATCTTGAATTGCGCCACATAAATGTACCCGCAACTTTTGATACGTTCCAACTTCGTTGAGATTTGGATTTGGGTCACATAAATACGCACCTGAATTTAGGAAGATAACATTATTAAATACACGCCTAAAGATACTAACGCGTTGTTATTTTTTGAGAAAAAGCCGTAAAGTTCGCTATGCGGCCTGTCTCAAAATCTAAGCATTTGAAATAACTATCCGTTAAAGGCCCCGCAATTTGTAATTTATTCGGCGAGGCATGCCTCACTTATTTTTTAAAAGGGCTAATCAACCACTTCTATTATTTATTATGTTTAAAGAGATTGCAACGTCGCGAGAATGCATCTCAAACTACGCCACATAAATGTACCCGCAATTTTGATACGTTCCAACTTCGTTGAGATTTGGATTTGAGTCACATAAATGCGCACTCGAGTTTAGGGAGGTAACATTATTAAATACGCGCCTAAAGATGCTAACGCGTTATTATTTTGAGAATGTCGCAAAATTTGCTAAGACGGCATATCCCGAAACCTAAGTGTTTATCAAAAGCACCTATTGAGGGCCCCGCAGTTTGCAACGTATTAGGTGAGGCTCGCCTCGTTTATTTTAAGGATATCCTAAAGCGACTATGGTTCTCTATTTACTTTTGTCTCTAAAGATAGAGGAAAAAACCTAATTAATTACAAACGTGCAATGTCCCAGCTTTTGTTGTTCGAACCAACAACTTAACGATGACGCACCTCAATGACAATGCATACCTTCATTTTTATTGACAGATATGAACTCCAAAATTCCTAAACCAATTTATCATCCCCAATTACGAACTATGGGTTTTAATGAACCGATTTAATGTAAATGAGCCTTTCCTTTCCTGACTTTTAACTGATTTCAACACTAATCTACCGACAACAATTCAGGTTTCACTTACTATCGAATTCAGAGACTGTCATTCAAACTAAGACATCCTAATACACTAGCATGATTAATGATAAAATTACTAGTGAGTAGGATGAATATTACTAGATTAGCTCAGGAATTGAAATCCTATTACAAGTTCATTACCCTTTTAATCTGACATTAATCTAGATCCATCTATTACTGATAACAATCGAATTTCTCCAAACTGATTCAACAATCCCATTTCACAAACCTATTGAACTGAATACATTTCATGCCATTCCAAGGGTTCAATTTAACAGCTCAATGTTATACAATGTTTAACAGACAACCCACCTTAAGAAACAATTTTGATTATACACATAACTACCATCTATATAACAGGAAAATATCTAAACTACTGTCAATTAAAATGCAAGCAGCCCTCGGTTGAACAATAAATATGTCCGACATTTCATTTCAATACTTCAACGAGCTTATATCAATGTGGTTCAGGGTAGTGTACCTGGTATTGGAATACAAGAAGAAGAAGATCAGCAGAGTAGTATGTAACACAGCAACAACAACAATAACCAGCAACAACCAGTAAACAGAGCACCCAGTGACAGATTTGAAACCCAACAGGATTCCATCACACTCAATGAAACAGTACCAACACAAACCAACATAGCAATGACAGCACCCAAAATAAACCTAACTTGAAACCAACTTTGAACCAAAAGAGTAGCAGAAAGCAGTCCAGGAATCAACTTTAACTAGACAACACACTAGTTTCAACTTCAGGAAGGAAACCAAACAGCTACAACATCAAATCAGCAACAACTCTGGACCCCAATGGCACATTAACAAACTCCATGAATGCCTAACCTTTTTTCCTTTTAAACATATACTCCCAAGCTAAAGAAGAAACAAGAACTGACTTAACATCTATCCTAGACTGATTTTAGGACCCTTTCCATTGATTTTCAAACGTGTGACTTCTTGAAAGAGTGGTGTTTTCAAAAGCCAACCCTTTTTAAACTCTCAAACAATGATCTTTTTTTTTTCAGATTCAAAAGCCCCTTAAGATTTCCAGCCTTCAGATTTTCCGGCCCCTTTTTCTTCTAAAGTCTGTCCAAAAGAACAGCCAGACCATACTCTAAAAGTGTGTTAACAATGCCCTCTCTACCCTCTCCAAAAATCACTTTTTTTCTTCCTTCATTACTGTCCAGACCCCTCTCCTTTATAGCCAATCTTTTTTTTCCCCAGCTCTTAGGAGCATTTAGGCCCATTAATCAAGCATTTTTTCCCATGATCTTCTCTAGAACTCCACTAAGGTCTGTTTTGTCCCCCATTAACCCTTGTCTTTCCTTTATTTTATTCAATGGTTATGGGTAGTGCATACTTTAATTAAATCCCCATTAGGTCTCCCCATGCTATTATATTTTGTTCCCCACTATTACTAAATAATTCATTAGTTTAATGACACTTTAGTACCCTACTGTCAGACCATTCAACTTAAACCAATTTCAAAACTTTCAAATCCCAAAATACCCTCCCAGGGTCCCTGAAATTATTGTCCTACCCAATCCCTTGTACCTCATCAGCTATAACCAATCTCCTTAAACAGATAACTAAACTGATTCCTAATTAATCACCAAACTACAGCAGCTATAACCAATCCAGCCTATCAAATTCCAACAGTGATTCAATCAGAATTGAAGCAGCATGAGTCAAATTATTATTAGGTTATTATAACATTCAAACATGTAAAACTAATCGACGACACTTATCCAATCGACTACACGAATTACAACACATACAATCAATAGCAAATAATCAGAATCGAACAGACATATAGGTGATTCGAGTCGTATTGATAGAAACAGGAATTATAATAAAACTTTAACTAATCGACGAAACTCATTTAAATCGATTATATAGTTTATCATATACTTGACCATGACCAGAAAAAGCTCGACCAAATAAAAGGTCATTGAAGAAGGACAGAATCAATCGACAAAAAAAAAATTTAAAGATCAATAAAACTAAACTAAACAAACAAACAGATATAAACAAACACAAAAATGGAACAAACAGGAAAGAAAAATACCTCGAGAACTCGGAAACTGGACAACCCTGACTTGGACTCTAACTCAGACCTTTTTGAGGTCGAACGGACCTTAATCGAGTGTTCTCAACTGAGAACACTTCGACTAAGGTCGATTAGACCCCCAAATCATCCTTTAATTTAGACAGACTTCACCCTTTGGTTTTCTAGGGTTCTTGGGGGTTCAATTTGGGGTTCGAACGGTTCTGGTCTGATTCGAACCAAACCAACGGTGGTTTGGTGACGAAGGAGGTCAGGGAGATGTCTGGTATGAGTTTGGGACTGGTTGGGGTAGGTTTAGGTTCTGCTCGAATCTTCAATTGAAGATTCGAGAAGCTGGAGGTTGATTCGAGGCAAACGGTTAACGGATCTGTAACGAGGGTGGTCAGATGGCTTAGGGGTGTTAATTTGGTGATCGGCGGCGTTGTTGCCGTCGGCTTTCAGGCGAAGGGGTTTCAGGGCGGCTAAGGTTTTGAGGGGGGGTTTGGTTTGGGGCGTGGGGTAAGGGATTAGGGTTATATACAGAAGGGGTGGTTTAATCCTGGCCGTTAGATCAAGCACGATCAACGGCCTGGATCAATTCACTTAAAGGAAACAGTGACGTTTGGTCATGCATCGAGACTGGGTCGACCCAGGTTAAAATGGACCGGGTTATGGGGGAAGGCTAGGACCGTTAGATCACTAGGAACGGACGACTAGTATCAACTTGCCTAAAACGACGTCGTTTCAAATAATGCTGGGTTGAGCTGAGCCGTCTGATGGAAACAAATCAACGCCTTAGATCTGAGGCGCCGAAACGGCGTCGTTTGGACTGTCTGAGAGACCAGGCCTATTGGATTGGATCGTTTGGGGCTGATTTTGCATTGAAATTGGCCCAGTTCCGATTTGGCCCAATTTTTCATTCTTTTCTTTTTTCCTTTCATTTTCTTTTAATTCCCAAAAACCAAAAATTCCTAAATTAAAATGTAAAACCAAGATTATTTTAAAAAGATATTAATTAACCCTTAACACTAATTAACACACAAGATCAAATATTGATGAAAATAAAATCACACAATTAAACAATAAAAATGACAAAACTACCAAAAATTCATATTTTTGTGATTTTCATTCTTTAAAATGGGACATGGTTTAATTAATTCAAAAATGCATAATTAAATCCTAAATATGCATGCAACAGGTATTTTGGTATTATTCAATTAATTAAAACGAGGTAAACATTCACAGACAAAAATAATTATCCAAAATGTCACGCAAAATTCTCAAAATTGTACCCAAAGGCAATTTGTTTTATTTTTCGATTTCTTTTTGGAATAATTTTCGTGAAGCAAAAATCACGTGCTCACATTAGTGATTCATACAAACTTGGTGTTATTGCCAAAGAAGAAGGATATTATTACATTTTCCGATATGAGACCAATAAGCCTAAGCAACTTCATTAATAAAGTGTTTTCAAGAGTTATTCATGAGAGGATGGCGGAGCGTCTTCCCAACCTAATTTCAGATGAGCAGGCTGGTTTTGTTAAATGGAGAAGCATTGTGGAGAGTGTGTTACTTACCCAAGAGATTATCACTGATATAAGATTGAGAACTAAGGCAGGTCCAAATGCGGTGATCAAGTTTGATATGACAAAAGCTTATGATAGACTCTCTTGGCTTTTCTTGACAAAGTATTGAGAAAGATGGATTTTGTGAGAGATTCATAGGTTTGATCTTTGGTCTTGTCTCTAATAATTGGTATTCAGTGCTACTTAATGGTCAACTATTTGAATTCTTCAAATCAACTAGAGGAGTCGAGCAATGGGGCTTAATTCACTTCACAGGAGTCCATACTTTTGTGGTTTTGGATTGCCTAAATGGAGCCCTAAAATTAATCATCTAGCTTATGTTGATGATACTATTATTTTCTCATCTTTAGATACTACTTCTTTGAGGCTTATTATGGAGGTTCTTGGGGCATATGAAGCTGCATCTAGACAGCTTATAAACAAATCCAAATCAGCCCTATATATGCATCACTCATCTAGCATGGAGGTGGTGAATAAGGTTCAAAGGGTTACTGGGATAGAAAGGCAAGAATTTTCATTTACTTATTTGGGGTGTCCTATTTTTTACTCTAGAAGGAAGATGGAAAACTATCAAGGATTTATTCAAAAGGTTCTTGATAAGTTGCAATCTTGGAAGGGAAAGCTGTTGCCTATAGGTGATGGGGCAGTGTTGATTACTCATGTGTTGCAAAGTATGCCTATTCACCTTCTCTCTGTTGTTAATCCCCCTCCCCCAATTATGTCATTGAAAAGCTACACAAAATATTTGCTCAATTCTTTTGGAGCAATTCAGTTGGTGAAAAAAGTAAACATTGGGCATCATGGAAGAATTTATGTCTGTCAGTGGAGGAAGGAGGAGTTGGTTTTAGATCATTACATGATATTGCTAAAGCTTTGTTTTGCAAGCTATGGTGGAACTTTAGAACAAAACCTACTCTTTGGAGTTCCTTCATGAGTCAAAAATATTGTAAGAAGCTAAATGCATTGATGGTGCCGTGGAGAGCTGGGTCTCATACTTGGAGAGGAATGTTGGAGTGTAGGGATTTGGTGGAGCATCAGATATTGCAGCAACTTAAAATGGGATCATCTTTGTTTTGGTTTGACAATTGGACAGGGTTAGATGGACTATATTTTGTTACTCCTCCAGATTTTTATTGTGATGAATCAATACACAATGTGTATGATGTTGCTCAAGAGGGAGTTTGGGATGATGAAAGGTTGAGGAAATACTACCTGAAGATCTTGCTGCTCATATTATAGACAATATCAAGCCTCATATGGTACATGAAAAAATTGATAAACCTTACTGGATGTTGGCCAAAGGGAGAATTCACTGTTAAGTCGGCTTGGGTCTATTTGAGGAAGAGAAAGGATCCTAGCATTATCTACAAAAACATGCGGCCAAAAGGATTGCCATTCAAAATCTCGTTCTTCATGTGGAAGGTATGGAAGAGGAAGCTGCCTCTTGATGATATAATTACAAGGTGAGGTTACTTTTCACCTTCAAGGTGTTGGTGTTGTACAGATCCAGAAGTGAAAACAAGAGAACATGTCTTCTTCAAATCATATGCTGCATCAAAGGTATGATCATATTTCTTTTCCTTTGCTGGATTAATTTTGGAAGAGCTGAACTTGCACCAAGCAGTGGTGAAGTATTGGACAATACAAGTTATTCCAAGATTTAGACCTATTTTTCAAGCATTGCTATGTATCGTTGTATAGGAGTTATGGAAGAGGAGAAATAGTTATAAACATGATGAAACTGTTACGATTAATAGGGTGATATACCAAGTGTCTTCCACCATTCAAGCACTTGTGAAGTATAGGAAGCTTGGAATCAAGCAGGTCCCTCATAGATGGCTTGATGTGGTACATTTACTGGAGAATTATACACCTAAATTACAAGTGCACAAGGTGCTTTGGGAACTGCCTAGGGAGGGATGGATGGATTAAGGTAAATACTGACGGGGCTTCTAGGGGAAATCTAGGTAGAAGTGCTATTGGTTTTTGTATGAGAAATGAACTTGGAGATGTGGTGTATGCATGTGGTAGGGAAATTCTGGAGAACACTAATACAGTAGCTGAAGCTTTGGCAGTTCTGGAGGCCTTGAGAATTTGTTCTCAAAGGCATATCACACACATTTAGAAACAAACTGATTCAATGATGCTCAAAAATGTAATTGAAAGGATATGGAAACCACCATGGATGGTTGTTGAATATGTTGAGGAAATATGGAAATTAATGGAGGTGTGTGAGGCTAAGATATCACATATTTTTCGAGAAGGCAATATGATGGCAGACCGCCTTGCTAATTACACACTTGATCATAGCAATATTGAAGTTGAATGCTTTGCACAATTGGATGTACAAGGAAGGAGGATAGTGAATAATGATAAGCTCCAATGTCCATATTTAAGGGTAAAAGTTGCAAAGAATTAAGGATTAAGGAGAAAAAGCGGAGTAGAGAGCTGGAGAATTCATTAGATCATCATGTACAAATCCTTCGGGAGGAATACATGATGATCATTTTTTTCTACTAACCTTGTGTTCTTTTTTGCAGGAGACGTTATTGTATTCATGCCTTGCCATTTATTACGACTTCTATGGGTGGTATTAGCACTATGTGCTCATTCCCTTGAAGGAGGAAAGATGACATGCACAAGCATGAAACAAAGGAGGAAAATGAATATTCATAGCATGCAACAAGTTTGGCAAAGTGATATATTGTCACAGGCTTGGGTGTTGGAGGCGCAACAACAAAGGCAAGCAACATTAGCAGGCCCAGCGAGCTTCCCAGCACGCCTAAGAGCACACCTATCACGACCAGTAGCGAGCTCAACCACCAGGCGACGCCAAGGAATGCGCCAGCTCCACCTCGCTATATACCTGGCGACGCCCAGGGTTTATCATTGTTGTAGACCTGGCCTAGTGCATCCAGTAGCGAGAAAACTCCCATACGACGCAAAGGATTTTGCCAGGTCCATCTCGCTAAAGACCTGGCGACGCGAGGGTAGACGCCAGCTCCAGCACGCTTTGAACCTGGCGACGCACGGCCAGTTTCACGTGTTACACAATGTTAGGCATTGCTGGATAGCTTGTTGTTGGAAACATTTTTCAGGAGCTTTGGATTCACAATGGGGGAAGCAAATGGCTGGCACTTTACAAGAAGTTATACATCCAAAGTTTGCAAGAAATAGACCAAGGAATTCACGCAAAAATTATCGCAATGGCAGTGCACTTGTACATTCATGGACAGTGCACTATTTCAACACATTGCGATATTCAGTGGCTATTTTGTTGCAAAAGGAAGTGGGCTACTTGTGCAAGCATTGGAACTGGGCAGTGGCTAGCAATGAAGAAGGCTATTGTGGCAAGAACTGGGCAGTGGCCATTCATGATAGAGGCTATTCGTGCAAGAAGCGGATTTCTCAAGAAGACATTAAGATTAACGGGCTTCATGGGCTAGTTTTTATTAATAAATGCTACATTAGATCTCATGTGCTATCATTGTTGAGTGTTTTACTCAATTTGATAATAGGTATTTTTTCATTTCTTACGATTTCATGACACTTTGTTTTTCTTAATTTCATTATATATATAAAACTAGCCCTAGGCTCTGCGCAGTGGATTGCTTAAAAAAAAGACATCATTTTGGATTAGCCTTTTAGAATGAACACATGAATGTTTAATTCTTAAATCTTTCCATTGAATATTCAGATTAGGCTACCAGTTAAAATTCCAATTAGCTACGAATTTAAGTTATAAATATTATTAACAATATAAAAAATATTTATCTTCAACTAAATATCGAAAAACGCTTTTGAATGAATGGAATGCAATGTTTAAGTTACAAGAGGGCTTGCTCTGATGGTAAGCAACCCCCACTTCCAATCGAGAGGTTGTGAGTTCGAGTCTCCCCAAGAGCAAGGTGAGAAGTTCTTGGAGGGAAGGATGCCGGGGGTCTATTTGGAAACAGTCTCTCTACCCTAGGGTAGGAGTAAGGTCTGCGTACACACTACCCTCCCCAGACCCCACTAAGTGGGATTATACTGGGTTGTTATTGTTGTTGTTGTTGGAATGCAATGTGCATTGTGTGCACGTCCCTCATTTCAACCAACCGGACAATCTGTTGTTTTTTGCCCCTCCCCTTTCCCATGCAGGGGGCATTTTCCACATTTTTTTTTGAACCCCGAAAAATTGAGCACTCTATGCGTATTGAGTAAACTTTCCACTGTGTAATAACATGCAAACCATATAGGGAATGTAAAGTGCACTAGGCAACAGACTCGACCTACAAGGCATTGAGGGGGATCGATCCCAAATCACTTGTATGGATGACCGCCCTACAAACCAATTGGGTCATTCCCGAAAGGACCCACATTTATTTCTATAGGATATTGGGTTTAAGTTACGGGTCGCCCATATGGAATGACCCGACCCACTTATAAGAGATAAGGCGGATGGAAGTTAATATTAGTAGGGAAGATAATTAACACCCATAAGGATAGGAGAAGTGTCACACGTTAAAAAGAAGTGGCAACGTAGAAACAAAAGGTTATCGGTAGTTCTCCCCATCTCCTCTTCTCTATATATTTCTCTTCGGTATAGAGATTCTCCCTTGGCGAAAAAAAAATGTAAGAACACAGTAAACTTTAGGCATCTAGTTTGTGAACAAAAACTCTGTTTCCTGGAGATTCAGAATACGATTTGAGGCAATTTCTTTGGTGGTGAGTTCAACAGTTTCCGCTGCGTCAATAAGGTACACAACTCGTTGTTCTCGCCCTAGTTATTACCTAACAATTTCGTACGGTTATACTTTGCAGTATCAATAGATTGTCAGTCTCCTATTTTCACCTCATTTCCTTTCAATCTTTATTAGTCATATAATACTGATATACAGTTATAAATTTACGATGTTATAAGTAACAGAGCCAAATGTCCCAACCAAAAGGCAAACAAATCACATTCTCCTTTTCCTCGCTGCTCATTAGCCAGACACTGTCGTACATTTGGCAGGCAAATCACATTCTGTTTGTTCATTTGCCTACTAATTAGTACCAGAAACTATATGAAATTCCAATAAAATATGGCATTAATGACTGTCATAAGATTTACTATTTGATTACACATTTTTTTACTCTGTTAAGAAAGTTTTGCAAAGTATGATTTCTTTTAAACTTAACTAAAGAAAAGGAGTTGGGTATAACAACGGGAAGTGAGTGAGAACAAATTTCTGAGCTCGTTTGGATGAGCTTATTTAGAGGGTGTTTGACTAAGAAATTGGCGTATAAGTACTTTTTGACTTATGTCGCGCTTGGTAAATACCTAAAGTGATTTGCTTATAAGCTAAAATCAGCCATAAGTTATAAGTTGGTCACCCGCAACTTATGATTTTTTAACTTATAAGCACTTTTAGTTTGACCAAGACTTTTACTAGTTTATCTTTAATAATATTTTCTAATTCACAAAATATTTTTCCCAAAATAAATTTTCTAACTTTTTTTTCATTCCATATTCGTTGTTCATCTTTTTCTTTACAAAAAACAATCTTTTTAATTTATAATATTTTGTAAAGTTTTTAAGGATACTTTAGTCATTTTAATAAATAGTAACTTATTACTTTTTTTTCTACCAAACACATCATCTGCTTATTATTAGTTTCAGCACGTCTATCCAAACACATAAATGCTTATTTAATAAATAAGTTTCAGCACTTAAAAATATTTTTCAGCACTTCAAAGTTCAAGCTTATCAGCTATTTACAATCATCTAATCTAAACGAGCTCTTAAAGTGACTTTCAAGCATAAATCATAAGTTATAAATTTAAATTTTGACTTTTTTGGGTCATTTTAGCTTTAATACAAGTGCTTAAAAACAATTTTTACTTTATTCGAATACTACAAAATGACTTAAAAGTTATTTAGCTTAAAAGCACTTCAAATAAGTAAATTCAAACGGGCTCTCTATCGACAACTAATATTAAGAGTCAGAGACAAATTCATATTAAATTTGATAGATTTGACCTTTAGTTTATTACTAATGATTTCATTGTATTTTTTGAAATTATGAATTTAACATTTAACATTTAATATTTATTAAAATTTAGTTATATATATATGTATGTTTGTGTGAGTGTTATTTGACGGAATTTCGGTTAAACCCATTGGTTACATGATACATGTACTATTATTGGTAGTACCAGAAATCTATTTATTCAATCCCATTAAAAATGATGTGAGTTCAAACTTTCAAAGGTATAACCTAATGGCCAACTAAGTAAGTGAAAATTATGGAAAACTTAAATTTAAACATCAACAAAGATAAAAGTTAATTTCTTCTTCATTTGTCTAAGTCAGGACGAACAGAATAATTCTGTCCAAATAAAAAATAACCAAATATCCGATTAAATAATCAGAATGCAAGCAAACTGGTCGGAAAAATGACCATAGTATAATAATGCATGTCATGGCATTCATTTAATTAAAAAAAATTGCCAACTATTTAGGCAAGGCTAAGTACTTAAAAAGGAAGTTATATCCCATAACCATAAAAAAGCCCCCTAATGAAATTTCCCTTTTTTCTTTACAAAAAAGTTCACTACTATTTCACTTTCTTCTTTGTTCTTAGCCTAATAAATAGCCTCTAGAAACACACCAAAAAACCAAATCCACCCCCAACACACATCAAATTCTTCCAACAAGCATCTCATCTCATCTCATGTTTATACTTATTCCAATATTCAAATCCTAAAATGGGTCCATCTCAAATTCCCCAAAAAACATTCTCCATCCTTTTCTTATTTCTCTCTTCAATATTATTCTCCATTAATCTTGTTTCTTCATCATCTGAACAACTCACAAACTTTGTGTACAAAGGCTGTGCTAACCAAAAATTCCCATCTGGGTTTTACTCACAAACACTTAACACCCTTTTTGACAGCTTAGTTTCTCAATCTTTAACCTCAAAATTCTACAAAACCACAGCTGGTAGTGGCAGTTCAGCAATTTCTGGTCTTTTTCAATGCAGAGGTGATCTTTCAAACTCTGACTGTAATAATTGTGTCAAGAAAATACCAAACATGTCCCAAAAACTATGTGGAGAATCTATAGCAGCAAGAATTCAGCTTATTGGGTGTTACTTAAGGTACGAGGTTGCTGGGTTTCAGACAGTGGGACCCACTGAGTTGCTGTTTAAGGTTTGCGGGTCAACTCAGGCGAGTGGAACTGGGTTTAGTGATAGGCTTGAGACTGCATTAGGAGAAATAAGTAAAGGGGTTTCGAGTGGGAATGGGTTTTATGCAGGTGGGTATCAGTCGGTTTATGTGTTGGGTCAGTGTGAAGGTGATTTAGAGAGTGGGGACTGTGTGAACTGTGTGAAAAATGCTGTTGGGAAAGCTAAAAGTGAATGTGGGAATTCTATTTCTGCTCAGATATATCTGCAACAGTGCTATATTAGTTACACTTATTATCCTAATGGTGTGCCCAGTAAATCACTTTCTCCATCAGGTAATTTTTTAATATTATCACTTATCAGTATAGTAATAAATAAATAAAAAGACAGTTCGGTGCACAAGGTATTCCGCGTTCACATAGGATTCAGGGAAGGCTCGCACCTCAAGGGGTGTGATGTAGACGGTCTACGGTCTACCTTAATGCAAATATTAGGGCCGCTTCCACGACTCGAACCTAGTCATGCGAATAACTTTATCTTTGTTCCAAGGTTCTAGTTGGTATAGTAATGTTGTTCTAAAAGACAAATTAATTAATAATTGAATGAAATGAATTCAAATGAAGTAAGATTGATATAGAAGATTCATATGGTCGATTTTAAACTACTTTGGAATTGTATAGTGTATTTTTTTAAAATTTATTTATAATGATGGTGCCAGGGCTAAGTTACATGTACATCCACTAATTCACTAGGTGTGACAACTCAGTAATTCTATTTGCCTAAGCTTAGAAAGATAAAAGAAATCATCAAATATTTTTTCCCTCTTCTAAAATTCATAATTGAAATTGTTTCTTATATTTTAACATACTTTATTAACCACTAGACTGCCCTCGGATGCGACTAAGATGTAGTAGTTGTAATTGTATAATTGAAGTTTCTTTTTTGATGACTTTGTGAAGTTATGTTCATAGCAATAGTCCTGAAGTATTTTGTGCATTGATTAAGACTTGTATTACCAAGTAGCTTTCATTAATTTAAATTCTTTTTTTTTTTGTTTAATGTGTTTCTGAGATCATTTTCACAATAGGAGTAGTAGATAAGTTTGAATTGATCAAGGTTTTTAATTATTGAAATATCTACTGTATTTGTTGATGGTGTAGGAACAAGGGAGAGTACTCAAAAGACAGTGGCTATAGTTTTGGGTGGAATGGTTGGTGTGGGGTTGGGAGTTGCTTGTTTGCTAGTTACAAGATCAGCTTTCAAGAAAAAGAGTAAATCTAAGTATGGTGGAGGATGAGGTTAGTATTACACAGCTTTTGACTATTTTTAATTGTTCTTTAAGTTCCTAAGAATAGTTCCACTGTTCATATTGGAACTCTTAAAAGAGAAAATTGGTGTAGTTTTTAATAATAGAAAGATTTATTTAATTCTTTGTTGATAATGGTGGTGTTCGAACCAACTTACGCGTATGTTGCTTTATTTATTTGTTTGTTTGTTAATAATAGTGGTTTTCGGACTAGCGTATGCGCATGTTGATTATTCTACTGAATACTTGCTATCTCTCGCCAACACAAGTATCATATAAATTTATTCAGTATCGACCGGGGCTTAGGCAGATGGACAATATCTAGTATTTTTGTCTCTCGTGGAATTTAGTCTCAAGCTTCCCGACTTTCATCCCCCACTTCTTTAACTGTTAGACCACATTCTTGGATATACAATAATTAAAAGATTTATGATTAATATTCAGGGCAAAATACGAAATTGGCTTTGTCGGTCGTAACTTATTGTATTCGGTAGCCAAAAAATGTATAAAATATGTATTTATTTTGTATGTAATACACACACACATATATATATTGACGATTATATTTGGGAGCGGTTAAAAATATACATTTCATTAAAATTTACTTATATATTTAATTGAGGTGTTTATTGTGATAACACTTGATCATGCAATGTATGTAGGTCAATTGCTAAAGGAATGACAAAATGGGGCAGAGATTTTGAGGAGATGGCTCTAGAAAAGACAAAAGTGTAAAGTTAGTTTGCATGATTGGGTTTATAAACTGTAAAGAAAGAGGAGATAGTGTGGTGATGAAGGAAAGAAAGATCTGCCTTTTGTGTTTTGTATTGGCTCCAATTTCCAGGATTTCCTTCTTAACCAAGTTTTGAAGTACAAAGTAAATAGTGGTGAATTAAACATGAAAGAGTTGTCTCTGTAAGACTAAGCACTAGGAATTAGTTGTATTAATGCTTCTTTTTCTTTTGATGGAAATAATATGATTGTACATCCATATGTGAACTGCTTTATGAAAAAAGTTATGGATCAACATACTGCAGTTTCTTTTATACTAAAGTGTCAAAATTGATGACTTCACTAAAAGGAAATATTAGAAAAAAGTAAGTAAATTTAGTCTTTTTCAAAATCGAGCAATTTCAGTAGACGATTTGAAATTTGGTGGATAATGAGTTTAAACTTGTGATATACTTCTATAATCTACACAATATGTAGTTTCGCAATTCAGTGAATAATGAGCTGAAACATGGGACATATACCTAATCAACACAACATGCTTTGCGCTAGAGTTCGGAACCTAAATAATGTGTGTTTGGACTCAAAACACACAAATAAGTGTATTAAAAAAAGAGACATTTTTATATATAGCGTGCAACAACAACACGCTATATATTAACGGTAACGTCTGCCGTTAAGTATAGCGTGTTGTTGTTACACGCTATATGTATAACGTACAAACAGAAAACGATATCCTCTGATTTTGGCCCCACCAATAAATGAACTGACAATCACAATTATTTCAATGTATAGCTTGTGTTTAGAAAACGTTATATATCCAAAAATTTCTACCTTCCGGACTAGCCATTTCCTATATAAAGTGGTCAGAGTATTTGAAAAAATCGTTCACATACAATTCTAATTCTCTTCAATATTTTCTTATTGTTAAACTCTGAAGCATTTTTTTCGCAATGTCTGAAGAGCGTAGAATAAGAACTTCATTATATGGGGGGGGGGGGAGGGGGTGAGGTTGTGACGGAGAATAACTCTGTGAGGTAGAGTTTATCTCCACAGGGTCATGTTAAATTACCAATTACACTAGAGTATGATAAATTGATATCGTTGTTATGCAAAAAAATGGGAAAGAGGTAACGTCCAGTGATACTTAAAGTAACTGGAAGATATCTGTATTCCGTCACTCCGCAAGGGGCCGCTTTTTACTCGGAGTTAAACATCTACGATGATGAAACTTTGAGGGATTTTCTGAGGACTCCGGATGAATACCGGGAATATCTTGTAATAAATATGTTGGATATGTACGTCAAGGTCGAAGATGTTCCAAACAATGAGGTGGTCGGACATGTTCCGAATAACCCCCAGTCATCGGCTGGCTATTCTGGAGGAGTTTTTGCCGGACATGTTCCTGATGAAAGAGTTTTTCTTGATTTAAACTTATCCCCGCCTGCTTTACATAATTCACAAGACGAGTGGTAAGCTTCAATTTTCCTTTGTGGTATGATGTACAATTTTGTTGTATTCAATTTGTATTAACGCTCATATATTTAACAAAGGGTACAAACCGGATATGAGTTTTATAAATAATGAACCCGAGCATAGTTTTGGTGTGTTGGATCAAAGTGGTCCATCCGGGAGCTATCACCTCATGAAAATGTCCATCATGGAATTTCATCACATTACGACTTGTAAGTGAAGTGATACGACTATATGAAAATTATTTTGTAAATTTAGCATCTTATTAATTTGTTGGTTGTGCAGTGAAAACGAGCAAGTTGAAGCAAATGTACTCACTCAATTGCCCGAAGACGACGTATTAAATCGGGATCTAGCAAATGCACAGAGTGAGAAAGAGAACAGTGATTACAACAACAATGCTGATGAATCTGGAGACGATACACCCTTTCATCGTGAGGATGGTGATGAGGAGGATGACAAGGAAGGACATGATTTGACGAGAGAGTATGCTCCACCCCCTAGACGAAGAGTGCATGAGTCTCGAGTGCTGTTTCATTCAAGGGAGGTTCCTTACCTTGATAACTTGCCAAACATGTCGGATGTGGAAGCTCTAACAAGGGATTTTGATGAAATTCGGACAGCAATGTGGGATGAGTCTAGACCAACGGTGCTGGCAAAGGGCATGCTTTTTCCTGATAAAGCGCGCCTAAGCAGGGCTTGTAAAATGCACAACGTAAAAGAGTGTTGTGAGATGACGGTATGGGAGTCAAGTCCGGTTGTATACAAGGTTGTTTGTCACATGTGGTTTTGGCCATGTCATTGGATGTTGCCTGCGATGAAGAAGAAGACAGGTATGTGGAAAGTGGGTAAATACATTCCCACCCACAGATGCGAAATGGACACATTCAACGGGGATCATTTCAACTTGGATATTGATTTGATTTCTCTTGTTCTTATTCCACACATCGAAGCAACCATAAGGTATAAAATCAAAGAGTGCATTACAGCAGTCCACCGGGAACATTGCCATACAATTACTAAAAGAAAGGCATATTTCGGGCGGAAAAGAGCGTTTGAAATAGTCTATGGTAACTGGGATAAGTCATTTGCAGATCTCCCTAGGTACATGGCTGCACTGCAGCAGTTTAACCCCGGGACGGTTGTTGAATGGAAGCTTGAGCGTATTCCAGGTAAACCAGAATATATGTTCGATTACGTTTTCTAGGCGTTTAAACCAGCAGTTGATGATTTTTCGCATTGTCGGCCCTTAATATCCATAGACGACACTCATGTCTATGGAAAGTACGATATCAAACTGTTGATAGTCGTGGCAGTAGATGCTAATGGACAAATATTTCCTCTAGCTTTTGCTATTTGTGCCAATAAAATCCAAGAGACGTGGACACTATTTTTGAACCACTTGAAAAAGCACGTTGTGAAACAGCGTTCCGGTATTTGTCTAATATCCGATCGACACGGTGGTATCTTAAGTTCTGTGGAGAACTTGCCTGCATGGCAAGAACCTTATGTCTATCATTGTTACTATGTTAGGCACTTTAAAGCTAATTTTCAGAAGGCATATCCCAACAAGGATCTTCATGATTTGATGTGGATGGCAGCAACAGACCATCAACAACATAAATTCCGGATGCACATGGAATATATCAGGCAAGAAGACGAGGCAGCCTATCGTTGGTTAATGCGACATGACCCTGAAAAGTGGACATTGCATGCGGATGGTGGCAGACGATGGAGAACTCTGACTACAAATGTGTCAGAGTCTTTCAACGGGTTATTAAAGTCTGCAAGAGGATTGCCTGTCACAGCCATGGTGCGGTTGTCATTCAAGCAGATGGCGGAGAGGTTTGTTGAAAGGTCTGCAGCTGCAACATCATTGATGGAAAAATGGTGTTGAATTTATGCCAGTGCCTATGAAAAGATTTGAGAAATATAGACGGCGCGCACATTGGCATTCATTTTTGCAGTATGATAACGAAAGAAATGTTTTTGAAGTTCGCACCGCTATTCATCAAAATCGAGGTAATAATGTACATACTGTAAATGAATCTAGAAGGTTATGCTCTTGTGGAAAATGGTCCAGCTACCACATGCTATTAAGTGCTTTCAACAAGTTGGTTTGGGTGTAACCAAATGTTGATCAACAATATAGTGTTGCGAGGGTTTGTAAAAAAATGGGGGAGGGTTCTGTCGAGGAAGAAGACGAGTTCAAATTAAACGCTATATATAGCGTATGATTTGAAAACGCTATATATAGCGTTTAATTCGAACACGCTATATGAGAAGTCAAATCGTCTGACACATATAGTGTGTAATATGCTATACTTAACGACAGACGTTACCGTTAATATATAACGTGTTGTTGTTGCACGCTATATATAGAAATGTCATTTTTTTTTAATACACTTATTTGTGTCCAAACACACATTATTTAGGTTCCGGACTCCTTTGCGCTCCACCTAATCAATACCCCATGCATTGCGCTTTTACCACTTGATCAAAACGCTGAGGGCATTTTTGTCTGTTTATTTCAAGAGCAAAGTGAAGATGTGCGGTCCGAGATTCTCTTCTTTTGTCTATATCTTTATACCTTGGGCTCTGGGTCCTGAGTAGCTATCACCTAAGAAATTGAGACCCTTTTTCTTCCAAGTTTTCTTTACTTCCTTTACCTTCTAAATGGACATCCTATTGGCACTAATCCATCATTTTCTTCTTTCCTGGCAAATGAAGCTCGTTCCGTAATTTTTCTTGTGGCTATTTGCCTTCACCATTAAGTAAGAGAGGAGTAGTAGAATTGATATATAGGAACAAATATAACTGCACAATAATTATACCGCCTTTCAACTATAATGGGGCATCATTGAGTCAAACATAGTCATCTTACGTAGGTGTTTGGACAATATTATATTGAAGTTGAAAAAAAGAGTACTATAAAAAAATATTTGAAGTTATCCTCCAAAAATATCTAAACTTTTCTATTCCTTGCAAATTGCAATAGCAAATTATCCCTTCTCTCGAAGAATACTTTAATGTCATAAATGCTGACAAGTTTAGTTTAATTTTGGACGTAGGGATAAAGAGAAAGACAGCGAGCGTTAATAAATATTTACACCTTGACTTGACTTAGGATGCAGCCAAAAGTGTCAAATGGATATTCGTACATCCATCAAAATTTATATTGAAGAGATACAACCAGCAAGAACGAGTTACAATTTTGGCTTTACACATTTTAGCTATTGAATTCATTCACCTTTATAAATTTATGCATATGTTCCCATTTTATGTCAACCTCTGATTTTTCATAAATAAGGTAGCTTTCTTTCCCTGCTTCAGATCCACCTTTCCTGTTCCTTAAAGACTGCTCATTTCAAGAATTAAGCGTTCTATATAAACAAGTTAAGCTGAATGAGCTACTTCAATCATACTAAATCGGCTCTGGCTGCAACAGTGGCCGAGTCAATACGGATACGACAATAGAAGAAATCACCTAGTATTTTGAGTCAATAGGAACCTCATATCGAGCCAATTTGTGATATTAGGTAATTCCACCCAGTAAAATTCACGCAGATAAGAAGAAATCGCCTAGTATTTTGGCCGCTGTTGAAATTTGAACCTTGATCTATTCTATTTGAGGCAAAACGCTACATAAATAATACCCATGAATCATCATCTATATTAACAGCTTACTACTTCTGTACGTCTTAACACCCATATACATGCAGCTTATGCAGGTATGCACAGGGGAATGTTGGATTTTCTGCTCGACTCACTGTTTTCATTATGAGAACCATAAAGATATCATGACAAAACACAGAAAAAAGAAATAGAGGACTACGTAACTCCATAGGCCATACTTTCAGCTATGCTCAATATTTCTCACACTTTGCATCACTCCAAAAATACAAGTATTGCCTCTAGAATTGCAGGACAAAAAAGAATTAAGAGCAGAATACTAACACACCTTAAGCTACAGGAGAAAGATGGGAAAAATCTCTCTCAAAATGCTCGGGGAAAAGAGAACTGATAGCAATATAATCCTTCCATAGAAAGACAATAACATCAAAAATATAAAAGCTAACCAGTAACCACGTTCCTTATCGATCCCAACAGCAGAATCGTAACTTAGTATGCAAGACTGGCCATTCATGCTCTAGTATCATCATATACCACGAAAGCCGTTGCTCTTCACTCTGTCATCTGGATTGCTTCCCCTACCAAAAGTTCGCCCGCCAGGACGACCTCCTCTGCCTCTTCCCCTTCCTGATCAAGGCATTTAGAGAAGAATGTTAGCGAAAGAGGGTCAAATACGCAAACCAAACAGCAACAAGCACTACACAGTTTTTTAACCAAATGATAGCAATTATATCACCACCTCCTTTATCAGCTATCTGCACTCATACAATAAAATTTCTCATGAACCAAGGCAGATGTAGAAGGGCAACTTCAGTTAACAAATGGGACAATCATGAAGAAAAAAAACTGCACACTCTAATATACCATACAGAGACTCCTTATGCCGAGCAGAGGGGTATTGACATAAAAAGAGCCTAGCAATGTGTGATACCTCAGGTTGGTGCAAGCCCAAGACTCATATTCCACATTGGAATTAAGCCAAGGACACTACTAGGGAAACCAAAATTAATGGGCATGCCAATTCGGGGTTCTTTTTTGTTTAATTCTGTCCTAGTCTGCCACCAACCAAGACTTCCCTTCAATGGGCTCGCCGCTTGTTCAACACCTTAAACCTTATAAGGACTATCTATAATACTAGGTGCAACAACCAGTGTATAGTTTTGCTCGCACCACTGCATTTAACTGAGTCACCAGAGGGTAAACGAGTACTTTTCACCTATAGGGGAAGTCTACTGAATTGTGTTATCTTCAACGGGTGGATGCCCTCGTAGATCCTATTTGACTCTTCACCAAGTGAGTTTTTTTCTTGACACATATTATCCACATTATTCCATCACCAATTCTAGTCCAAGCAAATGAGAAATTCTATTTTCACATGCTTCCCACTCAATGATACTGAACAACCATTTTTAGAATTTTAAAATTGACCTCCCAATCTTAAAATAACAGCAAGAGGAATATTTCCTACCCATGCCCACTTCAAAAAAATGGACTAACAAATGAAGGTTAAATGCCAAGGCAAAGAATTACGACAAATATCCAAGGGTAACATAAAAATAAGATCAAATTTTAAAATTGATATCAGTTTTGAGGCACATACTTCCTCCTCCACGAGAAATGCTACTGCTGATCAGTCTCCTCTCCTCAATGTAGACTTGCCTTCCAGCCAACTGTATCGGTGATGCCTAAGCAAGTAGAAAAAAATTGTTTGATATACTAGACATGACAAGGGTTCACACGACATATAAAGGCAATCCCTGAATATAAACATATGGCAGTAATCATGAAATTTTAGCCCTACCCAGAAGGAATAATCTAATCTGGAGTACAAAATGAAACTGATAGGGTCTACATTGAGATATCAATCAGGTTAATTATTGCGGAAGTACTAAGACAAATATAAGAATACAAAGATAACAACAGGCAGTTCATGTCAGAGAAGAATGTCTCAGATTCTTTTTCCTTTGATAACCGTGGTTCCCGGGCCAACTTGTGTGCAACTCGACTAATTCCACGGGGTTCCTACTACCTCTTACCAGCTCAAGTATTGGGTAACTCTTGGACAGATGGTAAGAAGAATGTCTTTGATTCTTCAAATAGTAAGTATGTCAAACACATTGAGATGAAGTCATGAAGATGCTATTAACTTGAGACAACTAACTTCAGCTTCAATATGTCTCAAGTGAATATCTCCACATGATTTCCAACATCAACTATGGATCACCAACGAGATCCATAACCATTAAAAACAAGAACATTATAGAAATTACCATATAACCTAAAACATCTCAAATATGCATCATATAAATGCTAAAGAAAGCCAACATAAAAGTTGAAGTGGACAATTATGAAGAGTCACATCAAAGGATAACGTACACCAAAATGAGTCATATCAAGCAATTGAAAAAGTTGACCAAATTACAGTCTCGAACTTAGTGAGGTTCAAACCTTGATTGCATTTTGTACACCTTGGACTTCTTCAAACTCAACAAAGGCATAGCAAACGCCAACATCCTGTTAATCCATTGCAATCCAAACATTAGCATGCATAGACAACAAGGAACAAGATAAGGAAGCACCAAATATACTAACCGTGCGGTTTCTTAAGAATACACCATCTTGCTTGATCTTCCCAAAGTTCTTAAACTCTTGCAAAATATCAAGAGAAGATACAGTAGATGGCAAATTCCTCACGTAGACAGACTTTGGTTCCCCTGGGGAAGTCAGAAGAAAGTCATAATTAAGCTAACCTCGACAATACATAATTGAATGCTAAGAATGCTAAAGCAGATTCTATCACTTGCTGTTACTCAGAGATGTTATAATTGTTATGAATAATGACACCCTAAGATGTAGTGTAATTGTATTACCTTCTTGAGATGATCCTTCCTCTGCCAGGTCAAGACTGGCATACGGCACAGCTGGGGACATGGAGTGTGACTGCTCAACAGGAGGTTGCCACTCCGAAACAGGTGGTGCAGTCTTGGTATAAGTTGGCTGGATACGAATTGATGGTGCAGGTTTTCCTTTTGGAGCTCTTAACTATCAATCAAATTAAATGCCGTGTTTCGGGAAAAAAAGATCAATCAAATGCTATGTCCAATTAAGCTCATTACAAATAGAAATCAAGAACAAAAGACCATTGCAGACACTTTACGATAATACTACGTCTACAGTTAAGTTCCAGGAACTAACAAGGGCCAGAAGTCAAAACAAAATCTAAAGTTGGACAAACTTCTACTAATATGACTGTTTACTGCTTCCTTTCACCATGTATATTCTACACATGGATGAATCTACTTTTCTTCATCCACTGTCTATACAAGAAGTTCTCACTTAAGATATGTGCCTAATATACCAAGCAATATTCAAACTGATCAAGACTCCATGTAATAGACAAGTTGCTGTTTAAATAATGTATCAAAGCACCTACCGTAAGATCTAATATTCGTGCAATTATCTGGCAGGGTTGAATGACCATAAAGGGATCTATTACTCGTGCATAAAGAGACGAATGCAGATCAAGCTGTAAGGTGTGCACAAGATGGATGTACTTACAATAGCAGCATAACTAAACTTTGAAGGCTCTCCAACAGGTTCTTCTGCAACAGGCTCAGGCTCAGGCACGACTTTGACCACATTATTTGGCAAAGCAGTTTCCTCCTCTAATGACCTTACTTGAGCAGTTTCTTCTCGCAAATGAGCCTCCTCTGGCACTTCAGCTTCAGCCTCAGACTCTGCCTCAGGCTCATCAGGCTCAGCCTCAACCTCAGCTTCAGATTGGTGCTCGTGATCATGCTCTGGATAACTATACTCTTCAACACCATCATTCCCTTGTATATGAACTGAATTCACATATTCAGTTGCCTCCACCTCTAAGGCATAGTCATGGGCTGCAAATATAGTTATAACAAGTTAAGTCATATGCTAACATTGTCAGGTATCAAATATGCTTTTGAGAACGCTCGCAAAATATCTGAGAGAGAAAGTTATGCACAAAGGATATGAACCTAAAACCAGTATAAAGTCCTGCAGTTGTCCCCTACCACACCCTTCACAAAAAAAGGGAAAAAAATGGGAGCATCACAGTTTTGGGTGGAAACTAAAAGAGGTGATGCTGGTTTCAAATATCCCTTGGCACAGTGTAGAGGTAACATTAACCCTCTCATACATAGCAAAGAGAACCATAATGGGGTAATAACTGAGAGCAAGGAGCTCTTTCCATCCTTGAAATTTTCAATTATTTATACAACAAATAGGAAACTGAGGTTGTTACTAAAAAATCTTGGCATGTTTAACATCTTATACAAGCCAGATGTAACAATACCTGGTGGCTCTGCAAGAGGATAAGAAGCAGTTGGTTGAGCATCAAGATTGTTCTGTAAACCTACTGGTGCTTGAGGAAGCTCACTCCCCTCCTCATTAACAAAATGAAAGACATCATTCAGAACAAAGTAACCCTTCTCCTGAGGTGCAAGAAGAAATGTTTGCACAAAGTTCCTCCACCCACTGAGATCCTTCATCTTGACAGAACCAGAGACCACAACAAGAACACCGCCATTCCAAGATTCAAGAGAATTTATCGTCTTGATCTTAATTCCAGAGAAACTCAATGACATGATTAGAGTATGAATTTGCTGTACAGTGAAGACATACACATGATAAGATTAACAACAAAAACGCTAGTTACACTATCTCAAGCAAGGAAATAAGGTTAGCTAGAAACTAAACAGAGTAATAGTGATAAGCAACAACAAGGTCCTTTCAACAATAAACTTAAATAGGGACAGCAACTCTCCATTATATCAGAGAATCAGAGCCCTCATTACTTTCTTCAGAATTCTAGTGAGAATCTAGTAATGCGACTAGTTGTCCGGTACAACCCATTTCCACAAAGTACAAAAGAATCTAATTGTGCCAGATCCTTAAAGGCATTCGAAAAGACAGGTACAAGCATTCTTAGAAAAAATAGGAGATCCACATGCTACATTCCAACACCTTTTTTTATAAATAAAGTCCACCTGCTACATTCCAACTTCGGAGGCAGAGGAATGGCGTAAAAGAGCTAGTATACAATCCTACATTGGTTAGAAGAGGTATAGGTTATAGTCATTGTTCAATCACATTACGCTGGCTAGAGCCTTGTATGTCAACATATGAATCTAGAGAACCCCTAATTTGCCGTAAAAGACAAATTATTTTGTATCATAAAGAGATGGCTCAAATGGATGTCATGGAGAGAAAAGAATTCACATAGCTGATACCAACTAGTGTAGGATTGAGGTGTAGTTGATTGATTTATTCAGACAATATCCATATATCAATAATGAACAACACATAAGATGGTGGCATTCTCAAGAGGTATTCAACTGTATATGGCATGAAATGGTTTACACGTTTGCAGCCACCTATGATAAAGGTAGACAATCAGCAGATTCAATCTAAATGTCTAAACACTTTATAATTAAAGCTGAAACTTAAGATCTCTCATTCGCTTCTCTTCTCTGTTTCTCTCAAGGTAGATGGACGAACCTACATTCTACAGGGCTTATCATTGGTAAGCAATCAGTGAAAAAAGTCACCAATTTAATCAGAAAAGCCTCCAGGACAAGCAAAATCTAGACATCAAGGTGGGATATTAAGCATGAAGTGCATCATTTAATCATTGACAATCTACATGATGCATTTCTCTCTTCACTTCGCCATTGTATGCAGTTATTATCACAATAGAATTAAATGGTAGAATGTATTGAACAAATGAGAAATCAGGAAAATGCAGACCTATGTAGAAATAAAATTCCGTACATTAGGTCCCTTCTCCGTTGAGAGTTTTAGAGAACCACTAGCTTCCTAAAGCTCCCAATTTGCCTTAAAACGACAGATAATTCACTAGTTATGGAATGATATGACCTCAAAGAGTACTTCGAAATAATATTTGTGTGTTGACCCTTTCCCGACCCAGGGCCCAGGGGAGCATGAGAGGAAAAGGAGATAATGTGAATGTCCCAAAAATAAACTGAGCTTTCCATTCCTCCACCTTCCCTCATTTTTGATAGGAAAAGAATATCAATCTCAGAAAGTCCTTTCCTTCCCCGCCACACCTCCCTCCTTCCGTCAGCCTTTCCTTTAATGGTAGGGGGATACAAAGGATCCATATAGCATATCTTATCTAGTTTTGGATTGAGGCATAGTTAATCAATTTTCTTTTTTATGAAAGGAGTATTTGATCGATTTTTGTATGACGGTGGTGTCCGAGCTAGCCTGCACGCACCTCCGCTGTTTCAAGGAGTACCTTCTACCTCCACTAACACATGTACCAGGTAATTTTTTTCTTCTCTACCAGCTTAGACAGAGGAGAAGAATCACCTAGGAGCTTAGGCAGATGAAAAGAATCACCTAGGGGCTTAGGCAGATAAGAAGAAATCACCTAGTGCTTTTTGCCTCTATCCAGATTTGAGTGTATGTGAACGATATTTATTGATAGATGGTAGCTGATTTTGAAATAAATGGACAAAGTGTTTTCCTAAAGGATTAGTATCTTCATAGTCAAATTATTTAACGAGTAGGTATTGATTTTGCAAGTTTTTTATAATTGTTATACATAACAAAATTAGATCTCGAAACATAATTGAAATCTAAGATTCCTACTAAACAAAAAAAAAAGGATAAAAGAAGCGAGAATCTGACCACAAGAGCAGAAGCCGATTCACTTGAATCACCATCAACTCTCACAATAGAGCTGGCATCAGTATAAAACTGATGAACATAATCAGGTTGCTGTTGAAGTACCTGATAATATTGTTGCACAAAGTACGAACCCACCTAAAAACACACAAAAAAGCAAAATAAAAATAAAAATACATATTAAGATAAATCCATAAAAAAGGCAATGAATTAAACTGCATATTATAGAATGAATTAAACTGCATATTATGGTGAAACAGGCGATGATTTAAAAACCTGAGTGGCTCCGATTGGAGCAGAGTAAGAGCTCGCCATTATTTCCCTCTCAAGTGAGTTCACACACACAAAAAAAAACCTAGATCAAGACCTTTAGGGTTCAAAAAGGAGATGCAGATTACTGTTACAATTCGTAGAAAAGGTAAATTATTAGTAATATATGTTACAATACATGCGTACCGTATCTTCTTTATTAAATAGGAGAATTTATTTATTACAGAGAATAGAGAGAGATACGGCGGTTTAAGAGATTCTACGAATGGAGAGAAAGAGAGTGAATAATGGAGAGGAGCGTAATATAGATCTATGGAAAGTTAAGCGATTTGTCGGACGAGCGGCCGCGGGGTGTGCGCGCGTGAAAGTTGCAGTGGCATTCTTGTCATTGACTCACTGCATTCTCATGTAAATAATATTTTAGCTGGTAAAAAAAATACAAATATTATTGACTTAGGAGTTTATGTAAGAAATAAATAAAGACTTTGTGAAAATTCCTAAGTTGGATGATTATCTTAGAAACTCGAAAGTTTAGTGACCGCAAAACATCACCTTTTCGGCACCATAAATGATTTTATAGGCTGCGATAAATTGGATGACTTCATTAGTACAGTAAATTTAAAAGTGATTTTATTGAGTTATTTTCATAGCTTCAATTATCATTTAAGTAATTAATAAAGAAAATATATCAAGTATAAAGACAATATATATATAACCAATTTTAATAAAAGCTACCTTTTTTAGTGGAGAGAGGTGGGTGAAAATACCCAACAAACCAAACCAAAAACTTCTTTTCTTTCTAGAAAAAAAAAAATAACTAACAATTGTATACTTTATCTTTTGACAAAATATTCTTATAGCTAGCCTAAATTGATCCAATAAGCTTTGATGTGTTACTTTTTAAGACCAATTGAAAGCCTAGCCAAATTTGCCAAAATTTGGATGCCTTGTGGCTAAAAATGACAACCTTGACTCAAGCTTTACCATTATAAAGCACTTAGTAATGCTAACAAGAGTTAACTTAATTCAGTTCATTCCCCAAACCTAAATTAGAACTAACAAAATATATTATTCAAATCATAAATAAAATATATTTAATTATTTATTAATGTTTCCTTTCTATTCTGTTTGTATCTTTCTTTATCCACTTTGAACTTGCTATCTATCTTTTTTTTTTCCTAAGCAACTTGCTATCTATCTAGTTATTCGTTTTGTGCAAAAAATGATCTGACAAGTACATTGAATTGGACGTGAAAGCTAGGGTGAAATTAAAAAATAGCCAAATTTACAAGTGTTAATTGAAAAATAGTCACAGTTTCAAAAGTAATCGAAATTTAAACAGTTTTTATGTAAAGATAAATTTGAACGAAAACACTGTTCAAAATCCGAAAATCATTCCAGCATAATATACTGGAATTCGAATTTTTTACATGTGAACTTCCAGCAAAATATGCTGGAAGTTCATACACAGGTGCACCAATCTCTAGTATAATATGCTGGAACTTTCCGTGTTGCAGCAAAATAGTGGCTAGTTTCAACGACATTGCAAACGATGGTTATTTTTCAATTACGAGTCCGAAAATTGACTAGCCCGTGCTATTTTCACTTAAAGTTAAGATCACACAAAATTCTCAAAATCATATAATATGCAAATCCAAATTAAATGTTTGGAACTAAGACAATGAAAATCTGCTCCTATTATTACAAAATAGATTTGACTTACATGCACCGACAATGTAAAGAATTTTTACACTATCCGTGCATAATAACACGTTACAACATGTAACCTGTCTTATTTTCCAAGTTTACAAAAATAGCCATAATCTTCACTTCTTTGCTGCCCATGCCACTGAAATAGGACTTCTAACTTTCTGTTCTTTATTTCTTGAGTTGATCCACATCAATTGCCCTTCTGCAAAATTTCTCCTTTGAGTTCCAATTCTTTTCCTTGATATAAACCAAACTCTGTAACTTAAACTCTGATTTACATGCTTAAATATCAGACGTCGCGGTTTAACTCTGACTTTAACTCCCTCAGGTGCAACAACATTAACTGAATAAACAGAATTAGAACTCCCAACATTTGTTACTCTCCTTGTGATCATCTTTCTTGTTTTTCCTGCCTTAAATATTACAGAAATTGAAGGGTAATTAAGGCTAAAACCTCTATGCTTCTGTAAAATATCATGGCAACTAACATTCTTGTGAGTAATACTAAAGATTTCAAAGTTTTTGTACCCAAGAGTACATAGGTGAGTGATATAGTCATTTGCCTGAATGTCATATATCAATCCTGGATCATCGGCTTTTCCAGGATTTACATGTCCAGCTCCTATAGCAAAAATTCCAGCTGGTGTGTCGCCGTCCATTATTGGTTTTCCCTTGTGATCAGTTGTATCAGCAGTTGTCATTAGCGCGGATCTTATTGCAGCTGGTGTCCATTTAGGATAAACTGAATGGAGCAATGCCGCAATCCCACTAACATGAGGACATGCCATTGAAGTTCCTGATAAGACAGTGAAGTTTACTCTTCTCGTATCCTCAGGTAGGCCACTCGGGCCTATATTTTGCGGCCAAGCAGCTATAATATTTACACCTGGAGCAGAGACAGATCCAGAATTTAAATAAGTTCGAGATTCTGAGTTATTTTAAGACACCTAACATTTACATTAATAGATCCACCACTGACCTGGAGCAATCAAATCAGGTTTGAGAATTGAAGGATCAGTAAAACTTGGACCCCTTGAGGAAAATTGTGCAACTGCAGGTGCTCTAGATTTTCCTATAACTGTGCCTCCAAATATGATTCGAGCTGTTGGTTTTCGTGTTGAGTTTATATAGTTTTGCAACTGAATTGATTCGTCGAAACCAATCAATGTTGCTGGAAGGACATGGACGTCGACAGAATCTTCTTCCAAATTTACTGCTGTATTTGCTAAGATCATGGCAACACCACCTGATTCCTTAACAACTTGACCTTTCTCTGCTCTTCCATTGACTCCGCGATCACATACTACTATTTTTCCATGGACTTTTGATTTTGGTAGTGACCCTCTTAAGCAAAATTCACTTCCATTATCTCCATCTGTGAGATAAACAAGCTCAAGAATTTTCGGAGAATTATGAACTTGCTTCCCAGGGTACAAGGATTCTCCATACACATATTTGCCGTTACCTGTTGCAAAATATGAACAAAGAAGACTAATAATTTAGGCTTGAAACACGTTAAATAACGTTGTCCTAAAAGCGATATCTACTCTCTCTCCTTTGCAATATTGCTGTGTAATTGAATGCAAACAACTTTAGTGGACATAACAAGCTTATTATAATAGATGCAAGACTAAAGAGCTGTTTTTTCTTGCAAAGTAAAAGACAATTTATAGGGAAGAAAAAACTAGCTTAAGATAAGATGCAATGTTCAACAAATACTTTATTTATATGCTTATATTTGAAAGAAGGGGAGCCTTGGCGCAACTGGTAAAGTTGTTATCATGTGACCAGTAGGAGGTCACAGGTTCGAGCCGTGGAAACAGCTCTTGCAGAAATGCAGGGTAAGGCTGCGTACAATAGACCGTTGTGGTCCAGTCCTTCTCCAGACCCCACGCATAACAGGAGCTTAGTGCACCGGATTGCCCTTTATATACTTATACTTGAACAAATTGTAACATTACCTAGCTGAATTATTGCTGGAAATTTCCTATCAAGTGTGCTAGCACCAATAGTGGAAATCCAAGGAGCTTCATTAGCTACTGAACTTTGAATTGGGCCATTATTTCCAGCAGCACACACTACTGAAATTCCATGTTCCGTAGCGCGAAAACTGCCAATAGCAATAGTATCCTCATAAAGTGGAACAGGAAAACCACCAAGTGAAAGTGACAATATATCTACTCCATCTCTAATAGCTGCATCCATTGCTGCAAGTATATCAGAACTATAACAACCACTTGACCAACAAACTTTATATATCGCGATATGTGCACCAGGAGCCATCCCTCGAGCCTCTCCTGCTCCGTTTCCAAGAACACTCGCCATTGGAACGGGAGCTCCCCCTGCAGTAGATGCTGTATGTGTACCATGTCCTTGTGAATCTCGAGGCGACAAATATTCATCCATTAAATCTAGTGGTGTTGATGCCTTTGATGCTACCATGTGTCCTATGTGGAAGAACCTTGCACCAATAAGCTTGCGATTGCAACTCGAAGAATTGAAATCTTGTCCTTCTTGGCAAGTACCCTTCCATTTCTTTGGAATAGGAAGCATCCCATGATCAGAAAAACTTGGACTCTCAGGCCATACTCCAGTATCAAGAACTCCAATTATCGACCCTCGACCAAATCCAGACTTTAACCATGTACCTTGTTAGGAAAAAAAAAATAACACCAAGACAAAATTAAAGAAAGTAAGAAGATAGACTCTGAGGCGGCGTGAAAACGACTTTCCTTAAAGAGACACTATCTGTGTACAGTAGGCATGTCCTTATTTAAATTTATATGAGTTTAAGTTATATATACCGTAAAGAAATATTTACACCATCATGTCACTTTTAAACTAAAAAAGCCTGCACTAAGCTCCCACCATTGGCGGGGTCTAGGGAAGGGCCGGCCCCAGAGGTCTACTGTACGCAGCCTTACCCTGCATTTCTGCAAGAGGCTGTTTCCACTGCTCGAACTTGTGACCTCCTAGTCACATGGCAACGACTTTACCAGTTACTGCAAGGCTCCTTTCCGTGTCACTTTTAAACTGAAGCTGTAAAAATTTCTTATATTGACAGTGTATATAACTTAAAACTCAATTTATATATTACAAACCATATAACATACCTTCCTTTGTAGGACTAAGTCCTAAGAACTTGTAAGAGTAAGTTGTCTGAATGTCAAGTTTCCTCTCTGGAAAAATGGACAACACATTATTTGATTTCCTCAGTGACTTTAGCTCATTTTCAGATAACAAAGCTGCAAAACCTTCAAATGCAGAATGGTAAGAGTACAAAAGTCGAGAAGTAGAGTCTTCTCCTGAGGAAATGAATTTTTCAAGAAATGAAAGGTGCCATTGAAGTTTAGAACTAAAAGGGGTTCTTGTTGTTGCATGTGGATGTAATTGTACTATGTAAGTTTGTAAATTTTGAGCTTGTAGTAGGGGAATAAAACATAGCAGGAAATAAAGAAAGTAAAATTGGATATTGAGTTCCATGGAAATAGTAGGTACTCAATTCTTGGATTGTAGTGCATGTTTTGTTGGGAGATTTGATGTGGTATTTAAAGGGATTAAAGAGAATTCAAAAATGGTTTAAGAAGAAGAAACTCGTGAAATTTAAGAGCTCCACTTCACGAGATGTTTTTTTCAAGATTTCAAAAATCAAGAAAACATTCCTATGATTTTTTAGTATTAATTTGTCCATGATGTAGAAAGAAAATTTTAGAACGTGGAGATATCTGTTCATTTAATACCTTCATTTGTTTACCAAAAAATAAAAAATAAAAAATTACCAGTGCAATTTATGCACACGCTCCACTGCGGCATAGGTTTTGAGTTTTTACTGCATTTGAGCATTGAATTGAGTCACGCCATGGCTAGCTTCTTCTTAGGATATTGGCTCAGGCTTTTGAGGCTCCTTTAGGTACTTCAACAAAAAAAAAAAAAAAAAGAGCCCAGTGCACTAAGTTCTCATTATGTGCGGTATCCGGGGAAGAGCCGGACCACAAACGTACTTGTATAAATAAAATAATTATAAGTAATTACATGTATCTATCCATAATAAGTATTAGTAATTTAATTAGGTAATTTGAAAAATGAGACAGAACAACTTGCTATAACAAGTTAAAATACGCTAATAATATAAAAATTCTTTACACTATTAAGGTATATAAGTTAATTTCCCTTTAAATTTAAGTTTCCCTGAACTTACAATGTATTAATTTCTTATATCAATAGGTAAAGTTGACATATAATAAATGCAACTCTTTATAGATATATTATAATTGGTAAATTGAGATAGTGTAAACTTTATTTATGCTATCATGAGTGTATATAACAAAAATCATATTCCGTGCTATAGTTGGTAAATTAAGATTGTGGTTCTTTGGTTCGTTTCATCTATTATCAAGAAAAAGCTCATAAATCAGTTCAAATTACGGTATCTCGCCCAGAAATTGAAGACTAGATAAAAAAAAGCGAGAAATATATAAAAAATTTCAACAGTTCGAATCACACTAAAAGTAAGTGAGAAACTGTTGTTGGTGGTCGAAAACAAAATAAGAAGAGTAAAAACTTTTTTGATATTAATGGCGGATGATATTAGCTAAATGAATAGAAAAGGAAACAAAACTGAGACAAATGCAAATAACAACATCCAACATAATGTAACAGCTGCTCCATTTTTCATCTTGCTCTTCTTCTTTTCTCTCTCAAATCCCAAGTCTTTGAATGACAAATTTACAGCAGGATCCCCCATTTTCACTTTGCTTCCCAACAAAATGGAGTTGTTCACTCCTTGAATATTGTTACTTATATAAATGTTTATGCTACAACATTCTGATCTTGATTCACTAGAACTTGTACCACGACGTACAATCATCGATGCTCCAATGTTTCGCCCTTCCAAATTGACACTTTCAAATGGCACATTTTTGCTATCTGGTGACATGAAAACTGCTAAAGCTGTTCTAATTCAGGAGTTGAGGAATGGTAATTTCTTCTTTGCCTTTTCTATGTTAAGAAAGACGAGTACAATCTACTTTTCTGTATGTACAAGAAAAGTATATGCTGAAATAACTTAATGAACACTCAATTAAAAGGGACATGCAGAATTTTGCGCGAGTGATATCAGCTAATTGTCACAATTCTTGTGATGTTTAAAGTTTTACTTCCGATCCCA
This sequence comes from Nicotiana sylvestris, assembly GCF_000393655.2. Taxonomy (NCBI): domain Eukaryota; kingdom Viridiplantae; phylum Streptophyta; class Magnoliopsida; order Solanales; family Solanaceae; genus Nicotiana; species Nicotiana sylvestris. The sequence continues at coordinate 187,258,201 of NC_091062.1, forward strand.
AATTAATATTTACTTTATATGATTTTATACGAAATCAAACATATTATATACACAGACAGGCACAGACTATATGAGCCCACCTTACGGGGGTGAAATTAAAAAATAGCCAGATTTATAAGTGGTGATTGAAAAATAGCCACAGTTTCAAAAGTAATCAAAATTTAGCCACTTTTTATGTAAAGATAAATCAGAACAAAAACACTGTTCAAAATCCGAAAAATATTCCAGCATAATATACTGGAGTTCCAGTATAATATATTGGTCCAATCTCCAGTATATTATGTTGGAACTTTTCGTGTGTTGGAGTTCCAGCACAATATGCTGGAAGTTCATACACAGGTGCACCAATCTCAAGTATATTATGCTAGAACTTTTCGTGTTGCAGCAAAATAGTGGCTACTTTTCAAGAAATTTTTACCTCCTATAGCAAAGGTTAACACCTTATTTATTTTAAATAAATACCATTTAAAAAATTATATTCTATAGACCTTTTAAGGTTTATAGCAGATTATTTAATTTTGGTTACATCTTTGCCTTTAAGCCACTAAATACGCTATTCAGTTACACTATTTTCTTTCTCTCTCTACTTTGATACATCCCATTCTCTTTCCCCATTCCCTGAAAACACGATGCTCAATCTCAAAATTTCTCTCACCCACACTATTTTCTTTTCATTCCGATCAATTCTTGCACCGAATATTGAATTGCGATTTAAAAGCAGATCAAATCCCTAACCAAAACTAACTGATTTGGGAAAGGGAGTTAACCAACGTTTGAACTTTGACATATTTCACCTTAGCTGAGGCCTTGGATATAGTTGTCGATGGAGCGGCAACGACGGAACAACGGAGAGTGGGCGGCCGAGATTGAATCTTTTGGGCAGCAGGTAATGAAAAAAGGTGTCGTGTGTTGTACCTTCAAATCTCAAAGGTGTCGCGTGTTGTACCTTCAAACGTTGCTACGGCGGATTCGCCGAAAATTAGGGTTTGTTCTTGAACAAAGACGACGGAGTTTGGGGCTGAGCAAATTGATTTTCTGTTAACATATTTCAATGTATTTTCATGTATTTCATTGTATTCATTGTTTTTTTTTTAATTGTAATTCAATGTATCTTGTTGTATTCCATGTATTTCATTGCATTCATTGTCTTTTTTTTTTTATTGTATTTCAATGTATCCCGCTGTATTTTATATATTTCATTGTATTCATTGTCTCCCTATATGCCATGAATGTATTCATATGTTTTTTTAATTAATATAATTTATGTATTCAGATGTATTATATAATTTCTTTGAAGATTGCTATATTTTTGCGGTATTTTTCGATTGAAAATCTTTTTTATAACTGAAAATACAAAATTTGTGTGTTATAATTGAGTTTGTTGAATTATATTAGAAGTCTATTATGTTGATTGATTCACGTTCCGTTTTAAAAACAGTGTAATCCCTTATTTCACGCCGTGAATACAGTCGAATACAATAATCTGTCCAGCTATAATTAATCCCATGTTTCACTCCATGAATACAGTCGAATACAACAACTGATTAGCTGGACTTCCCCGATTCACGCCTATTTTTGCTACTGTATTCATGAATACAATTGCTTAAATACATCAAACACATCTTATAACCACAAAAAAGGTATTTATAATCCGTAAATATAGCAAATGGTATCTATAGATGGCTAATTACTACTAAAAGATAGTGTTTTATGAAAATTTCTCATTTTTCAATGACTTTGCAAAGGCTAGCTATTTTTCAATTACCAGTCAGAAAACTGGCTAGTTATGTTTTCATGTCCAATACAATTCAAAAGGCAGTCTGGTGCACTAATCTCCTGCTATGCACAAGGTCTCGAGAAGAGCCAGACCACAAGGATCTATTGTAGGCAAGATTACCCTGCATTTCTGCAAGAGGTTGTTTCCACGGCTCGAACCCGTTACCATCCTGGTCACATAAACTTTTAAATATTTCTTTTCAACTTAACTTCAAATACTATTTTTTTCTTCAAATCTCAACCAAATTATGTCCTAATGCCTACTTGGAAAACATCACAAGTACAGTACAACCGTAATGTGAAGATCAATATGTAAAATAGGAATGCTAATGCAGTAAAGAAGCAGCTCATGTTCAAATGATGACACTAATTACAATCACAGTGTTTCAAGTCATATAAGTTACTAGTCTCAAGATTACACATAAAAATGAACTACCTTTTTTCTAAGCAGATATCTTAAATTACATCAATCCCACAAAAAAAGGTAGGGACGATGATCTTCTAGGCTATTTTTCTCAGTTTTCTGATCATGTTATTGGAAAATCCATTCCATTAGACCACCTATACTTCCAAAATTTGGAGGAAAAAACTGTCATTATTATCATAATCATGCATAAATAAAGTTTCTCCTTACAGCCTGTGCACAACTCATGCCTTTCTATGCTACAACACCGTTATATCATAACATACACGAAGAAAAGGTTAGTCCGGTTATATGTCATTTTGCTTCTTCTCTGCAATGACAGAAAGTTCAGCACATCTTTTTTGCTAACATCCTACTCATTCTCGTAGCTTGAAAGACGAGCATCTGACAAAACGGTGAAAAGTTGTGTATCCACAAAAAGCTGCATAACCAAGAAGAGGATGTATCGATGAGATGTTTCTAAGCTTCAAGTAACAGAGGATTACGCAATCATACTACTCGGGGAAAAAAATTCATGAACAATATCTCAAGGAAAAGGTTCTATGTTAGCACAACAATAAAAGATGACGATAAACTCAACAATCCACTCCATTAAAGGCACGAAGATGGGTACTCTGCTCTCATGCTTTTAACGCAACACCATCCTCAAGTAATGAGAAAACGACATGTTAACTGTGAAAACCAAAAGAAAAATACGTGTTCGCACATACGACTCCAATTCGATTGCATCAAATACGGAGGCGTATTATAAGTGTAATAATAGACCATCAAAGAATAAGACATACGACTCCAATTCGATTGCATGTTCAAAATCATTAGCCAGCAGAAAGAGAAAACCAAAGTTCCATTCCAACACCACAGTACAATGTGCTGTGCATCTATTCTGATTGCCAAATTAATGAGGGGGCTCAGCTATTCAGCAGAATATAGCATCCAATACCACTTAACAATACATCAAAGCGCCTTAAAAAGCAGTGATATGTGCTACTGAGCAAGCGACGTGAAACTGAAAAGAGAATTAAATAACTACCACTTACTGATAACAGAGAAATTGATTTACCTTCACAAAAGGTTGATCCCTACCAGGAAAAGAATCAATAAAGCTATCCTTTAGCAGTATCGAGACCTGAAAAATAATAGGAGAAGCTTAATGGACTTAGACTACTAGTTTCCAGATCAACCAACCAAAAGATTGTGGAGTCAATTGGAAACCCGTCATTACCCGGTCACTGTTTGATTGTACGCTAGTTATTGTATGAGACCTCAAATCTGAACAAAGAGACTCTAAATAGCGCCGCATAACAGTCAAGAATTGTGCTGCAGCTTCAGCCTGAAAATTAGTCATAATTTAACATAAAAAAACATAAAAGGAGAAAAGCATGTCATAGGGGAAGAATTAATCAATTCAGAAAATGCAGCTATGACACAAGCACCATTTGTACAATAAGAAAACTAGGCTGTACATAAAACCTTTTTTTACCAAACAATAAAAGTTTTCTTTATGCTGTACATAAAACTTTTTACTTTACCTGATCAAAGAAGAAGGTAAAAATCAGTAGGCTGTACATGGTGAAAGGATTGCTATCGTCATGATATAGAACCAGCAATACCCTAACGTAGTTCAAATAGATAGTTTTCCAAAATCAAAGTTACATGACCTTTCTTCTTGTCCCCTTTTGAAATTGACTCCACACTTATACTATGTTTTCAAATTCCTCATCCTTGTCCTCATCTTAATTCATACTTAGGCTCATAAAGGTGCAAGAAAAGATGGAAGATAACACTAAATATGAGGCTGGCTGATCAAGCTCCATTTCTTCAAAATAAGAATCCTAATATCAGGCTAAGCACGACACTAAAATAAGTTGAATAATGACAGATACCTGCACTTCATTGCATCTGTATATAGGGCGCCTTTGAGCAACAGTATCTTCGCGTGACAATCTAGCGTGGATTGGCCGCAATTCTGACAGAAGCTCCTTACGTCGAGGAAGTAGAGGCAAGTAACACGATTTTATCTGCAGGCTCAACATATAATTAGTAAATAACAAGATGAAAAGTTTGAAAGCTAAGACAACTAATTTCTAGCAATACTAAATGCCATGATATTAGTACCATTACATTATCCAGAAATATTGAGAAGAATTTATATGCTCTAGAAAAGCACAAGCTAAGAAAACTATAAAGCCTCTTGATATGCGACACCAAAACCACTTACTAGATATAATAAATAACTATAACTACAACAACTAACCTGGTCTTTGTTTACATTAACACGGACAAGATTAACACTTTTCATCTTCAAATCAGTTGGTTTGTGCTGCAGGCCAACCTGTCAATCATTAGGAGAATACAATGAGTTCGTGCAGTTTAGCGTGCTAAGAGTGTCCCATTGTAGTTTCTGTACATGGTTTTGGGCAATCCTCGTCTAATGGGCTAGCTTTTAGCGTTGAGTTAGGCGCAAGGTCAATTTTCTTAGTAATGGGAAAACTATAGTTCTTCAGTAATGCAACTGTACCAAGGTTCACTAGTCTTGACTGCACTTGACGTGTTCCATGCACCACCTAAAGTGGACGACATCTTCCATTATCATGCTCATGCATGCTATTATTTGTAGGTCTTGAAACTAAAATACAATTTTTCTGTAGCTGCTGAAGTCATTTCTCTTCCGATAAGTGGGGGGAGAGGAGGAAGTGTTCTCAAGAGAACCCTTTTTTAAAATTTTTATAAAGGTGGTGGGAAAATTTGCACGCTCACCTTGACTATTCCACCGGATAACTGCTACCTCCAACAACACATATACAAGGTAGTTCTGCTTGCCAAGGCTTAGGCAGATGGGAAGATCACTTTGTCTCTGCTAGGATTTGATGGTTTTTAAGGTTTACACTCACTTCATTGACCACTAAGCCAACCCTTGGGTGCTCTCAAGAGAACTTTTATACTATAGCCATTTAAGAGGATAATAATATTGACACGAGAACTTTAGCCCTTTTAGTATTTTATTAAGAGTTAATCTAACATAGTTAATTTTCAATGTTCCCCTCTTCTAGTCTTTCAGTTCTTTCTTCTACAGCCCCTCTTAGGGCAATTCTTAAGAAATAATAGTTCCTAATCCCACTGAAAAGTAATAGAGGGATGCCTAATAAAAGATTTCACATTGTCTTACATGGACAGTAGGCAGGCAACACAGAACTATTCTCAAACCACCCACTTTACCCAACCCAGCTGGAACTGCAATTGGCATCCAGTTCTTTGTGAACGCGCGCATATATGTGAAAGAACATTAATGCAGATGCCAAGACAGATGCTAAAATGAGAAGAGAAAAGAAGGGGGATATTCATCTGACTGCTTCTGGCACTTAATTGACTTGTCTAGTACTATAGAAGGAACAAACTCACCAACCAAACGTATAGCATAAGTTATAGTTAGACAGTCTTAAGATTTCAATAAAACTGTAGCAGAACTTCTCCAAGGTAGAAGGATGAGACAGAAAAAGGAAAACAAAAGAAACTCACAATGAAAGGTACAGGAGCATCAAGGAAATCGAGCATCTTCCCAGGCAAAATCTGAATTAAGAAACAAAGTCAATTGATGATTGCTACAACACACATATTGCTGCATAATTAAGTTCTCGTGTAATTCAGTACCGCCGAACCATGAAACAGCATTGCAAATTTCAAGAATTAAACCTAGTTTCAATTTGACACACCCTTTTTTCTCTGTAAACCCTATCAGCGTTTCTAGACCAAAATAATTCAGATTCAAACCTAAATTTTTTATGTCATTTTCAGGTTCTTCTCCTAACCCTTGATTCGTAACTTAAGTCCACTTCAGGTAATGCCAAGAAAAATTCAAACTGAAGTACTATGAGGATGAATTCCTATCATTATATTGCAGGGTTTACTACCAGTTCGTGAATGATTATCTTAACAGTTCACAAGTAGGATTCCTCAAAATTGAGTGCTACCTCTTTAAAAGGTAGTCTATCAAAATTCACATTCAGATCCTAAAGTTTGGATTTCCATGCACAACTACTTGATTCATTTATATTTGGTAGGATCTCATAATAAGAAATGCAACTCATAGTCTTGTCAACGAGTGCCGACAGATTATACATTTACTATTCAAGAGTTTATTCAACTAGAAACCCCATAGCGAAGAAAAACAATTAGTTGTGAACAAGCAACACTCCTGTACAGAATGAAAATTACATAAAAAATATAGGTACTCATTCAAACACCCATTAACACGTCGAACATCCAAAATAAGATACAATAATGGTACAGTACAGTAAATATCCTCAAAGATTACAGACACAAAATTATGAGGCTTAGAAGTAATAGCTATGTTACAGAACGTACAGGTAAGAATAAACTCTGCCATTGAAATGGACGAATAATGGGGATCAGAGATAGCACCACAGCAGATAGAACACCCTGTACTTGTTGCAAAATAAGAAAATGAATAAACTCTTTATGAAACTCAAGAAATACCAAAAGCATATGAATTCCAAGACTAAAAAACAAATTACCAAATTGGGGCACACAATAACCACTTGTTTTTCAAGAAGCACTCCAGTGACTAAGGCCAATATCTGAAAGAGCATTCCTTGTCAAACTGAATAATGAATGCCATTTAAAGCTCATAGTCATATGCAGTGAATTTACGAAGTGCAGACACTTGTTAAAATTTGGGAATAGGTAAGCTAAGTGGCTAACAGAGACTGACGCAGTCCGGGTTTCAGAATAGTGGTCAGTAGAAACAAAATCAGACGAGTTAAGGACTACTCAAAATCTTACCGTCTCAATTGAAAGTGCACGACAGATTGTTGCAGTTGTCCATATAGATAGTCCAACAGCTTCCTCAGCAGCGGCTAAATGGAAATTTACCTAAGAAAATAATAACTGTCATCAATTAGAAAGAGAAAAAAAATTTCAATCCCAATGACGCGAATTAGAAATGATCTAACCTTTGCAACTTCATCTGCATCCTTCATGCTTGTACCCAGATGTTTCTCACTAATTCCAAGTTCAGAAACTGAAATTCTCTCGTATTCAATAGCCTGTAGATGTTCGAGTGGCTGAAAAACGATCTTACTTCCTCGTGGTGGAAGGGGCAAGGAATGATAACTACAAACTATTTGCAGCAAATCATTCTTATTCTCCTACACAAGAGCATAACAAAGTGATTAGAGGAGGTGTGAACTCATAGGTGAATCAAACACTAACATGAATTTCTGTGGGTGGAAAAGAAAACTACAGACTCTAGCCCACTCCATTATCATCTCACACCCAGCATCCTTGTCATTGCTGAAAAATAAGTCATCGTCTTCGTCCTCGGATGCCATACTTCTTGCTGAACTGCCAAAAGAAAACAACTTATTGACTAATTTATATTTAATGTGAGGAAATAATGTTTATGGTTCACATATGCTGGATAAAAGACAAGATGAAAACAAGAAGAATAACAGTACTCCATTCAACAAGAAAGGTATAAAGAATAAAAGATCTGACGCGATTAAGGCAAGACAAGAAAGTTAAAAGTTGACCACCTAAATAAGGATTCAAAGCTTCCAAGACGCTCCAAAGAATGGACCTTTGAGCAGACAAAAGGCCCGCTCTCAGGGGTTCGGTAATTGTCTTGAATTCCAAAAACCCTTTCAGCACTATCGGATCGATTTTCTGAGGCCTCGGATACACAATCATCAAAATAATGGATGTTCCTTCCCCCATCCTTACCGAATCCTCTTGCTTGACTATGATCTGATGCCTCACTGGCGGTGACACTTACAGGCGAAGAAACTTCCCACTTTGATGATGACGAGGGAACCTCATCGTCCGAGATTATCCCAGCAGCAGCAGCAGTAAGAGCAATTGCACAGTCAACTGGTATTGCAGAAGCTGTCCAATCTGCTTCATCATCCCTGTAAGGGGAATCAACGTTTGCATTTGATGCGTCATTCATTTTCGATGCAGAGGGGATAAAATCAGTGAGATTTATTTCACTAACAAAATGTGTTATCCTATTCAGACGCTCTTGTGCAATTACACTGCATTAAAGTAAATATAATATAGTCAATGGTATAGAATAAACAAAATATACAACTTTATTCATACCAGTAGACAGCCGATGAGAAATTCAGCGCAAACCTGTTCAACATCTCGTAGTGTAATTCAAATAAAGGAACTCTTGTTAAAAGACAATAACAGCGGGGTGCGGAAACCAAAAACTGACTGCGACCAACTGCTGATTGGGAAAGAGGTGATGAAGGAACATAGATAGCAGGTGGTTTCTGAACAATTTCTGGTACATGTAAACATACACCATAAAGGGTAGCATTGTCTGCCACCTGATGCAAAGCACATATTGTAACTTCAGCATTTTACACAAATTAATATGAACACAATGAAAAGAAGAAAAGGTAAAAATCCAAAGCTAACATATAACACCACTTACAGCAAATAGAAAAAGTCATCCACAAGAAAACTCCAAAACAAGAAAAGAAAAATGAGCAAGAAAATATCAACAGTGGAGGAAACCAGGTTGACGTCCTTCGCATAGAGTAGTCGACAGTGGCTAGTAAGTTAATTACTCCTAGTAATATTTGTGCATAGCCCAAGACTCCTATAGAAGGAGCACCTTGTACATTGTTTAACATCAACTCAAGACAAATTTTCTCCTCTTCTCTTTTCATTGAATACTCTTGACTTCTTCAGGATTCATCAAAAAATAGAAGCTTTTAATTTAAAACAGAGTAAGTTTGCACCATCAGTTCCACAATGATCTAAGGGAAAAGTAGAAAAGCACAGAAGAAAATAAATGTTAAGTACTCAGTAAAGACTGAATCAAAAGTATAGAATTGTCACTTGGAAAGAAAACTGAAGAATTAATGTATCAACTTATAAAGCACCGAAGAAAGCAATACCAAAGTTCATGTCAATTAATCAACTAAGTATCAATCCCAAATCAAAAGTCAAGAATTCAGAGAAATTTCCTTGGGCTTACCTTAAGGGAAAATATGAACGACAAGTCATCTCTGCCTAAGTGCTCCTGAAGATAAAGGAAAAGTTACGCTAATTTCTATAAGAAGAGAATTGTTTGCTTTGCTGCATAATAAAATAATATGATGCAAATGAGCATCAAGATTTCAAGCAGAATCGAAAAATAAATCTATTTTACTTTACCTGCCCATAGACCAGCTCATTTAGTTCACTAAATGATGGTGTCCTTTCCATTACATGTGCCTGGATTACAAAGTAAACACATGAATGTATGGGATAATTTTGAGAAGTAGAATGCCTTGAGTTATACGCTGATGATGAAAACACAATTAAAGTATTAGACCAGCAAAACTACACCTTAACACCTCCAGGAAAGCAGAATGCTGCCAAATCCTTCATGCGCATAGCTAACTTCTTTCCAGGAGGATACTTAAAGAGTACCTGCGAGAGAGGGGAAAGAAAAAGGAAGATAGTGTCAAGGAAAGAAAATATATCATACAATGTCATTGAGATATACGTCAATTATTGATGCCCAAATGGATATTTACATACGTACCCACAGCGACAATGTATGACCAATCAAATATTTGATGAAATAAAAACTGGAATATTATAACTGGAAATATTTGAGGATCCGAATCCGAGCTTCAATATAATATTTGAAGAAATAAAAAAAATATAATAGGAATATTAATGCTCAAGCCCGTGAACAAAATACCAACTTATAGGATCATAAAATATGAATTGAAACTCCTAACTAGAAGAAAGGGATCAAGAAGTCTACACATTTCTGCTTGGTAACAACCTGAAATCATATCTAAATTAGACTTGTGACGCAGAACAGGTTTGACCGTGTTTTGGGAAAAGAAAAAGCATCTATTCAATTTTTTTCTCTATGACTAACACACCTAAGGGCTGTACTAATTTGTTAGTCATAGTGAATTAATTTGATATGTGAAACAAAGTTGGCTTTCAATAATTTTATTATTTATGAGAAAGTTACCTCTTTTCAGAATAAGCAGAATTTGACTTGTAAACCATAAATATGCAGATTTATGCAAGTAAACAAACCTGAGGTTCTAGGGATGGAACTGAAGGACCACAATTTGAAAGCATTCTGAAATCCACCATGTCAGATGTTTCTAACTGTACTTCCCATTTTTTTCTCCTGGCAAATGCATCCTCAACATCCTCAAGATTAGCATCAGGATGAAGACCAACGATAACAAAGTGCTCAAAAAGCGTGTCGGGCTCCTTATATTTCTTATAATCCTGCGCAGATTTTTCGTTTGTTTGCATCAAACATGATTCCCCAACTTAATGAGCAATCTAATGTGTAAGAGCTGAAGGCTAGTTTTCAAGCCAAAACAGTTGGGTAGAATTACTGAATCAGAAAAACCCATATATATTTACTATTACTACCTCCCTAGAAAGGTCCATAAGTGATATGTGCAAAGTATATAAGCTTGTCATCGATACTTCATCCTTGTGCATCAAAATGGTGATGTTCAAGCCAACTTGCCCGCCTCGACTATTTTATCGGGAACCTGCATCTTCTGACCAGTACTGCTACCGGGTAACTCTGCGTACCAAAGCTTAGGCAATTGGTAAGAGACCACCTACCTATTTGCTCGACTATCACTTGAATTCTTATTGATGCTTTCCTATCACAAAATACTCACGTATAATCTTCCATTACAACCATCTTATTTTGCATCGGCATTATCATACAATTCTACTAAAACATTTATTTTTTAGGCATCGAAATCACATCTAATCTCATTTCTACTTCATTCTAATTATAGTGGCTTAACTTGAAGTGTGTATTTTCAGTCTTACTTCTTGTATCCTAATACCCTTACTCGATAAATTGATACTCCATATTAAAAAGGAACCACGGAGCAAAGAAAGGAACATAGAATTGTCTATTCTATGTCAAAATTCAACACATTATTCTCCATGTTGCCTCGAAAAGGTTGTTCAATGAAAAAGCAACTTAAATTTCTAGTTAAAAAACAGTCATAAACTGAATTACAAGCAATTTGGATCCGAATAAGAAAGCAGCATACCGAGGTTTTCGAGTGAAGCTGATACCACTGTCGCTTTTGATTAGCCAAAACCTCAGGATTAAACGGTAAGAACGAGCAGTCTTCTTGTGAAGTAGTACCCCAATTACGCAAAGCCCTTTGCATTTGAGACTTCCATTTTGTAAAATTACTGCTTCCACTTCTATGAATAGAAGAAGTCACTATCTCACTACGACTTCTTCTATGTCCAACAACCCCAGTATTTGGTGAAAATCTCGAACTACTACTTGAGTAAACGTTTTGTAGCGCCTCACCAGCAACTCTTACTGCTTCCTCGGATATTTGCTGTAATACCCTGTAGGGTGATGATGGCAATTCTTCTTGCCCATTGCCTTCTTTCATATTAATTCCTTTATTATAACAACTCTACAATAAGCAAACAACAATTGCGTCTCAGTCCCAAACAAGTTGGAGTCCGCTATATGAATCCTCGCTGTCCAAGAGTCTCCATTTAAGCATTTTTCCCAAACAATTCCAAGAATCAATTTATACACTTCTTCTGTCACATTATTTGATTGATAGTTTCAATACATTCATAAGAATTACAGCCAAACTGAACTAACCCATCAAATATTATTCCTCAATTTGAAGGGAAATCGAATCTTTGTTCACTGAACATTACCAATAATAACATTTCTCATCAAACCATTCCAGTTTCAATGCAGACTTGAAATTTACAGCCAAATTAAACGTGACCCGCCAAGAATCTTTACCCAATTTGAAGAAAGTTTGAATCTTTATTCACTGAACGTTACCAAAATAAGACCAAAAGGCTAATTCTTGGAACCTTAAACAAAATGTGAAGTACCCTGTGATTGAGAACAAAGAGGGAATAAGGAGAAAAAAGTCAGAATCACATATATACGTAAATTAAACTCCAATTATTGTATTAAAAAATGTCTTAAAAACTATAGCCACTCAATCGAATAGGAAATCTGAGGAACACCCAGATTAGATACAATGTGGGAAAACACAGAAAAAGCAACCAAGTACAAAAAAAAAACATATAAGAGAAATGAGAGTTACGTCTAAAATTGCTGAATCATAATAATAAATAGAGTGAATTAGTGCAAGAATCTTGGATTCTGGAAAACATGTCGGGGCAGAAAAAAGCAAAAAAGAAGAAGAAAGATGTGATGTTTTTTTTACCTAGAACAAGAAATGTGATCGTGGTTGGTTTTTTAGCACTAGTACGATGTGGTTTTTTCTAAGGCAAGAGGTTATCGGTGTCGTAATTTGGTTGGTTGGGGGGGGGGGTGTTTGTTGCCGGAGGAGAGAGCGAGGAGAATGAAGGAGTTGCCGAGAATAACGGTGGGGGAGCATGCAGAATGAGCATTGTTTTTCATAGGATCATCACCGTTATTATTTCATACTAATGAAGAGGAAAGTCTTCTGCCTATTCTTGACCACAAATTTTTACCATGGTAAATTCTTGTGAGTAAAAAACTCATTTAACCAAAGTTTGTCGTTTTCAATGAGAATACAAACAATTTTAATCTTTTATGTTTATCAAAATTGAATAAATATTAATCTCTTTTACACATGAAAGTAGTTGTTTTTCCCACTCGTTTGGCCATAGAATTTGGGAGTTTCTTTTCAAATATTTGTTTGTTTACAAATTTTAATCATTTTTGGTAGATTTTGAAAATAAAATGTTCAAATCCGAAAAAGTAGCTTTAGAGTAGTTTTTGAAGATTTTTACTCACAAAATTTTAAATACTTTTCGAATAAAATGCATGTCTAAACACAATTTCAACTTTTAGAAAATATTTTTCATCTCATCTTCAAAAACTTATTTTTCAAGTTTCAACCAAAGTTATGTCTAAACGATAGCTTCATTGAATGGCTCGAAAGGAGCATGTGAGCTGGGGCACTTGTAGTATAAGAGGTCGTTTGGTAGGATACATTAGATAAGCTAATGCATGTATTAACTTTGTGTATTAATAATATATTGTTTGGTAGACATTTTGAACCTATGCATTAGTTATGCAAGCATTAGTTATACATCCTATTTGGTATTATCCTATGCATAACTAATGCATAGAAAATAATGGTATTGGCACTGCAATGGGTTTTAATGCATGCATTAGCTTAGTTAAAGACAAAATTGTCCTTCAAAATTTATGCTTGATTAAAATATGCTAGTTAATATATTAATGCAAGTTCAAAATAATCCAAATAGTGAGAAATAAAATTATATCCCTAGTAAATAAATAAATACTTAGCATATTTTTTTTATAAATAAATATTTAATTTTATTTTACAATATAGGTAGATAAATAAAATAATTTTTTAAAAACTTTTTCATATAAAAACATTTCTCAACATATGTTTCTTTTAAAAAGTTAGAGTGTGGGCTAGTTTTGAGGGTATTTTTGTAAACAAACAATTCTTTTAGAAACTGTGCAATGCTTTAATACATCAAACCAAACAATGGATAAGAAATATGCCAGCATAACTAATACCAGTATAACTAATGCAAATATAACTAATACTAGCATTACTAATACACCTTATGCAACATTATTCTTATGCACCCTACCAACGACCCCTAAGAGTATTAGGTTCACATGTACTCAAAAGTTTTGATGCGAAGCTTAAAGTTTGTATAAAAATTTACTAAAACTACAATAAATAGTATTATATATAAACTCATAATTTCAAAAATATAATAGGTTCAAATCTTAAATATTAAATTATAGAGTTTAAATCCTGGATCCGTATTTATACGTGAGCCATTTAAACGGAAGAGACCATTAGAACACTTACTTTCGATTCATTCCCCAAACATAAAAGCAACCTTTCATAATTCCGTCGCAAAATAAAAGAGGACTTTACATCTTTTCCCTTTTTCGAAGTAAAAAAATTACACCATTTACCTAGTGATATTTCCACTTCTATGAAAAATGGAACTTTGTATTATCACGAAAATGACTTTAATTTACATGTACCCTACTTACGTCTGATGTATATAAAAAAAAACTCACTATGTCAGTAATCTAATGAGATTTTTAAACAACTTATTGAATTTGGACCGTGAGCCATATAACTTACGTTAGGTAATCACTCTAAAGGGTTGTTATTTAAAAATTAATTATTGCATCATGAATTTAATTTTTCAGTTTAATTTTTTTAGGACAAAAGTATCTTGAATTGCCATGAAGTTAAGATGTTTAGTTTAAAATTTGAGGACAAAATAAGTAGTGGCTAATTTTTAAATAACATCCCCAAAAACAACTGCCTGCGCACTTACCCCAACTTTTCAGTAAAAATTGCATGGGGCGTCCTATTTGGTCGCCCCCATTTAATTTATACCCATTTTTTTAAAAACTTTTAACTTGTACCCACTTAAATAACTCCAGTCCCCTTTCTCCTCCTTCCTTTCCTTTTCTTCTTCTTTTTAAATTTCGTCCCCATTTCCCACTCCGAAGAATTATCCTTCAAATTTCTTCAGTTTTTTTCAAGATTTTGACTTTCCTTCTACTGATAACAATACCATTATTAATGCAGTGTAATAGTTTGGCAGCTTTATATCGACGAAAGTGTTGGGTACTTCTAACTTTGTTTCTACTGTGTCTAATCCTGATGAGCATGTGCAAGCAAATATATATCTGTAATTTAATATTATAAGGAAACAATAAAATAGTTAATACAACATTTTGATCTGCCTTGAGAGGAACATGGTTGTTGTAGAAACTTACAAATCCCTAAATACGGGTGCAAGTAGATAAATGATTTATTTTTCACATTCTTGATTTTGTCTCCACACTGCATTATCATTACAAAAACAAAAACTTGTCAGTTACAAAAACAAAAATTTCATCTCTGGAGATGAAGTTCGCCAGTTACAAACAAAAACTTCAGTTCTAGAGCTGAACTTCAGGCCCGGCTACTAGAATGCTGAAGTTTTGCGTGATTATCTTTGCTACTTCAGCCCCGTATGCTGAAGTTATGCGAAAAAGCGAGTACATTTGTAATTTTTTTTGTAAAGCGGGTATAAATTAAAATGTGACACAAAAAGTGAATATAAATACAAATGCCCCAACTTTTCATTACACCATCTCAAGTCGGTCCAAACGAAATTGTTTAAGAGAGACTCAATTTCTCAAAACAAACATTAATAGGAAGTACTTAGTGTAGTATTCCAAAAATGGCACAAAAACAAGTCCTTTTGTTTTTCGACATATATAAAAACAAGTCTATTATACAAAACTTATATATATTGCTACTTTGACCACTTTGTGTAGTCGTGTTGCCACGTTCAAGTGTGTAAACAGTTGAAAATTGTGAAGAAGTTATGCCTCGTATTTTATTTTGTAACCAATCTTCATATTTTACCCGAAATTTGGTATTTAAATAAGAAAAGACTAACAGTTATCGAGAAATATTCATTAATGGGGTGGGAAATAACATGTGCACGTATTACGATTTCCGTCAAATAAGGTCACCTATTAATGCTCTGTTTCCTCCCTAAAACAAGTCATGTCATTTAAAGATAAGTAGTCAAACTTTTTTATAACAGTCTTGTTTGTTTTGATATTTTTTTACTGCTATAGTGAAGTACTATTATAAATAACATATATTATAATATAACATAAATATTGGATTCGAGAAAATTTTGTTTTTTTATAGTGAATGATTATTATATAGGAATACTGTTATGTATTCGGTTTGTAGGACAGACACTGTGTTATTGCTTGAACGGAAATTTGCTATTTTGATATGTGTTTAAGTTATATAAACTGTTAGCGTAAATAGTTTTTTAGTCATGGATTATTTCCTGTGTAACACATCTTTTCACCTTTTTTTTTTGCTTTCTCTAAATTGATACTCCAGCTAGGTGCTACATTCTGGTCCACTACCCTACAAAGTAGTTTGATGCCCGAACCATTTCCAATGCGAATAGTACCCTAGGAGTCTGTAGACAGTAAATTTGCATCGAGAAAATAAAATCAAGACAAAAAATATCGTAACAATCGTAGTATTTAATTTCGAATATTTAAGTGTACAATCTCTATGAATCCTCTGATTCTTCTTTCCAATAGTAAATAAATTCAAGGGTCTTTAAGCTTGATCTTGAATCTATATTTATTTCCACGAACGATGATCTTA
The DNA here is from genome assembly GCF_000393655.2 of Nicotiana sylvestris. NCBI lineage: Eukaryota > Viridiplantae > Streptophyta > Magnoliopsida > Solanales > Solanaceae > Nicotiana > Nicotiana sylvestris. The sequence goes on from NC_091062.1 coordinate 187,274,602, forward strand.
TTCTTGAGCTTGATTGCTTGAACTTGATTTGATTCGTTCTTCGTTCTTGAGCTTGAACTTGATTGCTTGAAGCTTGAAACTTGTAGAGAAATTTGCGGCGTTTGATCTACGAGCTCTCTTTTGCTTCTTGTTATAACTTCTGGTGTCTTTTCTGAGTTATGAAGACCCCTATTTATAGTTGTGGAAGGGAAGAGTTACGATAAGAACAAATTCTTTCCGACCAATCAAATTGAAGTGTGACATGGACGCTTTTGATTGGCCAGAACATGTCACTTGCACACATGACGCGATTTCATTGGCTTTTTAGTGTGACTTGACACGCCACGTCATTTGACATGTGGCACCAAACTGGACCTTTAGGAAGATGACATATTGGGCTTAATGAAGTGAGCCCATTACTTTAGCCCAATTAAATGAGCTAGCCCAATAATATTGGTCTTATATAATTAATCCAATTATGTTAGCCCAAAATATTTATTTGGACTAATATATATAAGATATAATCCAAATTATTTATTGAATTTGAAATCAATAAATTCTATATGCATACAAATGCCCCCTACTTCAAGACTTGGTGAGGTGCAGACTTGTCAAAACCGGAAACGAGTAATAAAATATCCGCTGTCTATCAAATTTGGCTTAGGCCAGTTTAGAGTACTCATCCTTACCCGACTATCAGAGAGATTACTCTCAATGTGGCTCGACTATCAGAGAGATTACTCTCAAAACGGCCCGACTATCGGAGAGATTACTCTCAATGTGGCCCGACTATCGGAGATATTACTCTCAAAACGACCCGACTTTCGGCAAGGCCAACTTAAGGTGCAAAAGGACTCATATGTCCACCTTAAGATTGGAATGTTCATTTTAAGGACAAACCCGCGAAGAGGCCAACTTAAGATGCAAAGGCACTTATATATCCACCTTAAGATTGGAAGAGTTATATGTCCACAGAATGTGGCTTGATTATCGAAGAGATTACTCTCAAAACGGCCCGAAAACGGCTCGTTTATCGGAGAGATTACTCCCAATGTGGCCTGACTATCGGAGAGATTACTCTCAAAATGACCCGACTTTTCGGCAAGGCCAACTTAAGGTGCAAAGGGACTTATATGTCCACCTTAAGATTGGAAAGTTATAGTTCCTTTTAAGGACAAACCTACGAAGAGGCCAACTTAAGGTGCAAAGGGACTTATATGTCCACCTTAATATTGGAAAACTTATATGTCCACAGAATGTGGCTTTAGTATCGGAGAGATCACTCTCAAAATGGCTCGACTATCGGAGAGATTACTCTCAATGTGGCCTGACTATTGAAGAGATTACTCTCAAAACGTCCCGACTATTGGAGAGAACTATCAATATGGCCTGACTATCGGAGAGATTACTCTCAAAACGACTCGACTTTCGGCAAGTCCAACTTAAGGTGCAAAGGGACTCATATGTCCACTTTAAGATTGGAAAGTTATAAAGCATCAACTTGAAGACGACCTCAACTTGAACACTTGGAAAACTTTGAAGATTTGGCGGACTTTGCAGACTTCAACTCGAAGATTTGGAGGGCTTAAACAATTCAACTTTAAGACCGATGAATTTGAAGACTGAAACTTGAAGACCGACGAACTTAAAGACTTTAGTTTTGGAATTGGAGAGCCTAAATATTTCAACTTGAAGATCGACGAATTTGAAGACTTCAACTTGAAGACCGATGAACTTGAAGACTTGGAGGGCTTAAATATTTCAACTTGAAGATCGGCGAATTTGAAGACTTCAACTTGAAGACCGACAAACTTGAAGACTTCAACTTTGAGACTTGGAGGGCCTAAATATTTCAACTTGAAGATCAGCGGATTTGAAGACTTCAACTTGAAGACCGACGGGGTTGAAGATTTCAACTTGGGGACTTCAACTTGAATACACTTGAAGACTTCAACTTGGAGACTTCGAGGGCTTAAATATTTCAGCTTCTCTTTTGCTTTACATTGTTCGACTTTTATCTTAGTCGCATAATTTTCAACTTTACGTGCTTGTAACAAATGATTCATATCTTGTCGTGGGAGAGTCCAAATAATGAACCGTTTGGTGACTTCAATATCTAAAATATATCCAATACTCAGAATCAAAAAACCTTCAGAATCGCGCCGGATAATATTTTGAAACCAACTTTCGATTTTCACCATGTTGAAAATTTTAGATTTGCGCAGTCTCACCAAAAAATTCATATCTCGGTATAGAAATATCGAAATTGCAAACCATTTGATTTCAAGAAAACTAGACTTCAAGATCTAGAACATATTCAAAATTTTCAATCAACCAACTTCAGAATCGTCCCAGATAATATTTTGAAATCAACTTTATATTGCACCATGCTATTAATTCTAGATTTGCGCAATCTCACCAAAAAATCATATCTCGGTGTAGAAATATCGAAATTGCAAACCATTTGATTTCAAGAAAACTAGACTTCAAGACCTAGAACATATCCAAAATTCTCAATCAAACAACTTCTAAATCGTCCCAGATAATATTATGAAATCAACTTTACATTGCACCACGCTATCAATTCCAGATTTGCGCAGTCTCACAAAAATTTATATCTTGGTATGGAAGCCTTGAGATCGGAAGATGTCTTACTTGCCATCAATCGAAATTTAAGAGCCATAATCTCACAAATATCTTGAGTTCAAGTCTCATTGAATTTGAAACGTCGTGCCAAGCAATCTTTTCCTTATACTTTTGTTTCCTTTTGATGTCTCTTTTCTCTTCCCCCTTTTTTTAAGGCAGAGAGCGGACTTGGAGACCAGCAAACTTGAAGGTTTGGTGATCCTTAAGACATAGAGAATTTCTGGACTTTAACGCAAGTACTTGACATCCTCCTAAAATCGGCCCATTGAAGATATCAATTTACCATGGAGGGTTGCCCCCTTTAAATCAAATGAGATCAAAGTTCAACAGGAGGATGACATTTCAGTTTGATCTTACATTCCTTCATACTTCATTCGAACAACAATTGGGGCAATATGTATCTTTGAACTTATCCGACTGAACTTAGAATGAAACTCTAAGCTGCCTACGTACCTCGGCGAAGAGGATCAAGTCATACCGTAGTTTAGGCTGGGTGTTTTTTTTTTAATTTTTTTTATGTCCTACCTTTTGCCTAGGCCGCCTCTTTCGAAGTTTCCAACCTAGCGGACTCCCTTTTTTTTACATCTTAACTTTTGCCTAGGCCGCCTCTTTCGAGACTTTCAACCTAGCGGACTTTTTTTTTGCAGGGTCCGTACACAGTTTAGACGCATACGGGCTAGGAGTGTAGCAACATGCAGTTTAGACTCGTGCATCAAGGAGCATCATAACTTGCAGTTTAGGCTCGTACGTCGAGGAGCATTGCAACTTCACGGATAATACTTCTTTAAAAACTTGCCATTGATAGGGCCGATTCTCATGCCATCTATATCAACCAACTTGTAAGCCCCACTTGAGTAAGCTTCTTGTACGACATATGGCACATCCCATTTTGAAGGGAACTTCCCTACAGGTTTATGAGAAGTAATTGTGGGTCTTCGTACGACAAGGACTTGATCTCCTACTTGAAAGGATCTCGGGCGAACTTTTTTATTGAAGGCACAAGACAATCGAGCTTGATAACATTCAAGACTCTGTTGAGCTTCCAATCTCTTCTCATCCAGGAACTCCAACTCTGCTAATTGAAGTTGAGCATTTTCTTCATCAGTGATCCCTTCTTGAATAGCCAGTCGTAACGAAGGTATTTGACGCTCAAGTGGCAAGACGACTTCGACTCCATAAACGAGTGAATAAGGAGTCGCCTGTATTAGCGTGTGGTGAGTCGTCTTATATGCCCATAGAGCTTCTTCCATACGGCCATTCCAATCTCTTTGGGATTTGGGGACGACTTTCTTTAACAAGTTGCATAGAGTCTTGTTGAATGCTTCAGCTAGACCATTGGCGGCAGCATTGCACATCGAAGAGTAATGTTGCTTGAAGCCAAAGAGATCACAAATCTTATTCATCAACCTATTATTGAATGGCTTTCCGTTATCTGTTATTATGTAACGAGGAATGCCAAAGCGATAAATAATGTTTACTCGGATGAAACTTGCAATATTTTCCTTCTTTACTTCCTTAAGAGCAACATCTTCAGCCCATTTTGAGAAGTAGTTAGTTGCAGCCAAGATGTATAGGTGCCCACTAGAGGACTTTGGCAGTGGTCCAACAACATCCAATCCCCAAGTATCAAATGGCCAGGATGCAACAGTCGGGTGCAACACTTCAGGAGGTTGATGAATAAAATTCGCATGGAATTGACAAGCCTTGCATCTTCGAGCGTAGTCCAAGCAATCTTTTACCATCGTTGGCAAATATTCCATCCTTTTTATATGGAAGTGAAGCTTTGGTCCAGATTAGTGTGACCCATATACCCCAGAATGCGCCTCTTGCAAAGCTTGGAAAGCTTTTTCTTCTCCTAAGCATCGCAAGAGTACTCCCTCGAACGACCTTCTGTATAGAGTATCATTGTAGTAAAGGAAGCGAGGTGCACGACGACGAATTTTAGTCCTTCTCCTCGAATTTTCTGGAAGTATCCCATAACATAAGTAGTCGATAATGGGTTGTCGCCATTCTTCTTTCTCAACTTCAAAAGTAGAAACAAGATGCTCGAGTTCGTTTTCTTCGCCTTCAACCTCATTTGGCAGTGGTACTACCCATTTCTGGTAGACGGTAACTTGCGCTTGATCAGGCAGGGCTAATGATGAAGCTAGAGCAGCTAAAGCATTAGCCTTCTTATTTTGTTTCCTTAGGACATGCTGAATAGTCACATCACCGAGCCACCCCATCAACTTTTTAGCGTAATCATGATATGGGCGTAGTTCAGGCTTCTTAACCTCGTAACTACCCAAAAGCTGATTGACCACTAATTGGGAGTCACCAAAGACTTGCAATTGCAATTGCTTTATATCACTAGCCATTTCAAACCCGAGTATTAATGCTTGATACTCAACAACATTGTTGGAACAGAGTTGTGTTAATGTGAAGGAGTAGGGCAAGACTTCACCTTGGGGAGTGACAAATACTACGCCAGCCCTAACTCCCCCACGATGCGCAGCACCATCAAAGTACATCTTCCATGGAGGTTGAACTTCAACGACCATTGCGTCCTCATCAGGTAGTTCATTAGTTAGCTCCCAGTCATCAGGTATCGGATGATCTGCCAAGAAGTCTGCCAATGCTTGTCCTTTTACAGCCTTTTGAGGGATGTACAGAATCTCGAATTGTTGAAATTGGAGGTACCATCTAGCTAGTCGATCACTAAGAATAGATTTTGACATCACGAACTTGATGGGATTTGTTTTAGAAACAAGACGGACAACATGAGCTTGAAAGTAGTGCTTCAACTTTTGAATTGAGAAGACTAGCACCAAACACAACTTCTCAATTGGCGAATAATTCCACTCGTTTGGTGTTATCATCCTGCTCAAGTAGTAAAGAGAGTTTTCTTTCCCCTCACTATTTTCTTGGGCCAACAGTGCTCCAACAGACCTTTCCTGTGCCGCAATGTATAGTATTAATGGCTTTCCAGGTATAAGAGCTGCTAAAACTGGAGGCTTCATCAAGTAGGTTTTGATACTTTCGAAGGCATTGCTACAATCTTGGTCCCACTTGAAAGGAACGTCTTTCTTCATGAGGCGACAAAATGGTTGGCACCTCCCAGCCAGGTTTGATATAAATCTTCTAAGGTATGCTAGCTTTCCTTGCAGAATTTTCAATTCATGGATATCTCGAGGCTCAGGCATTTTCAAAATGGCATCCACTTTGGCTTGATCAATTTTGATCCCTTGATGTCGGACAGTGAAACCAAGGAACTTTCTAGAAGTAACTCCAAAGGCATATTTCAATGGATTCATCCTAAGTTGGTACCTCTGGAGCAATTTAAATACCATTCTCATGTATTTCATGTGGTCGCCTTTCTCTTTTGATTTCACCACCAAGTCGTCAACATAGCATTCGACATTCTTGTGGAGAAGATCGTCGAAAATATTTTGCATAGCCCTTTGTTAAGTAGCACCAGTGTTCTTCAAGCCAAAAGGCATTACCTTTTAGCAATAAATACCCTTTGGAGTACGGAATGCAGTAAGCTCTTCATCTTTTGGTGCCATGCGTATTTGGTTATAGCCCGACGAACCGTCCATGAAAGACATTGCCTCCTAACCAGTAGTAGCATCGATCATCAGCTCTGGAATAGGAAGCGGAAATTTATCTTTCGGACATGCATTGTTGAGATCTCTAAAGTCAACGCACACTCGAATCTGGCCATTCTTCTTCCTTACAGGGACAATACTTTAAACCCATGTAGGTATTTAACTTCGTGAATAAATCCAGCTTCGATGAGTTTGTTAACTTCAATTTTAATCAAGGGAACCAAGTCTGGCCTAAAATGCCTTTGAGCTTGTTTAACAGGGCGAGCACCATTTTTGACTGCAAGGTGATGGACTGCTACTTTCAGGTCCAAGCCAGGCATCTCTTTGTAACTCCAAGCAAAGACATCCCTGAACTCTTTGAGTAACTCAATATAAGTGCTCTCTTCATCAGTTTCTAGTAAAACACTTAGGTAGGTGGGTCGTGGCTCTTCATCGGTGCCAAAGTTGACTTCTTTTAAGGCATCAACTGTCGTCTTCACTCCTTCTTCAAGTTCAGGTGGAGCATCTTTTGCATCTTCATTTTCTTAAGGGTCTCCATCATTGAAGGATATGTGATAACACGGTGAAACATGCTCCAATTCTGCATTATCCTCCATCGAAGACGGAACACCATACTCGCATTGTACAGTGACATGATACGAAGAACCTACACTTTCTTCATCTTCGTCACGTTCCTTAGTGTAGACCACAGTATATGGCTTTACCTTCAGTACTTCTTCACATGAGACCACAATTTTTGTTTGTCGCCTCATTCTACAAGGAACCAAAACTTTGGAAATCCTTAGAGATCTCCTGAATTTTGGGTGAAGCGGGTGTTCTTGTATTTCAATAATTTCTCTGGAACTTATTCCCCTTCTTTAATGGACCCAATCTCTCAAATACGGAAGTTCTCACAGTTGATTTTCCAAGCCGATCAAAGATAGAAGGCCTGTTAGAAGCGGCAGATTCGTCTTCTACACTGATATAATTGCTACTCGCCCTTCTTATTGAGATGCGCACTGGTGACAGTTGCTTGTATCCTAGACCTTCACGTGGTTGCCTCGTTGCAGCTTCTGATGGGAGCTTCCCTAACTTTGACGGCTCATTGGGATTGTATCCAACTTTTGCAAATAACTTGTAAGCGTTAAGATCAAAACCTTCATCTGTTCGCTTTGTAGGGAGTGCCATATTCTGCAAATGATTTTGGGCTACAAACCCTACAAGCGATTTTGAGGGCAACTTTACTACCTCAATTCGTTTTACCGGAAGAGTTAACTCCCTTAGCATCTTAGTTTGGAGATTATATGATTTGCCCTCATCTTTCTTCCTTTTAGGGACATATTGGAGCGCGGGACTTACTTTCTTTCCATAAGATGCAATACCCCCTTTATGAGATTTATTCACGTTGGCGGGTACCTCATCAGTAACAACTTTGACTTTACCAATAGTCACCTCAACTCTTTTAGTTATGGGTTCGTCATTCTTACTTTTCATACCATCATCAACTTTTAGTTCCTTCACAATGCGGTTCTTCAAATAGAACTTTTTATCGGCGAAGTGTGACTCAGCCTCGGTGAATGGCTCATCAGTAGCAACTACCGTCTTCTCGACTTCACCCTCGTAGTATTTCAAACATTGATGGTAGGTAGATGGAACAACTTTATTCTCATGTATCCAAGGCCTCCCAAGCAAAACATTGTATGAAGTCTTCGCGTCGATCACATGCAGCCATGCACTTGATTGCATATCTTCAATAGTGATTCCCAGCCTGATCACGCCTATGGCTCTTTGCCACCCTTGGTTGAATCCTTGGATCATCACACGACTTTCTGAGAATTCGTTCATAGGAATACCAAGTTCTTTTACAACGTGGATTGGCAAAATGTCCACTAAGGATCCTCCATCAACTAAAATCCGATTTACCCTTTCATCGCGCATATAGCCAACCGGGTACAATGGGCGGTTATGAGGAGTGTCACCTAGAAAAAGATCGTCATTTGTAAACGTGACCTTTTCCTCACAAGCGTTAACTTCTTGAGGAGTGGGCTCGATCGGCTTTTCCAAAGATGGTGCCAATGGTAGGTCATCACTTTTTTCTTCCCCTTTGTCAGCATGGCAACAAGAGGTATCAATGCCCTCATTGGAAATCTTCGTGCGGAACTAACTTGGTAAAAACTCCTCCAAGGTCACTGGATTTTGTGGCTTTTGAGAATGGTGCATCTCCACTTTTGCTTTCTTCAAATGCCTAACTGGATTCTTTTTCATTGGTCTCTTTACCATCATCTTCCTTGTTGGTTGTTCTATTGATTCTTTTCGTGGGCTTCTTTTGTGGGCCTACGACGAGTCACCAACGTCCAACCTTCATCATCATTAGGTTGATCATTTTAAACTTTGTTATTCACTAGTAATTCTTCATTTTTGATTCCTTTTAAACTGCATAACTCATCTAGACTGAATGAGCCAAAGGTGATACAGACTTGGTTCGCGCTTGCTTTCTCATCTTCAAGCACGATCTTCTTTTCACGGTCCAGGTCCATAACTTTGTCCTTGAAGATAAAGCACTTCTCCAGAGGGTGGCTTGCAAGTCGGTGATATTTTCAGTAATTTGGGTCGTTCATTTTCCCAGCTTCATTTAGTCGCTTTATCTCCAGAAGCTCAATGAGATTTAACTCGAGGAGTTCTTCGAAAATGGCTGGCACATCAGAATCCAGGAATGGGTATTCTTTCTCCTGCATTTCTATTAGAGTCAATTTTCCACTTGGCTTATCTTGAAAAGAAGTGGTTTCATACTCTGCTTCTTGCTCACCTTCGTCGTGAACTTCATAGGTGACGTATTGACATTCATAGCATCTTTGCTTTCAGACTTGGGTACAAACTTGCCCCACTTCCTGACTTCTTGCTTGTCATTCGCTTTGCGAGGTTCATAGATGGGCAGCCTTTCATTTCCAGCGAAGACCATGCTCAATTTCATGTCATGGGCACGAGTTGCAAGTTCTTTAAATGTGCCAGGCTTGATACCTTGCAAGATGTAGCGCAATCCCCAATGCATACCTTGGATGCACATCTCTATGCCTGAAGCTTCACTAAGCCTGTCTTTACAGTTCAGGCTTGCATTCCTCCAACGATTGATAAAGTCGATAACTGGTTCCCCCTTTCGTTGACGAGTATTTGTAAGCTCTATCATACTCACAGTGCGTCTTGTGCTATAAAAGTGATTGAGGAATTCTTGCTCTAGTTGATCCCAGCTATCAACAGATCCAGCCTCGAGGTCCGTGTACCAATCAAAAGCATTTCCTTTTAATGAGCGTACAAACTGCTTGACGAGGTAATCTCCATAAGTCCCAGCATTGTTGCATATCTCAACAAAGTGCGCCACATGTTGCTTTGAGTTACCTTTACCATCAAACTGTTGAAACTTTGGAGGTTGATAGCCAACAGGCATCTTCAACATATAGACCCTTGCAGTGTACGGCTTTGCATATGTAAGGGAGGATTTGGCAGCAACTTCATATTTGTTCTTAATGGTTCCTTCAATGAACTCCTTCAGTTGATCTATTGGAATCATCCCTACAGATGAGACAGGGATAGCCTTAGTGGATGCTACTTGTCTTGGGGGAGAGTCACTCTCTAGAACTTCTGGGAGCTTGCCAGGTGCATGGGTGGATTCTTCTTCCATCAAGATTCCCACTCTGTCTGTTAGTTTGTCAATTCTAGCCTCTTGATTTTGCATGCATTTGGTTAAGCCAGCGATTGCTTCCGTCAAGTTTGCCAACTGCTCCTCCATAGACGAAGTGTTTGTCACCATGACTTGCATGATTGTCGTGGACGACGGAGAGTAACATGAATTTTCACACAGATTGATCCTTGATTGGCTCACGCTATGTGGTGTAAGTGGGGAGGATCCATCGCTTGAAGCATCATCATCTTCCTTCAAAGCAGAGTGCTTGGATCCGGAAAGGTCAAGCAGAGCAAGAGTTTTCTTGATCTTTCAGCAACATTGCTTCCTCCTTCAGATGCATTTGTGGAAGATCTTGCTCCTTTTGTGGATGAAGATCCGAAAACAGAGGTTGACGCGGACGGCACTCGGGGTGCTTGTTGTCCTAAAGAGCTTGCTTTGCTCCTCGTAACTGGTCCGAAGCTTCCGAAGGTAACATCGAGGATGCTTTCCATATCAGCATAGAACCTAGAGTTAGCAGCCTTGGTGGAAGTTGAACTGGAGTTAATTTTCTTTGAAGCCATTTTAATGTTCTTGGTATTTGGTGAACGAAAAGTTGAGATGAGAGGTAGAGATTGTCCCACTGGGCGTGCCAGAATTTGTAGACAATAAATTTGCGTCGAGAAAATAAAATCAAGATCGAAAATATCGCAACAATCATAGTATTTAATTTCAAATATTTGAGTGTACAATCTCTATGAATCCTCTGATTCTTCTTTCCAATAGTAAATAAATTCAAGGGCCTTTAAGTTTGATATTGAATCTATATTTGTTTCCACGAACGATGATCTTGTTCTTGAGCTTGATTGCTTGAACTTGATCTTGATTCGTTCTTGAGCTTGAACTTGATCTTGATTCGTTCTTGAGCTTGAACTTGATTGCTTGAAGCTTGAAACTTGTAGAGAAATTTGCGGCATTTGATCTACGAGCTCTCTCTTGCTTCTTGTTATAACTTCTGGTGTCTTTTCTGATTATGAAGACCCCTATTTATAGTTGTGGAAGGGAAGAGTTACGATAAGAACAAACTTTCCGACCAATCAAATTGAAGTGTGACATGGACGCATTTGATTGGCCAGAACATGTCACTTGCACACATGACGCGATTGTATTGTCCTTTTAGTGTGACTTGGCATGCATTGTCATTTTGACACGTGGCATGATCTTATTGATTCTTCCGTTTGACTTGGCGCGCCACATCATTTGACACGTGACACCAAACTGGGCCTTTAGGAAGATGGCATATTGAGCTTAATGAAGTGGGCTCATTACTTTAGCCCAATTAAATGAGCTAGCCCAAAAATATTGGTATTATATAATTAATCCAATTATGTTAGCCCAAAATATTTATTTGGACTAATATATATAAAATATAATCCAAATTATTTATTGAATTTGAAATCAATAAATTTTATATGCCTACAGAGTCAACCCGACACTGATGGTTGAGACTCCCGTGAAGTAGGAGCGGGTTAAGTGATAAACTATTAAACTAATAAGAATTATATCGTCCAACTTTATTTAAAATGAAATTTGAATTTTTATAGAATCAAATTCGGAAATTACTTCTATTTTAATCAAGTTTTTAGATTCTGTTGAATTGAATCGAATCTATTTTCGATTTTAAAGCGTTCTTTTTATTCAAGTTGAGACATAAGAGGAAAAAAAGTAAATCAGATACCTCAAAGGCTAACTACTTGGGCTTGTGTTAATGCTCGTGTGCGTACATAGTTGATGTACTCGTTTGCTTACGTGAAAAAATACGAAAAGTAAATAAAGAAAAATGTTGGACCTTTTTCACCAACTCACAATAATTTTAGGTGATTTGTAAGGGTTCTTACATTACAATATTACTAACTAGCAAATAAATTTAAGAAAAACATCAGACAGTCTAATGAAGATGCTGCAATATGTTCAAGATTCTTTTGTGCTCAATCAGCAAATTCACCTTCCTTGAGTCAATCGATTGCCTCGTTACTGATATTTTTCTCGTTGATAGGTGCGTGCAACTTCTTTTTGATAATTGTGATATCTGTTGGGAATAAATTCCCTGCAAAAATAATATTCACGGTAATAACAGCGGAACAATAATGTAAGATCGAGATACGGTAATCAACAAGAATAAAAGAACAACAAGGACACAAAGATTTTTAACGTGGAAAACCCTTCTGAATAAGGGAAAAAACCACGAGCCCGAAAGGAGCAAAGTAATCCACTATAATGAGGAATTTTACACGCAGTAGTCCAAGTAAAATACTCCAGGGACCACTATACACTCAAAAGAAATAATCATTTTTTAAGATTCTCACCTCACTACAATATCGCTCACACTCTCTATTTTCCCTACACAGTCTATTTCTCACAATGTTTGAGAAATACTCTCTGCAACTACTGTGTTGCTTCTCTTTCTCTGTGGAACTCTCATTTTATAGGTGAGAAAATGTTTCCCACGACAACCAAAATTGGTTTTGGTTCTCCAAGTTGCAGATTTGAAAACTTGCAAATTGGCAAGTTGTTATCCACCGCCCAACTTAGCCGATTTGCTTTTGTTCCAAATCTAACTATCTTTATTATTATGGGGATGGACCCCACAATCTACCCCTCCATACATATTCACTTGAAAGAGGTAACACCAGACATCTAACTTGAGTGCATGCCGACAAATTCTTTGCACAACTGGAATTTGTCTCTTGGTACCACCTTGGTCAGCATATCTGCAGGATTCTCACTTGTGGAGATCTTCAGGACTTGCAAAGATTCACTCTCTACCTTTTCTCGGATCCAATGATATCTTATATCGATATGTTTGGTCTTTGCATGATACATGGAATTCTTGCTCAAGTCTATTGCACTTTGACTGTCACAATAGACAACATACTCATTCTTATGCAAGCCAAGCTCTTGAAGGAACCATTTCAGCCATATCATCTCATTGCCAGCTTCTGTAGCGGCAATGTACTCCGCTTCAGTTGTAGAGAGTGCGACACACTTCTTTAACCTCGACTGCCATGATATAGTTCCCCCTGAAAATGTAAACAGGTATCCTATAGTAGATTTACGATTATCAAGGTCACCTGCCATATCAGTATCCGTGTAGCCCTTCAAGATTGGGTCATATCCTCCAAAACACAAGCAATCTCCTACTGTACCTCTTAGGTACCTGAGTATCCACTTGACTGCTTCCCAATGTTCCTTTCTAGGATTTTCAAGAAACCTGCTGACAGCACCAACTGCGTGAAAAATATCAGGTCTAGTGCATACCATTGCATACATCAAGCTTCCAACTGTTGAAGAATAAGGAACTCCAACCATGTTCCTTTTCTCCTCCATTGTTGTAGGACACATCTTCTTGCTCAACTTCAGATGACTAGCAAGAGGTGTGTTGACTGGCTTAGCATTCTTCATGTTGAAGCGTTCCAGTACACGTTCAATGTACTTCTCCTGAGACAGCCACAACTTTCTGCTTGTTCACTCTCGAACAATCTTCATTCCCAGAATTTGTTGTGCTGAGCCCAAGTCCTTCATGTCAAAGGACTTAGATAAGTCTCCCTTCAACTTGGAAATCAGCTCCTTGTCTTGTCCTACAATCAACATGTCATCCACATACAACAACAATATAATAAAGTTGTTATCAAAAAATCTTTTGTAAGATACACATGGATCAGAATTTGTCTTTATGTAAGTTTGACTTTTCATAAATGAGTCAAACTTCTTGTATCACTGCCTTGGTGTCTGCTTCAACCCATAAAGACTCTTATTCAGTTTGCACATCATGTGTTTCCTTTCAGCTACTTCAAATCCATCTGGCTGCTCGATATAGATCTCCTCTTCCAAATCTCCGTGAAGAAATACAGTTTTCACATCCAACTGCTCCACTTCAAGATCTAGGCTAGCTGCTAAGCTCAAGATTGTACGAATATAAGTCATTTTGAATACAGGTGAGAAAATTTCATCAAAATCAATACCTTTCTTCTGTTCGAAGCCTTTAACCACCAATCGAGCTTTGAATCTAACCAGCTTGCCATTTTTATCTTTCTTGAGTTTAAAGACCCACTTACATTTGAGTGGTCTTTTACCCTTTGGAAGTTCAACCAGCTTGTAGGTCCATTTTTCTGTATAGATTCCATCTCTTCTTGCATAGATTTCATTCACTGGTTCTTTTTTGGATGGGACAACACCTTCTTAAGGCTTTCTGGCTCCCCCTCATCATTGACGAGGACATACTCCGTAGAAGGGTACCTACATGACTCTACCCTTGGTCTCTCTGATCTCCTCAGAGGTTGAGGTTGTTGTTCTTCCTGAGCGGGATACTCCACTTGCTCGACATCATCATCAAGTTGCTCCCCCTATTCAGTAATCTCACCAGGTTGATCCCCCTGCTCGGCGACCTCGTCGATCATACTTTCTGCACTTGTGGGGTAGTTAGAAGAATAAGGAATGGTAACAAGGTTTGGGATTATACCATTCTTTGTCTTCTCTGACATATCATCAGTAGTTCCAACTTCACTTTCTCGGAAGACTACATCTCTGCTTCTGATGACCTTTTTCTTTACAGGATCCCACAATCTGTACCCAAACTCTTCATCTCCATATCCGATAAATATGCAAGGAACAAATTTATCATCCACCTTTGTTCTCTGCTCCTTTGGTACATGTGTAAATGCTTTACAACCGAACACCTTCAGATGTGAGTAGGATACCTCCTTGTTGGTTCAAACTCTCTCTAGTATGTCAAATGCCAACGGAATTGATGGACTCCTATTGATTAGGTAATAGGATGTCTGAACGGCTTCACCCTAGAATGACTTAGGCAGTTTAGCCATTCTGAGCATGCTTCTCACCTTCTCCACAACTGTACGGTTTATCCTTTCGGCTATGCCATTGTGTTGTGGGGTTCCAGGAACTGTCTTTTCATGTCGGATCCCATGACTTGAACAGTACTCTTCAAATTCCCTTGAAGTGTACTCACCTCCATTGTCACTTCGGAGACATTTTAGCTTTCGACCCGTCTCTCTTTCCACCAGAGCATGAAACTTCTGGAACACTTGAAACACCTGATCTTTGGTTTTCAAAATATAAACCCACAGTTTACGTGAAATGTTATCAATAAAAGTAACAAAATATTTATTACCGCCCATCGATTCAATTTCCATTGGACCACAAATATCAGAATACACTAAATCAAGCATATTCAGTTTTCTTTCAGATGATGTCTGAAATGAGGCTCTATGTTGCTTACCAAATAAACAGTAGTCACAAGGTTTTACTATTGTACCTTTGGCAAAAGAGATGAGTGATTTTCTAGCAAGAATCTGCAATCCCTTCTCGCTCATATGACCCATTCTTTTGTGCCACAAATTTGCAGAAATCTCATCTTGCACCACATTCAATTCTCCTTGGGATATTTCTGCATTTGTCATGTACAACATGCCACGAGCAACTCCCTTTGCAATAACCAATGATCCCTTGGTAAGTCTCCACTTTTGATTTGCAAAATAGTTATCGTATCCATCTCGGTCTAAAGCAATTCCCGAGATCAAGTTCATACGCAAATTAGGTACATGTCGCACGTCCTTTAGAACCAATGTGCATCCGACATTTGTCTTGATACAAATGTCACCAATCCTCGCAATATTTGAGTAACTTGTATTACCCATTCTCATAGTGCCAAAATCACCTGCTACATATCTGCAAAAAAGATCTCTTAGGACCTGACAGGTGCATGCATTACTCTTCCTCATTTATAAAGAGGACAACATTATCATTGTTTTGCACCATAGCGGTTGTGTTGTCGTCATTCTTCTGGCCACTGATTTCACCTTTGCCCTTCCTTGGATTTGGGCAATCTCTTTTGAAATGACCTGGTTGATCATAATTGTAGCAATTTCTGGCTCTTAATTTTGATCAGTTCTTTGACTTCCCACGAGCTCCGGATCTACCATAGTTACTTGAACTCCTTCAATAACTCCTGCCACTACCTTCTGTGATGAGAGCATGTCCTTGATTTTCCGGCTTCTTTCTCATCTTCTCATTGAGTAGAAGAGCCGATATGACATCTTTTAACTCAATGGTGGTCTTACCGTGCAGGATGGTTGTTGCCAAATTATCATACGAAGATGGCAACGAGTACAATAACAAGATAGATTTATCTTCTTCCTCGATTTTTACTCCGAGGTTGGCGAGTTGTGTGATTAGTCTGTTAAACACATTTAAATGTGACGAAAAATTTGTACTTTTACCCATGTGTAGGGCGTATAACTGCTTCTTCGGGTACAATTTATTTGTCAGTGTTTTGGACATGTATAGGCTTTCCAACCTTGTCCAAATATCACGTGTGGTGTCTTCATCAATGATGTTATTTACCACATCATCTGATAAGTGCAACCTGATTGCGCTAGCAGCTCTTTCATCCAAGTCACCCCAATCATCAACTTTCATGGTATCAGGCTTTTTAGCATCAACATCTAGTACCTTGTATAACCCTTGTTGGATGAGCAGATCCCTCATCCTTCTTTGCCATATTGAGAAACTGTGATCTCCATTGAATTTTGCTACCTCGTACTTCACTCCGGACATTTTTATTTTTCACCATATAGTACTACCGACAGTGAATTGTATTTCTGTGAACGAGCAGAACATGTGCTCTGATACCAGTTGTTTGGAATAAATCCCCCTACAAAAATAATATTCACGATAGTAACAGCAGAACAATAATGTAGGATCGAGATATGGTAATCAACAAGAATAAAAAGAACAACAAGGACACAAAGATTTTTAACGTGAAAAACTATTCTGAATAAGGGAAAAATCGCGAGCCTGCGAGGAGCAAAGTAATCAAATATAATGAGGAATTTTACACCCAGTAATCCAAGTAAAATACTCCAGGGACCACTATACACTCAAAAGAAATAGCCCTCTTTTAAGATTCTCACCTTACTACAATATCGCTCACATTCTCTATTTTCCCTACACAGTTCATTTCACACAATGCTTGAGAAATACTCTCTGCAACTACTGTGTTACTTCTCTTTCTCTATGTATCTTAAAATGAGAGCTGAAGGTCTCCTTTTACAGGTGAGAAAATGTTTCCCACGACAACCAAAATTGGTTTTGGTTCTGCAAGTTGCAGACTTGAAAACTTGCAAATTGGCAAGTTGTTATCCACCGCACAACTTAGCCGATTTGCTTTTGTTCCAAATTTAACTTCATTCCTTTTTTCCCTCTTTATTAGTATGGGGTTGGATCCCACAATATCAGGTTAGCTTGTGCACATTTCGACTAATTCTATAGAGTATCTGTCACTTTTCGCTAGCATTGATACCGAGTAACTCTGTTCACTAAAATTTGAATAGACGAAAAGAAATCACCTATGCAGTATTTTTACTTTCAGTGGCACTTAACTTATAGCAACAATCCATTGAAGATCACATTGATCATCATGCCAAAGCTATCAAAGATTATAGTATTTTGTGTGGCAAAACTTTTGGCAATTGTTCATACATGGTTCTCCATATTAGCTTGAGCAGATTGTAGTAGAAAAATTTATTTACAGTGTGTACCTGTTCTCCATAATTCAGCAATAAAGGAAAATATTAATTTTGTACAGTTTTTCCCTTTCTCATTTGCTTGTTAAGATGTTGGAACAAGATCGATATATATTCTCACGTGAGATTTAATGAATAATTGTTTGAGATGGCTTAAACGCATTCACCATATTTTTAGCATTATGGGAAACACATGTCAAATATATAGTTGATTCGAGTTCGTTTTATTATGAAGTTGATTTTTTCCCTTTAACTTTTATTTTTGTAACTTAAAAACATTCTTTTTGATAATATTTAGTATATAGCTTTTAAAAAGTTTCTGTCAACTGATATGAGTTACAAACGTAAGTACTAGTAGTTTCAAAGAAAAATGAGAAAGGGGAAGTCGAAAAAAATTCCAAAGTAAAATTCTAAAGGGGAAAAGGAAATGAAGAAAGGAAATAAAATTTAAAAATACAATCTCTCTCTCTATATATATATAAGAGGGACAAAAGATGATGATGTGACACCTCTTAGAAATTAGGATTACTATTTATCTTTTTTCTTAAATTTCTGCCGTTTTTCTTTATTAAGTAATCTATTTAAAAATTAAAAAATCACTTTTAAAAGTTATCTTAACCGAAAAGACACTTTTAATAATCATCTTAATTATGCCTCATCATCTTCCGTTTCATTATTCCACGGCAAAGGCCCGATTTTTTTTGTTGCAACCTTGCTCTTTTCCTCTTCCTTCTTCCATTTGCTAGATGAAATTCTATCTCTCTTCGGCTTCTTTCTCCAAAATTCCCCAGGTAAATCCTTTCTTTTTTGTTTTGAGATTAATTAGTTATGTTTCATGTTTCATTGATGTTTATTATGGTTGGTCAATTATTAGTTAGAACCGTGAACACTTCAATGCTAACTGCCTCTAACTTGATAATTGATATGATATTTATCATTGATGAACTTATCTGATATAAGGCATTTTGGAGTGGTTAGCATTTACGAAATCAATTGCAGAAATTTATTGAATGTTAGGAAATCAATTGCAGGCAGAGAATGAGGCGTTTTCAATGTTTCTTCATTTCCAAAAGGATGAAGCAGACAGAGGCCAGAGGGTTAGTCATTGCTGAAAATATTTAGTAACTATTATTTCATGGTTGGGTTTGGATCGGTTTTTCCCTAAAAAGAAACCAAACCAAGTAAGTCGGTTTTTCAAATATTAGAACCAAAACAAACCAATTAAGTCGTTTTTTTCTTGATTCAGTTTATGTCGGTTTTTCGGTTATTTGTCGATTTTTTCTTAAATATAAGATATACACTATCAAACACATATTTCGGCGATCACATTTTCAACGTAACACTATCGAATCAATTGCCCTTTGAGAAATCTATTATTTACCAAGATATATTGATAATAATTGAATCAAATAGTGATGAATAATTTAAGGACTCAATTAAAAATATATTATTTTTAACATGAAATAAATTCTTATACTTAACAAAAGAAAACTATTAATCAAACTAGAATGTAAAGGTAAAGACGTGTAGTAAAAGTGCAAACGATTAACATTTACTATAAAAATTTTGAAACTTTGTATAAAAGTATACATATATATAGGTGTAATAAATAAATTTAAAATAGCTACTCCTATATTTGGTTTGGTTCGTTTTTTTATTAAAACCAAAACCAAACCAAATTTGATCGGTTTTTAAATTTCAAAACCAAAACTAAACCGAACCAAAAAGTATCAGTTTTTTTGGTCGGTTTGGTTTGGTTTTCGGTTTGGTTCGGATTTTCGGATTTTTATGAATACCCCTATTATAGGGTATATATAATAATATTGTTCTGACTTCTCACTAATTTGTAAATAATTTTTCGTGAGGGTTCGTTTTTCGGTCAATTCTATTATTTGGTATAAGATAATTTTTATTTTACTTTTTTTATTTTATTTTTTTATTTACTTTAATTTAAAATTCCTAATCCAAGATTAATATTCCATGTCAATAAAAAGAGGATAAAACTCTTTGACTCACGTTTAACCGTTCTTACTCTTCATCTTTTATCCCTCTCCAGTCTTCACTCACTTTTAAAACTAACCCTCGAAACCCAAGTTGAGAATTAAACCACGAGGAATAATTAATTTTACGAATACCAAATATTTTTCAAGATTTTTCCATCGTGCTTTATGGCTAAATCATTTGAGAAATACATCTCCTTTTGATTGAAGCATTGGTGACGTAATTTGTTTTATAACTTTGAATTTTTTTTGTTACCATTATAAAGTAGGGACATAAGCCCGCTTACATGTCACCTCACATTGCTCAGGAATCTCGATTTTCTACATTCTCCCTTTCTCCAAATTTTTCTTTTTAACTGCTCTATCAAAAATCCAAAAGTTGCCTTTTATAATAATCTTAATAATTGTGGATCTTCCTCTAATTACTTTCACACGCCGCTTCACTTCCTTTTCCGTTATGACACCTCTCTTCAACCGTTTCTTCTTCTTCTTTCGCTAGTTAAATATCTATCTCTCCTTTTGTTCTCTCCGTTGGCCAACGTAAATCTCCTCTAGCTTTCAATTGCTTGATTCCTCCTTTAATTTGATGTATTTATGCAGATATTTTATTTAATTACGTATGTTGTAAATTTTGATTGATTTTGAATTTTTCTATCAGGCTAAAGTTTATTTGTATAATATTGATTAGCTTTGCTTCGTTTGTTAGTGTTTATGGGTTGGGTTCGAATAATGGTGCTCTGGAAGAACCAAACTTAGTTCTTCTATTAACCTATGAGATATGCTCAAGTGAGAATAAATAGGTGTTGGGGGTTTCAACTTATGAAGGCAAAAAATTGATAGATTATATTCTTAATTTAATCTCTTTTGCTGGTATTCTGATTGTTGTTTCAAATTTGTTTTGAACAGTAAAGATCTCTTCGGAAAAAGTATGGAGAAGTTGAAGAAACTTAGAATTGTAAACTCGAGAACAGCTGTTACACATACATTTTTTGATCGAAATATTTTCATTTTATTGTTGTGATGTTATGCTTTTAGTCATTGTGCCACTGAGATTTTTCCAAAGGAAATTTTTTGTGACGACCCGGCCAGTCGTCTCATGAGTTATCACTCCGTTTCCCCCCATTTCTGCTTCTTTATTCTTCGTTATCCGTGTTTTATGTGGTCGAGTGGATTGGTTTGCGTTTGGTGTGGTTTGCTAAGAAATGAGACACTTGGTCTCTTTTAAGAAGGTTCAAGTTTGAAAAGTCAATCGGATGTTGACTTATGTGTTAGAAGGCACGGATGTGAGTTCCGATGGTTTGTTTAACTTTGGGAGGTGATTTATGACTTAGGAGTGTGATCGAAATTGGTTTTGGAGATCCGGTGTAGAATTAGGCTTGAATTGGCAAAGTTAGTATTTTGGCGATTTTCGGTTGATAGGCGAGATTTTGATCCGAGGGTCGAAATGGAATTCCGAGAGTTGTTGTAGCTTTGTTATGTCATTTGTGATGTGTGTGCAAAGTTTCAGGTCATTCGGACGTGGTTTGGTTGGATTTTTGATCGAAAGCGTATTTCGGAAGTTTTTAGAAAACTTAGGCTTTGAATTCGATGTGAATTGATGGTTTTGGTGTTGTTCGAGGTGTTTTGATGATTGGAACAAGTTTGAATGAGGTTTTAGGACGTGTTGGTGCTTTTGGTTGAGGTCCCGGGGGCCTCGGGTGAGTTTCGGGTAGTCAATCGGACCAAATTGGAGTTTGGGAAGCTGGAGAAAATTAGTTCCAGCAGTTGCAGACAATTGTTCTTCGCGTTCGCGGGAGGGCCCTCACATTCGTGAAGAGTCTGCTGAGGGAGGTGAAGGTTTGGCCTTGGCGTTTGCGTTCGCGAGGCAGGTGCCGCGTTCGCGAAGCGTGGTGAAGCTGTGCATCGCGTTCGCGAGAGGAAACTCGCGATCGCGTAGAGTAAATTGGGGTCCAAGTAATTTCTTCATCGCGTTCGCGTAAGGTCGTCCGCATTCACGAAGGTATGGGAGGAAGAAGCATCGCGTTCATGACTGGGTTGACGCGTTCGCGTAGAGCAAAAGTTGGTCGACAAAATTTTATGCTTCGCGAACCCGAGGCATTGACCGCGTTCGCAAAGAAGGGAGGTAAGACCTGGGCAAAAAGTTTATTAAACATTTCATCCGCGATTTTGAGTCATTTTTCCTCCATAGCTGAGCATTTTGAGAGCTTTTTGAAGGTGATTAAAGAGGGATTCAAGGAGAATCGATTGGAGGTAAGATTTTTGAACCTAAAATGTGATTCTAGTGTGAAATTAACCTAGAAATTCATGGAACCTAAGCTAAAAATGGAAGAACTAAGGCTTGGGATTTTTGAACTTTTGAATTGAGATTTGAAGGACCATTTGAGGTCAGATTGGAGAACTTTTGATATGTATGAACTCGTGGGGTGATAAGGAAGCTAATGATGTGAAAATTTCTGAGTTTCGAGAAGTGGGCCTGGGGATCGGGATTTTCGATATTTTTCGATTGTTTTCGCTTATGCTTTGTTCCCTTAGCATATTGTGACGTATTCGTTCTGCTTTTGGATAGATTCGACGCGCGTGGAGGCCGATTCGAGGGGCAAAGGCATCGCGAGCTAGAGTTGTAGCCGGTTCGAGGTGAGTAATGGTTTGTAAATGATGTCCCGAGGGTCTGAAACCCCAGATTTCCACATCGTAGTGCTATATTGAGGTAAGACACGCACTGGATGATGAGCGTGGGGTCTTTTACTATTGGGGATTGTGACTTGGTCCGTCCCGATTGATGATTTTATCGCGTATTTGACTGAAACTTGTTTGTTATCATCATGATTTTGGCTGATTGCCATATTTGGGCTTCGTGCCAAATTATTTGAACCCTTCGGGGATTTTTATCACTATTTCCTCACTGTATTGATTTATCACTTGAACTCAATCCTGTTGGTATTTACTGTTTTACAACTCAGCCACTTTTACTCATATTTGAAACTTAAATGATATTTCTAAAAGATGTTTTGGGCTGAGAACTATTGTATTACTAATGCCCAAGGGCTTGTGATGATATTTGGACTGAGTGAGGTCGAGGGCCATATGTGAGGATATGCTGAGTGATATGAGGCCGAGGTCCTGAGATGCTTTATATTCCATGAGGTGGCTTGAGTGATATGAGGCCGAGTGCCGAGTAATGTGAGACCAAGTGCCGAGTGATGATGCCATGAGGTGGATTGATATAGCACTTGGGCCGTAAAGGGCCCCTCCGAAGTCTGCACACCTATAGTGAGCGCGGGTATCTATTATGATCTGAGAGTGAGCCCGATGGGCTGATACTGTTCTGAGTGATTGATATTGTGCCCAAGGGGCAGATTTCTACTTGTTATTTACCTGTTAAATTACCCGTTTTACTTGTTTTAAAAAGGGATATCATTTGATTTCTTCACTAATTTACTGCTTTAAGTGATTTTACTGCTTGATATGGAATTGCTTTGTGCCTTTACGTGTTTTCATACTTTCAGCCATTATTTACAATTATTACTCACTGAGTCGGAGTACTCACATTACACCCTGCACCATGTGTGCAGATTCAGGCATCGCAGAGTCCGCTCCTGAGTGTTGATCCTCCCAGTCCAGGCAGTGATTCGGAGACTACGAGGTAGCTATTGTCGTCCACAACCCTGTGCCTCCCTTATCTTATCATTTTCATGTTCTTAGAACTATTATATCGAATTTAGTATTTAGTAGACTTGTATCCGGATTTCTTAGTTGCTCATGACTTGTGACACCCCGGTTTGGGCTGTGTCGGGATGGTTTCCACTATTGTTATCGTTAAATTCCGTAATCTATGGATATTATATTATGTTTTATTACTGTTTATGATAATTATCTGCTTAAAGAGGTGTTCCGTTTTGGTATGGCTGGCCTTGTCTTCACGAGAGGCGCCATCGCGACCGAGTTTGGGAATTGGGTCGTGACAAGTTGGTATCAGAGCCTAGGTTACTTAGGTCTCATGAGTCATGAGCATGATTAGTAGAGTCTTGCGAATCGGTACGGAGACGTCTGTATTTATCCTCGAGAGGCTGTAAAACCCTTAGGAAAAACTTCATATCCTTGAAATTCTTGTCATGCGACCTTGTTGATCCGAGAACTAAACTTCTGTTATTCTATTCTCTCATAGATGGTGAGGACGCGAGCTACCAGACAAAGTGGACGACCACCAGTGCCACCAGCGGAGGTCACATGGACGCGGTCGTGGTCGTGGCAGAGGCAGAGCACCGAGGGCAACACCTGTAGATCTACCAGCTGCCCTAGCTCCGGATCAGGATCCAGCTATAGATGCTCCAGCAGCACCAGTTCAGGCACCAACTGTGCCTATCGTGATCCGAGTCTTCAGGAGGCCTTGGCACAAATCTTATCAGTTTGTGCTGGCATGGCTCAAGCAGTTTTAGCCACTACAGTAGCAGCTACTTCACAGGCCGGGGGAGGCAATCAGACCCCTGTTGCTCGCACACCTGAGCAGGTAGTGCAAGTACTTCAGACACCGGGGGCACCTCCAGCCCAGCCGGTTGCACCAGCTCAGGAGTTTGTTGTGCCAGTTATGCCAGATGATGAGCAGCATCGTCTTGAGAGATTTGGTAGACTCCAGCCTCCGTCATTCAGTGGTGCTGAGGGCGAGGATGCCCAAGGTTTTCTGGATAAGTGTCAGTGGATGCTCCGTACAGCAAGGATTCTTGAGACTAGTGGTGTGGCATTCACCACTTTTCAATTTTTTGGGGCCGCCTTCACATGGTATGAGGCGTATGAGAGGTGTAGGCCGGTTGGTGCAGCGCCCCTTACTTGGAAGGAGTTCTCCACTCTCTTCTTGAAGAAGTATGTACCGCAATCCCGCAGAGAGGATATGCGTAGATAGTTTGAGTGGTTGCGACAGGGGGATATGACTATGTCCCAGTATGAGTCGAGGTTTTCTGAGTTGGCTCGTCATGCCGTTTGGATGATTCCGACAGTTCGTGAGAGGATCAGGAGATTTGTTGATGACCTTAACTATCATCTCCATATTCTTATCATTTGAGAGAGGGTGTTGGGTGCTACGTTTGAGGAGGTGGTTGATACCGCTCGCGAGATTGAGACAGTTCACTATTAGGATCGAGAGGAGAGGGAGGCCAAGAGGCCTCGAGGATCTGGCAGTTATAGTGGTGCTCCTTCGAGGGGCCAGTTCCAACATGGTAGAGGTCATTCTTTCAGGCCTTCTCAGTCAGCCCGTCCAGAGTATCACGGGGCATCTTCGGGTCATGGTCATTATGGATCTCAGCGGGGCCAGTCATCACTCAGTGCCCTACCAGCTTAGAGTTCATCTCGTGCCCCGTCAGCTCAGGGTTCTTCTATGTCGAGTGCATCAGCTAGCCACTCTAGTGCGAGGGGTTCCCTTCAGTCCCCTTCTCCAGCACCTGGGAGTTGTTTTGAGTGTGGAGAGTTTGGACATGTGTGGAGTCAGTGTCCTCGTCATATTGCTAGTTCATCTCAACAGAGGGGTCAGCCCTCGACTTCTGCTCCAGTTAATTCACCACCCACCCAGCCAGCTAGGGGTGGAGGTCAGGTAACCAGGGGTCACCCCAGAGGGGGAGGTCGATCAGGGGGCAGTCAGGCCCGTTTCTATGCACTTCCAGGCAAGCCAGATGCTATTGCTTCAGATGCTGTCATTACAGGTATTGTTTTAGTCTGCCACAAAGATGCCTCTGTATTATTTGATCTCGGTTCCACCTTTTCCTATGAGTCATCATACTTTGCTCGTTATTTGGGTACGCCCCATGAGTTTCTTGCTTTATTTGTTCATGTATCTACCCTGGTGGGCGATATTGTTGTTGTAGACCGTGTGTGCCGGTCATGTGTGGTGATTATTGGAGGTTTGGAGACCCGAGTGGATCTATT
Source organism: Nicotiana sylvestris (assembly GCF_000393655.2). Classification (NCBI taxonomy): domain Eukaryota; kingdom Viridiplantae; phylum Streptophyta; class Magnoliopsida; order Solanales; family Solanaceae; genus Nicotiana; species Nicotiana sylvestris. The sequence goes on from NC_091062.1 coordinate 187,299,962, forward strand.
GCTATTGAGCATGTTGGATTTTGATGTCATTTTGGGCATAGATTGGTTATCTCTGTGTCGTGCTATTCTAGACTGTCATGCTAAGACAGTCACTTTGGCTATGTCGGGTGTACCGCGGATCGAGTGGCGTGGTGTGACTGATTATATTCTTAGTAGAGTGATCTCTTTCTTGAAGGCCCAACGCATGGTTGGGAAGGGTTGTCTTTCATATCTAGCGTTTGTGAGGGATGTCGGAGCTGATGCTCCCAGTATTGATTCTGTTCCAATTGTGAGGGATTTTCCCGATGTGTTTCCTGCAGACCTGTCGGGCATGCCACCGGACAGGGATATTGATTTTGGTATTGACATGGTGCCGGTCACTCAGCCTATTTCTATTCTACCGTATCGTATGGCACCAGCGGGGTTGAAGGAATTGAAAGAACATCTTCAGGAACTCCTAGATAAAGGGGTTCATTCGGCCTAGTGTGTCACCTTGGGGTGCACCGATTTTGGTTGTGAAAAAGAAAGATGGCATGATGAGAATATGCATTGATTATAGGCAATTGAACAATATAACAATTAAGAACAAGTATCATTTGCCTCGCATTGATGATTTATTTGATCAGCTTCAGGGAGCGAGAGTGTTCTCCAAGATTGATCTCCGTTCGGGTTATCACCAGTTGAAGATCAGGGATTCAGATATTCTTAAGACTGCCTTCAGAACTAGATATGGTCATTATGAGTTCCTTGTGATGTCTTTTGGGCTAACTAATGCCCCAGCAGCGTTCATGCATTTGATGAACAGCGTGTTCCGGCCTTATCTTGATTCGTTCATTATAGTCTTCATTGATGATATTCTGGTGTATCTCGTAGTCAGGAGGAGCACGTGGAGCATTTGAGGGTTGTATTGCAGAGACTGAGGGAGGAGAAGCTTTATGCAAAATTCTCCAAGTGTGAGTTTTGGCTTAGTTCAATGGCTTTCTTGGGGCACGTGGTGTCCAACGAGGGTATTCAGGTTGATCCAAAGAAGATAGAGGTGGTTCAGAATTGGCCCAGACCATCCTCAGCCACACAGATTCGTAGCTTTCTTGGGTTCGCAAGCTACTATCGTCGGTTTGTTCAGGGATTTTCGTCTATCGCATCGCCCTTGACCAAGTTGACTCAGAAGGGTGTGGTCGGACGAGTGTGAGGAGAGCTTTCAGAAGCTCAAGACAGCTTTGACCACAGCTCCAGTGTTGGTTTTGCCATCGGCTTCAGGTTCATATACCGTGTATTGTGATGCTTCGAGAGTTGGGATTGGTTATGTATTGAGGCCGAGTGCCGAGTGCTGTGAGGCCGAGTGCCGAGTGATGTGAGGACGAGTGCCGAGTGATGATGCCATGAGGTGGCTTGATATAGCGCTTGGGCCGTAAGGGACCCCTCCGAAGTCTGCGCACCTATAGTGAGCGCGGGTACCCATTATGATCTGGGAGTGAGCCCGAGGGGATGATACTGTTCTGAGTGATTGATACTGTGCCCGAGGGGCGGATTTCTACTTGTTATTTACCTGTTAAATTACCCGTTTTACTTATTTTAAAAAGGGATATCATTTGATTTCTTCACTGATTTACTGCTTTAAGTGATTTTACAGCTTGATATGGAATTGCTTTGTGCCTTTATGTGTTTTCATACTTTCAGCCATTATTTATAATTATTACTCACTGAGTCGGAGTACTTACATTACTCCCTACACCATGTGTGCAGATTCAGGCATCGCAGAGTCCGCTCCTGAGTGCTGATCCTCCCAGTCCAGGCAGTGATTCGGAGACTACGAGGTAGTTGTTGGCGTCCGCAGCCCCGTGCCTCCCTTATCTTATCATTTTCATGTTCTTAGAACTATTGTATCGGATTTAGTGTTCAGTAGACTTGTATCCGGATTTCTTAGTTGCTCATGACTTGTAACACCCCGGTTTGGGCTGTGTCGGGATGGTTTCCACTGTTGTTATCGTTAAATTCCGCAATCTATGGATATTATATTATGTTTTATTACTGTTTATGATAAGTATCTGCTTAAAGAGGTATTCCGTTTCGGTCTGGCTGACCTTGTCTTCACGAGAGGCGTCATCGCGACCGAGTTCGGGAATTGGGTCGTGACATTTTTTGTACTTCTTGTGATGTGTGTTTTTCTTATCTGAATGCTTTTTTCCCCTTTCAGAGTAAGTTTACATATTTTTGATATGTTGTCGTTCAATTTGTGAGACTTTGAGTTTTCATCTAACAATTTCGACATAAATAATGACAGATAAGGTATTGTTTTAACTATTTGTTGAAACTTCTTGACTGTTGCTTGAGTTTTGGTTGGAATTTCTGCATATGCAAGTACTGATCTCTTTCAAATCATATTCTAACTAATGTATTGGAATGAACCATCTGTCGATAATGTCTAAGGTGTATCCAGAGGCGGATCAAGGATTTAAATTCTATGGGTTCATACTCATTATATTGTTAAAGTTATGTATTTATATATGCTATTTATTCCTATTTTAGATAATTTTTATATATAAATTTATGCTCCGGGTCGAAAGTATTGGGTTCAGATGAACCAGGCACCACTACGCTGGATCCGCCTCCGGGTGTATCTGCTCCAATGCTTAGTGCATCTCCATTACTGTTTCTTAAGGTCATAATTTTTCTTCCATGACAACTTATCTTAGAGCTATGAGATAACACTTAGACTAAACATGTTTCAACAACTTTATCCACCATATGAGTCTTTTACAAATAGAATCGGATATATCTGCTGGATCAATTCGATAAATCTTTCTTAGAATGCAATTTACAAGTCTGGTCACGGGAACAGTTTGAAAGTCTAAAAAAGCACTTTCATTCTAGAATACCTTTTGGGAAAAGTACTAACAATTCAAGATTAGTACCTTTTCCTTTAATCAATTGACCCTCGATCCATTTGAAGTTAAATCTTTCTTGATTTTCTAGAACTGATTAACTTGGTTCAAGGCATTCAAGTTTGCTAATGGACTACTAAATGTTATTGTTGCTCCCAAATGCACACGCAAGTATACGTGGTCGACAAGTAATATAATGATAAGTTGAGTGTCGAACCCACAAAGACTTGTGTAAACTACTCACAAAATCACTAAAATTATTATTCAATCCAGCTAAAATCAAAGTCCAATAATATGATTATATTATACTACAATTCTAAATAATAACTAAGTTATCAAGTAACTAGTTGATTGTTGTGTATTCAGTAGAGACAAATATTCCAGGATTGTGATCGATTCACCAATCGTATTGTGTTCTAATTAACTCTCCCTTTTATATAATTCACTCATGGTTGCTAATAATCGATAAGTGCTCTCATAGCCTTCTCCCGAAGTACTACTCACCTATTCTCAATAGATTAATGTCTATATTCCTATGAAATCAATATATTAAGAATGCATTAAGATCACGATATTTAATTAAGCACGGTGACTAGGTATATTCCTATCCTAACCACAAATCCGCTCCCCCTAAGGGTTAAGATCATGCTCTCTTCAATTCTTCTCTAATCTAAACACGGATTTTCCAAGCATAGCATAAATAGTAAATAGAACCTAACTGCTGGCCAGACAATTAATCAATTAAACACAGAATTGAAGAAACAACCATATATTGGTGAATTATAATCAAGGTTAAGTTAATGTCAAACAACAATATTCATGGCTAAATCACAACCCCAGAACAATGGGTGTTTAGCCACTCATAATGTAATCAAACAATTGCATAAGTGTTGAATCAATTGGAAATACTAGAAAAAGATGAAGAAAACAGAGAATTATTTGCTTCCTCACGATCCCGTGTGTATCTATACTCCAAAGTGTCATCTCCTCCCTCAAAAATAGGTTTAGTCTTGCTTTTATATCAGTTGGGTAGGTCTAGGGCCGAAATAAACTTGTCCCCGGCAAAATAGGACACATTTCACGTCACCAGCGCCCAACCCGGTGCCAGGCGCCCTCCACGGCGCCCCAATTTTTGAGCCTACTGTTTTCAGCGCCACAGGTGGCGCCAGGCGCTGCCTGTGGCGCCCAACTGCTTCCTTTCCCGATTTTGTTCGTTTTAGCTTCAAATCTTTTACGTTTTGCCCCAAATTGCTCCCAAATCATTCCTACAAGTAAAACACTTCAAATCAATATAATTCATAGCATTTAACATCCCAAATTCACGAAACAAGAGTAAGATATGAGGCGATATACGTAAAAATATATATACTTTAAGCTAAACATCAACACCCCACACTTAGGCTCTTGCTCATCCTCGAGCAATAGGACTATCTAATAAACCCCCAACTATGTACATGTATCAATTATAGAGGAGCACTTTAACCTTTAACTACACACTATACCCTTGACTATGATCAATACCGGCACACAAGCATGGCCACACAAAATTTCACATTCTTCCCGTTTAAGCATGCCCAAGTATAACATTTCAATTCAATCAATTCCAACAACCTATTTGTCACCACCCAACCTCAAAAGCCGACTTGCAACCACTAAGCACCCTCAACTCATGCACTTACCCAACAAGAAAGTTTACAACATTACCAATCATTCATGAGATCATGTGCCCTCACCAACAAACCGAAAGTGAATATAAATTGGTCCACACATTTAAATATGCTTTTGAACATAATTTAAGGACATCACACAATTGAACAAAATTTGCTCACTCTCACAAAGAATTCATATGCATCCCGTGGTCGTTCCATAAGCTTGCCCGTAGTGTATATTTCCACTAATTTAAGCTAGCCAAATCTGTGATCAATTAGGACTTTTAGGTTGTAATGTAGGCTAGGGGACGGGTAGGATATATTTAGAAATAGTGACGCACCCTCCTAAGCATTTTAATACACTACATTTACACTTCAAGCACATATTCTTCTCAGCCAAATCACTTGCCATATACAACATAGCCCTCTTTTCACTTAAGCACTTCTCTATTTTTTCACTAGCACAACTTAATAAGAATTGGAGGTGTTTTATTTTCTACATACATTCACACTATCATTTCTCTTCTCTTTTCTCTCTCTTTTTTTTGAACCCAACACTCCATACATTACAGTACATCGGCTAGTGACTTTTGATTTCAACTTTAGTGCACCAACGGACCCTTCCATGGTTCCACTCAAAAGCTACTCCCCAATCTCTAACCTTACTTCTTTTAGCGACTAAGTGCCTTAGGAGGTAAAGGTTCAATCAATATCAAATTAAGAACAAAATAAGGAATGACTTTTAATGTGGGTGCCAAAAGAAAGGTCTATAGGCTCAAAGAGGCTAGCGACGGAAAATTCTATTATTATGTGACAAGCACATCCATGATCAAGCAAGAAAATGCCTACGTCATCTCCTATATTAGAACAACTCACCATTTCGCTTCAATTAAGACACGGGGCAAGTTCTAGACTACATAGGATAGCACATAAAAATACAAATCCTCACACACAAGTTGCACATGACTCAATCATGACGGTTCTGTTCAACTCTCAAGTCAAGCAAGCACAAATAAATGAGAAATTTAAGCAACATTGCACTATGCGGCATACAAGTCAGACAACTGAGAAAAGGCGTCACAAAATAGGCTATTTACTTTACTTAGGCTTTACAATTCACACCAAATATACGGGAAAACAGAATGTATGTCATAGCCTAATGTGCCAACATCAACCATGCTAGTGAGTATCTCAGAACGACTCAGTTCCTTCCTAAACTACTCCTAAAAAGAAATCAAAAGTGCCCGATTCGAGCTACATCCTTGGAAAAGAACCGGTGCCCAAAGAAAAACCAAGGAATACTACCTAGCTATTCTAAGAAAATAAAATGACACATAAAAAAAATTCTTTTTGGTGTTTTTAAATCGGACTTTAATCCCTCAAGAAAATTGTCCAAAAGATCCATCGTCGGGAACAGTCCGAGCTTTTTCAACTTTTTTTATTTTTATTTTTTTTGAACCTAGACTATGTCTACTACGAGTTATAAAAGAAAGACAATTATAGTCCAGAAAGTAGTTTTCCCACCCCACACTTATATTATGCATAGTCCTTGATGCATGATCATAGAGAAATATTAAAACAAGGGTGAGAAATACTCCCTGAGACCCTCTCAGGCCTAGCTCAGACATGATCCTCAATATTAAGGGGTGGGACGACCCCACACTTAATATCAAACATGCTCCTCAACTTCAACTTCGGGTACTCAGACTTCCCCTACTCTGCAAAAATAAAAAAAAACAACACAAAACACAATAAAAAGAAATAATCAATAGATAAAAGATACGCAGGTTGAGTTGCCTCCCAACAAGCGCCTTATTTATAGTTGTGGCATGACTCTGCTACTCTGCTCAGGTTGGGCGCTTTCTCTTCTTCTTTCTCCCATGAATTCTAGCCTTTTTGCACGCTCTCAGAAGGTCTCCTCTTTCATCTCTGGCTCTTTTTTCAATCATCTTTACACGCTCAGCTGGAAACACAACCTCCTTTAACTCAATTGTCCCATCTAGATCACTATAATTCACATAAGGACTCTGATTTATCCCCTTCGATTCTACCACAGTAATCATGCACAAGTCCTCATAATGCTTAGGAATCTTAAGTGCCTTGTACACATTAAAAGTGACCTCCTCATCGTCAACTCTCATTTTTAACTTCCCTGCTCTCACATCAATAATTTCTCCACCAGTAGCTAAGAATGGTCGCCCCAAAATAATGGGCACTTCCTCATCTGCCTCGTAATCAAGAACAATAAAATCAGCAGGAAGAATAAACTTTCCCACTCGAACTAACACATCCTCAATAATTCCTTCGGGCATGACTAGTAACCTATCTGCTAGCTGTAAAGTGATTGTAGTAGGTCTAAGCACCCCCAATCCGAGTTGCTTGAACAAAGAGGATGACATCAAATTTATACTGGCCCCTAAATCACACAAGGCTCTACCAACTTCTTGTTTTCCAAGAGACAAAGGAATTGTGAAACTCCCAGGATCCTTCAACTTAGGAGGAAGTTTACTCTGAACTCTGGCACTACACTCTTTAGTAAGTGCAACTGTTTCAAACTCTGTATGTCTTCGTTTGTTTGCCACAATATCTCTGAGATACCTTGCATACTTAGGCACTTCCTGCAAAATTTCCACCAAAGGTAGATTCACGCTCACTTGGCTCAAAATATCTAGGAATTTCTTGTACTTGGCATCATCTTTTTGCTTCTGCAGTCTTTGTGGAAACGGAGGCGGTGGCCTAGTCTCAATTACTGGCTTAGGTCCTTTATCGTCTTTCTCATTCCCCTCAACTGGCTTGGGAGCTAATTCTCCTTCAGGATGATCTGTATTCTTCTTTTTCTTTGGAACTTCTTCTAGTGCTCTTCCATTTCTTAAGATAAGCGCATTGACTTGAGCTTTAGGATTAGGCTCAGTATCATTTGGAAGAGCTCCAGCTGGTCTAGTGTTTTGAGCACTGGCAAGCTGTCCCATTTGATGCTCCAAATTTCTCACTGTTGTGGTGAGGGCTTGCTGTTCAGCCATTACTTTTTCAACATATCTTCAAGGTGACTTGTAGGACTCATTTGTTGTTCAACCTGAGGTGGTCTATATTGTTGTTGAGGTGCTTGAGGCCTGTATTGATTCTGAGTGCCCTGGTTTCCACCCCAAGGGAAGTTTGGGTGGTTCCTCCAATTGGGATTGTAAGTGTCCCCATACTGATTTGTTTGGCCTCGATTTGCATTACCCACAAAATATACAGACTCTGGATTTGCTGGGCATAGATTGCTCATGTGACCCTCTCCACATACTTCACAAAATATTTGAACTTGTTGCACTGGTTGGGCTTGTTGCTTGTTGATACTCAAGTTCATCTGGTTGACTTGATTGGTCAGTGTAGAAATCTGCGTTGATAATGCTGAGATGACATCTAACTCAAGAACCCCTGCAGACTTTTGCACTGTGTGTCTGCCCATCTCTCCTTGCCAATCCGGATTGCTCTTGGAGAATTTGTTCAATAATGCATATATCTCGTCAAAGCTTTTCTCCAACACTTGACCCCCAGCTGCAGCATCTACCACGATCTTTGTTTCAGAATGTAGCCCTTCTATGAACGTGTGAGCTAACACTTCATTCGTCTGATTGTGATGATGACAGTCTCTCAGTAGGCTCTTGAACCTTTCCCAAGCTGAGTATAAAGATTCTCCTGCTTTCTGTTTAAAAGGCAACTATCTCACTTCTGATCTTTGCAGTTTTTCCTGAAGGGAAGAACCTTGCCAGAAATGTTTTCGCTAAATCATTCCATGTTGTAATTGAATTAGCTGGTTCTGCCTTTAGCCATCGCTTAGCCTCGCCCAACAGAGAGAATGGAAAAAGTGTGAGCCTCACATAATCTGGAGTGACCCCGTTAGTGATATAAGTATCACTAATCTCCAAGAAGTTCAGAATATGATGTTGGTGGAAGACCCATAAATTGCCCTTTTGCATGAAGTAGCTGGATCATGCTCTGTTTCAGCTCAAAGTGCCCAGTGATTCTAGGCTTTACTATGTTGGAGGTAACATTAGCAATACTGGGCATTGCTACCTCCTGAACATCCATATGTTGCTCCTCTGCCATGTTCACAGGAAATTGAATGAGTGCTTGAATATTGTCTGTATCCCTTGCTTCCCTCAACCTCCAGTGAAATGTTTTCTCAAGTTCAGGGTCAAAGACTTGAAGTCGGTCCTGGCTTCTTACCCTACGTATTCAATCAAAGTTCCTGAGATCTGAGCAACAATCAAGTAACGTTAGACTAGACTAAATAAAAAATTAAAGCAAAAACTAGCAAGTAGCTAATATTCAAATCCCCGGCAACAACGCCAAAAACTTGTTGCTCCCAAACGCACATGCAAGTATACGTGGTCGACAAGTAATATAATGATAAGTTGAGTGTCGAACCCATAGAGACTTGTGTAAACTACAAACTAAATCACTAAAATTGTTATTCAATCCAGCTAAAATCAAAGTCCAATAATATGATTATATTATACTACAATTATAAATAGTAACTAAGTTATCAAGTAACTAGTTGATTGTTGTGTATTTAGTAGATACAAATATTCCAGGGTTGTGATCGATTCACCAATCGTATTGTGTTCTAATTAACTCTCCCTTTCATATAATTCACTCATGGTTGCTAATTAATCGATAAATGCTCTCATAGACTTCTCCCGAAGTACTACTCACCTATTCTCAACAGATTAACGCCTATATTCCTATGAAATCAATCTCTTAAGAATGCATTAAGATCACGATATTTAATTAAGCACGGTGACTAGGTATATTCCTATCCTAACCACAAATCCGCTCCCCCTAAGGGTTAAGATCATGCTCTCTTCGATTCTTCTCTAATCTAAACACGGCTTTTCCAGGTATAGCATAGATAGTAAATAGAACCTAACTGCTGGCCAGACAATTAATCAATTAAACACAGAATTGAAGAAACAACCATATATTGGTGAATTATAATCAAGGTTAAGTTAATGTCAAACAACAATATTCATGGCTAAATCACAACTCCAGAACAATGAGTGTTTAGCCACTCATGATGTAATCAAACAATTGCATAAGTGTTGAATCAATTGGAAATACTAGAAAAAGATGGAGAAAACTGAGAATTCTTCGCTTCCTCACGATCCCGTGTGTATCTCTGCTCTAAAGTGGCGTCTCCTCCCTCAAAAATAGGTTTAGTCTTGCTTTTATATCAGTTGGGTAGGTCTAGGGCAGAAATAAACTTGTCCCGGGCAAAATAGGTCACATTTCACGTCACCAGCGCCCTCCATGGCGCCCCAATTTTTGAGCCTACTGTTTTCAGCGCCACAGGTGGCGCCAGGCGCTGCCTGTGGCGCCCAATTGCTTCCTTTCCCGATTTTGTTCGTTTTAGCTTCAAATCTTTCACGTTTTGCCCCAAATTGCTCCCGAATCATTCCTACAAGTAAAAACACTTCAAATCAATATAATTCATAGCATTTAACATCCCAAATTCACGAAACAAGAGTAAGATATGAGGCGATATACGTAAAAATATATATACTTTAAGCTAAACATCATTATGTTACCAAGAAATGAACTCTCAGATAAGAATTATGCTATTATGTTAACTAATGAGAATATCAAGTAGAGCTGTTTCTGCCTTTCAAGGAAAATTATAGTTGTGTTTGTATTGCAAATGTTAACTGAAATTTACTTCCTTAGCTCAATAACTATTGAAAGCATATCAAATTGTGGACGTTGATCAGTGAGGAGGATATAGGATTTTTTGCAGGCTGAGAGTTATTGTTGTTGTTGAATTAAAGCCAAACAAGGTGCACAACTGAAATGTGAAGGAGAGTGAAATAGTGGGTGGTTGAGGCAGAATTCCTCGAAGTATTCATTAAGTGCAATACCTATGTTTTAAATCCTTATTTTCTTAAGTTGTTATTTGTAGTATTTTTGTTTCTTAAATGGGAGTAGTATAATATTATAAGTACTCTAATTTTTGATACTTTTTTTATTTAATATAAAGTGTATGAGTAAGAATTTTTTTATGTTTGTTCCTACTCATTCTAGAAGTGTTTTGAACTCTTGCATTTCTTTTAGAGTGGTTTTATCTTTTATTGATGGCATAATAACAAACCATGGGGTTGTATTTGTAATTGAAGAATATTTTTTTAGCTTCCCTTTTATCACAAAATTGTCCAATGTGGGTATTCACTATGCCCAATTTATATAAAATAATTTTTTTGTTGATAAAATCCTATGTTTCCGTCGCGTTCATGCATTATTAATAATAGAATAGGACTGGTGCCTATTTGAATTCATTTATCGCATAATTTTATAAGTTTGAACAGGTTAATTTGTAAGAAAGCAAGTTTAATATGAAATGAATAGATAGCAAAGAGATCACTTTGTTAATTTAGTTGGTAAAATAGTTTTGAGTTAGGTATCATTATAAATTTTAAAAATATATTAAAAATTTTGAACAGTATTATTTGAAAAGTACTTTATAGAGTAGAAGTTTGTGTTAGGCTTTAATTATTATTACATCTTAATATTATAGTAACAACATATGGTTGGCCAAGAATTCAGGAAATTTTATCCCTATTCATTAGAAATCAACAAAGTCCTTTACAATCTAAATTATGCAGTACAATATAAAATATGATTATAATTAAACCAAAAAGAGAAAGAATGACCGTGTAGCAACTACAATAAGCTAACAAAGAAAAACGGCCAGAGAAAATAATCCAAAAAACAATTGAAAGTAACTCATTGGTTATTTTTTAAAAATGGCGATTTGGAAGTGAAATTACAATCTTTCACAAAACAATATTTTTTTTTGTATAGCCTGATATGGTAGCGTCTACCAAGTAAGATCGACGTCATTCTATACCTATTCGTCGAACCCAAATTAAAAATATATGATAATAATACTAGAATAATATTTGTCTATCCCAAAAATATACCATCTAGGCAATGCCATGATTGATAAGTCAGGCGTAAATTAATTTATTTTTCAAAAATTTATATATTTAGATATTATTTAAAAAGGTAAAATAATTTCAAAAAATTTCAATTCGGCATAGTTAAGATCTATATAAAATTTATCTCTTAAGCATCTGATGTCATTATTGTTTTTTACCAGAACCAGTACCATTTTTTGGATAAAAAATCTACAATATTTTAGTGGGAGAAAATAACAAACAATACAAAGTCATAGGAATTGTGAAAGATATGTGCAGTTACAATGGATCAATTTAATTTGAGCTAATCAATTTACTGCTCCAATTATAAGCGCTACTATTACTGTTAAAACATATTTTGTGTTATAAATAGAATTCTATTGAAGGTGAATGTCTATATTCTAGAGAGATTCTAGGGTTTATTACTTGGTGGCTAAGTCACCCTCTCCCTATAAATAGAGGATTCTATTCTATTGTAAATCATCCCAAAATCAATAAGAGCTCTCTCTCCCTACTTTTCTCTGCAATACTTTTCTTCTTCTTTTATTATTTCATAACACGTTATCAGCACGAGACTCTAACCAATTGAGTAGAATCTTTGGGATTGAGCATAATGATTGTCAATTGTTCTATGAACTTCCTTCATGATTAAATTCTGAATTTAAGGTAAGTATTTTACTTTTCTCTTTCAAATTCTTGACATTCTATAATTTGATTCAAATACAAGCAAAGACGATAAATTTTGATTGCAACTCTAATGGAGTTTGAAAGAAATTATAGCCACCCAAAGTGGTAAAATTTCTATGCCTTGTCATGATCAAATTCATGTATGATTGTGGGCAAAGAATTGAAAACCCGTCCTATTGAATTTGCTCCATTCTCATTCCCTTAAGAGAATGTGATAGCAATATGTGGTAAGTCTTAAAGAAGACAAAATTATTACTATGAATGTGTCAATGGATGTGGACGTGACAATAAACGAAATTATAATTGTCATCATTATGGTAATGAGAACAATAAGGATTCTCAAAATAATCCTTCACTTTGTGAAAGTAATATATGTCATCGATTTGACATGAGATTTTATAAAGCACATATAGATGATTATTGTCCATTCATGATGTGAATGTGACAACATCTAATTTATGAATACATATTCATTCTTGGAAGAATATGTATGTGCTATTGGTAGTGAATATACCACACTCACCTCTAGAGGGAGGTTTGAGAGGAAATAAGAAAATAATGTCATTATTATGGCATAAATGGTCGTTAATCACGTACTTATTGTACGCCAACATATTTTGGCAATGTAATTATTAAAAGACAACGGTAATGCAAGAAACAGATCTTGCATATAATTTTGACCATAACCATAATGATATAACTTTCTCTTTAAAAGAGATATTCACCATATGGATGTTGATGAATATGTGGTAGTACCAAATTAATTGAGAGCTCTGGAAGAGATAATTATTACTATTTTGGAGAAACACAATTGATTACCAATAAGGTATTGTGTTGTAGTAAATCTCAAAGAAACTTATTCAGTTTCCAAAGTACACGCGAAAGCGGTTGATTATATTGAGACTATAAATAAAGGAAAGATTTAATATCTTTTATTACTACAACTTGCAGCGGGATAATATGTATGTGAAAAGCTACCCGCTTTATTCTCCAGTTTGTACTGCACAAATAAAAGAACACTACACTAAAGTGGATGTTTATTGATATAAAAACCTATATCATAATAAATTTGGTGTTTATCGATAATTGCACACGTCATGCTGTAAACCTAAACTTTATCAATATTAATAATTTATTCAGTTGGCATAATTGGTTTGGCCATATCAATTTAAGTGTGATGTGCAAAAATAATAGAGAATTCACATGGGTAAATATTAAAGAACTAGAAAGTTCTTTACGAATTCTCTTATATTGCTTGTTCTCGTTAATTAATTGACCAACTAAAATTGGGATTGAATTCCGTGAATGTTGGAAGTATCAAAAGTGAATATGGGCCCATTCACCTGCCATGTATACCATATAAGATGCATCTATGAGATGGTTACATGTGCGATTATTATTAACTTGCAACTTGGTGTTTGCGAGGTAATTTGCTCAATAATTTAATTTAGAGCATAATTTCAAGATTTTCTATCCAAGATAGTTTATCTTGATAAGTTGGGTTACATCACAGTTGTTTAAGCAAAATGATTTATTGAGTACCTCCACTTAATAGTTAAAATATTGCTTATGAGAACGGAATTATATATATCAATTTGATATACGTTATATACGAAAATATATTATATTCTCTCCTCACAAGTGGTTCGGGGTCAGGAACCAAATAATTCCATCTTGTTATTGTTGATGTGCGCTGTATATATTGATTAACACCATAACGCACAAATATGGGTTCCCAAAATTGAGGGAAAAAGTTAGCTTTTCTAACATGAGGGGGAGACAAGATAAACAATTGAGAAAAAGTTACGTGGAATGAATTATTATTTATACATCTCGATCCTCGAATAAGATAATATGAACTTGAAGTTCATAAATAGATAATTCATCTGCAATATATTGCAAAGCATGCCAGACGCATTTGCTGACCCAAAGAAAGTAACTATATTCTCATTGCAAATACTCATATTAAGTCCTAGAAGGACAAAGTCTATGGTACGCTTAAAGCGTATAGGCAAATCGGTTTCAAATAGAACTTCTTGATAAAGAAGATGAGCAAATGATCATAATAAAGGAGGCAGGTGATCTAGAAGATCACATGACATAACACTTCATAAAGTCTTATGAGAGATTCAGGTACCTGAATATATGAATGAAGAGATCTCTATGTTATGTCTTTATGAAAAAATATTGGAACCGATATAAAATGTTTGTCGACAACATCTATCATAGCGCTAAGTATAGATGAGGATCTTAAGTCTATCGAATATAGACACAAAAGTATTGGCCAAATGGAAGAGACATAATTCAAGTAGAATTAATTCCATATGAAAGACATATAATTTTGTCTATGTTGTTCAAATACTTGAAAGTATAAAGTCAATGGTATGTGCAATCACTTTTCGATATCTTATATGTCTAACATGTCATAAAAACTTGATATGCATCTAAAGTCTATTATATGGCTTATATGACTTAACTTATATGACAATCCTTGAAGGATTTAAATCGCTTGAAGCATATACAATTCTTGGTCCCGAAGTACCGTATGATAAGTGTAATTTGTGCATATATGTATTTTGCTATAACTATAAGCATTATAATGTGATAGCGAGAATACCTCTATGAAGATATTGAAAAGGCCATTCTACGGCAGTTTATGAAGACATTACATCTCTATCAAGAATGATGATTTCAAGATGCAACATATTCATTCAAGTTAATATGGTTGATTTGTTTATCAAGTCTCTACCAAAGATCGTTTGAAGATGGTGCACAAGATTGGAATGCAAATGCTTAAAGATGTAAATTAATGCTCTCGTCAGGGGGAGTTAATACGCGTTGTACTCTTTTTCCCTTACAAAGTTTTGTCCCACTGAGTTTTCCTTGCAAGGTTTTTAACGAGGCAACCAAAAGGCGTATTGTTAGATATGTGTACTCCTTTTCCTTCTCTAGAATTTTTTTCCCATTGGGTTTTATTTAGTTAAGGTTTTAACGAGACACATTATCTGTTGAATAGACATTCAAGGGGGAGTGTTATAAATAGAATTCTATTTAAGGTGAATGTCTATATTCTAGAGAGATTCCAGGGTTTATTACTTGGTGGCTAAGTCACCCTCTCCCTATAAATAGAGGGTTCTATTCCATTGTAAATCATCCCAAAATCAATAAGAGTTCTCTCTCCCTACTTTCCTCTGCAATACTCTTCTTCTTCTTTTATTTCATAACAAGAGGGGTTGCTCTGATGGTAAGCAACCTCCACTTCCAACCAAGAGGTTGTGAGTTCGAGTCTCCCCAAGAGCAAGATGGGAAGTTCTTGGAGGGAAGGATGCTGAGAGTCTATTTGGAAACAGCCTCTCTACCTCAGGGTAGGGGTAAGGTCTGCGTACACACTACCCTCCCCAGATCCCACTAAGTGGGATTATACTAGTGTAATTCCACAAGTGGGGTCTGAGGATGGTAGGATGTACGCAGCTTTACTCTTACTCTGGACGGGTAGAAAGACTGTTTCCGATAGAACTTCGACAGAGACACTGTTTACCAATGGTTTAGAGATCTATAAAATTAATGAAAAGTTCTATAAAATAAAATAAATTAGTAAAATGATGTGTAAAGGTCTAGTAAGGATCCGATACAATATAATTAATTCAGAGAGGAAAGATGGGTTACACTGTTTTCATAATTAGAACATAAAAAGGCTGACACTGAATAATTAAATCAAATAAAAATTAACATGCTTAATTTTCATAGAATACATATTTAATATTTAAATTAAATAAATTTTAGCTTAAGGAAAGTCTGCTGTTACTTCTATTTTATCCTATTAATTTATAAGGAAATAGAATTTTACTTTTGGAAATGTTACTGTATAACTTTACACTGTCAAAGGGTCAAACAACCTTGGACAAGCAAAATTGACCGAAGAAAAGTGCAAATAAAACATTCATGTTTTTTAACCTAAAAAAAAAAACACACACACACACAAAGAAGGAACGGAAAATGTTGCTGTACGTGTCCTTCACCATGAATGAGAACTATGCGCTTTTTGACCAGTCAAATTGTTCTCAAAGTTTGTTATATTTACTCAAATACCAATGGCAACTGAAGCAATAAAGAGATTATTTAGGGGCATAAGGATTCTTCAAAAAACGGCGCTGCCAAAGTTCTTAAGATTCAATTACAATAATACCCTTCTGACCCAACCTGTAACTGGATGAGTTCTCTACTGTCGCTAATAGAAATATTCTATGCTGATGCAATTACAAAAATACCCTTGTTGACCCGAAATTCAACCGGATGCACCTCTCATTCCCACTTATTATTAATATAGTAAAGTAATACATGTTTCATGGTTTTCAATTAGTATCTATCTTATACGATGAAATATAATACTGGTTTTATGGCTTGTTTTTTTCTTAAAAATAAAAATATTGACCAAATCGCTGTGAAATATGCTTCAATAGCAATTCTATTCCAGGACACTAAACTAAAGATTCTGAATTTAATTTAAAAGTTGTTGAGCTTTTGAGCATTGATCTAGCCATGCAACGGGATCAAGGTATAGAAAATTAACGTTATTATACAACTAATAAACTATCAGTAAGCCAATTAAAGAGCAGATTATAAGGGTCATTTTATTCCTACAAAGAACAAAATAAAAATAATTTAGTTAAAATGTTAGCTATTTCAGAGAACATGTAGCGAACACCATAAAAATAAAAGTGAACATAGTAAAATGAAAAATGGTGTTGTCCCTAATTACAATTTAAAACATAACAGTAGAAATACGAAACGATTTGCCGCCTCCCCCAGCTCAATCCCTCTACAACAGCAACCCAATGAATTCCCCTTTTAACGTATTAAATAATTTTAATTGTTGATAATATTATTGAACTTTTCTTGGCGCACCGAATTATTTTAGCAAGACTATGTATAGTAGGTTTTGATAATTTTGAGAGCCTAACCATAATTGCTAGAAAACCTTACGAGACTATCCCTTGGTGAAAATCAAATGACTAGATGTTTTATTCTAAAATTAATAAGTTACCCTAATTAGAGACAAGTTAATGGTAGATATTATATGTCACTTACAAATTCAATTCGGATGATTACCATCATCTATATTCTATATATGTTTTTATCTTTAAAATCAAAGGTTTTATTGCTTGTCTTTATCAATAAACAACAACAACAACAACAACAACAACCCAGTATAATCTCACTTAGTGGGGTCTGGGGAGGGTAGTGTGTACGCATACCTTACCCCTACTCTGGGGTAGAGAGACTGTTTCCAAATAGACCCTCGGCATCCTTCCCTCCAAGAACTTCCCACCTTGCTCTTGGGGAGACTCGAACTCACAACCTCTCGCTTGGAAGTGGAGGTTGCTTACCATCAGAGCAACTCCTTTTGTCTTTATCAATAAAATATTTGTCAAATAGCGTGAAATATGCTTCTTATGATATGATGTTAAATAGACAAGTAATTAACTAAACTATAGATTTTGAAATCAATTTTAAAAATTTATGAGCTGGGAATAAGTCCATAATGCACAAATACCTAGCTGATACATTTTCTAATGATTCGGTTTCGGCCAAATACCTAGTATTCCTTCCATGCATATTTACTTGTCTGATGTTTGATTAGCTAAGCACCCCCTTAAGAAAAAATTAATCAAATTATAGTTTTACTATATTACCCCTAATTAAATAAATTAGAAATAATTAGTAGTACTTAATAATAAGGGTAAAATGATAAGAAGTGTGTTTGGTTAAATGACGCAAAACTGATGAAAAATGTGCTTTCTTTTATACCCCTTCTTGTTGTATATCCTTTGAATTACCTAGACCACGGTTTTAGTCCAAACGAAGAACAATTGAGCAAATGAAAAAATTGTCTCAGATATCGAGACAAGAAATATCTCACCCCGTACAAAACCACCATCACCACCTCTTCCTCCCCACACCAAAACTATTGTGGCACTATCCAGTCTGTCAGATAATTTACTTATTCCCCACTATATAAATCATCATTCACTCCATTATTCATTTTGCAAAAAGAAGCATCCTTCTTTCTTCTCATTTTTCTTTCCAATAACACCTACACTTTGTGCAAAACTTGCAATGACTCGTAATCTTAAAGAGATTAATGATGATACCACTACAACAATTACTGAAATCGAGGAGTCTCCTCCTCATTTGAATACGTGTTAGGAATAAAAATAATAAGGCAACGTGCAGAAGCTAATAAAGCAAAGTAACAAATCTTGATAATGATAAATCAGACAAGAAAAAAATATACTAGAGAAGCGTACTATATTAATATGGTTTGGTCAAATAACCTACATATGATTTACTAATAGTATAAAAGAAAAAAAAACTTATGAGAGAATAAATTCTTTCCAAAAACAAAACCTACGTAGCGACTACATTGTGAATTCTATTGTTGTGTATGAAGGAGGGGGCCTCAATTTATAGAGGTCCGCAATTTTTTTCTACAATAAAGAGAATCTGTCAAATATGGAAGAGATATATATATATATTTTCCTTCGAGGAAAAGTACAATCAACTATGGTAAATATTTCTCATTCCATCAAGAATTCAAATATGGAAAGAAAATCAGGACAAAATCCTAACAATTCTCCGCTATTTACTATGGTTAAAAGTATGTACGATTTAAAAGTTAGAGCCTCGTGTGTTGAAAGTGAGCACGGGTTAAAAGTGAAGCCCCACGTTAAAAGTGAGTAGGGTTAAAAGTAGGAACTCATGCATTAAAAGTAAGCATGAGTTGAAAATTGAAGCCCATAAACATGTGTTAAAATAATTTATTTCTTAAAGATGCAGCATCATGATTGTTGAAAATATATGGTTGAAAATTTATTGTCACATGTAGTGTTCTTGATAGTCATTTTTGGTTGATAAAAATCTTCATTATTGTCAAATTAGTTATTGCTTGATCTGAACCCGCCTTAAACCTATTTTCAACCTCATTGAACCATTAGCTCTGATATTACTTGTTGGGATCGAAAATAACAAAGCATCATACGGAAGCTAATAAAGCAAAGTAGCAAATCTTGGTGACGATAAATCAGACAAGAAGGAAAATATACTAAAGAAGCATACTATATTAATATGGTTTCAGCAAGTGACTTAGACATGATTTACTAATATAAAAGAAAAAACTTATGAGATAATAATTTTTCCCTAAACAAAACTCTCGTAATGATTACTGTCATGGGCGGCTTTCCAGCCGTGCCCCATGACCCCTCGGGCGCGCCCCGTGGCATCCTAGCAAGCCTTCCAATGCCTAGCGCCACGGACGACCCCGTGGTCTTGGCCGCGCCAAGTGACAAGCGCGCATGTGCCTCTGTCTCCCCACCGATATCCCTCGCCAGCGCCCAACCGCAGGCAGATGCCAACAGCGCCGCGCGCGCAGACAACGCCGCGCGCACAGACCCTGATGCCAAAGACTATGCTGCTGACAACGGACCTGTTTCTGCCGGATAGCAAACTAAGTCTTTTTCATTGTAAATATAGAGTAGTTTTATTCCATGTACTTCCATTATGTTTCTCTAGCTTAATCAAGTCTAGTCTTTTAGCTTTGGATTATTTTTTTAAGCATTATTAGGGGGATCAAGCAATCAAACTTTCTAGCAAGCAAACAATTCTCTGTACTGGTGTCTCTCCCCCTCGACACCGCGTTGCCTTTCTGTAATAGCTTTCATTAATGCAATCAAGCTTTCTTTCATTCTCAATTCTCATTCCTGTTCTCTCAATTGCTCTTGACATTGGTTTTCCCGTACGGCACTGACAATCTAGTCTAGCGTACGGAGGGGACCTCAGTTGGCGGACAACAACTGCACTGACATCAGTTGCTTAGCCTTACGTCGCCCTTCCAAGGAATCTCAGGAAGGCGCCGCGTAACAGTTGGTATCAGAGCCTAGGCTCGACATCGGACGAGGGAACGCATTGCCATTACCACCATTTCTGACCATGGTGAATCATGGGGACCGCATTGCGGCCCTTGAACAGACGGTTGACGGATTACTGCCCATCATGGATACGGTGCCTGAACTAAGAACCAGCCTAGGGCAAAGGTTGGACGACCTGGACCGCAGGGTGCTCCAGGCCGAAGTTGACATAGAAAACATCAGTCGTGACTCCGAGGGAGACCGGCAAACGGTAGCCACAGAGGCAACTAAAATTTTTGGCAAATTCAAGGGACTCCAACAAGAGCGCGCCGAGGATTTAGCTTACAGGGCACAAGAGGCAGACAGGGTGACTGCCATGCAACAAACTATTGACGACTTGACAGACAAGCTCAATGTTGTCAATGCTGCTTTACAGGGCCTGCTGCGAGGCAGTGGAAACCAGATCGGGGGCGCTGCAAACCCCACTTTCATGACACAAAAATTGAAAATTCCTGAGCCAAAGCCATACAGTGTAGCTAAGAATGCCAAGGAAGTGGAGAAATTCATCTTTGATGTCGAACAATATTTCGATGTTGTTGGGGGCCTAGAAGAAGCTAAGAAGGTAGCAACTGCTGCCATGTATCTTCAGGGTGATGCTAAACTCTGGTGGCGGGTGAAATACGAAGCCATCAAGGCCGGTGAAGATGCTCTCGAAACATGGGCAGAACTGAAGGCAGCCATCCGCCTACAATTCTTCCCCGAAAATGTTGAATACAATTCAAGGAGAAAGCTACGGGAGCTCCGTCAGACCAAATCTGTGCGGGACTACGTGCGGGAATTCTCCGCGCTCATGCTAAGCATACGCGACATGGGGGACAAAGACAAGCTCTTCACTTTCCTAGAAGGGCTGAAACCTTATGCCCGTATGGAGCTACAAAGGCAACGGGTAGATACCCTGCCCAAGGCGATCCAAGCAGCTGAATGCCTTGGGGACTATCAAATGGAAGCCCGGAAGGATAGGCCTCAGCCGCCTGCCCGAGCGGGATTCAAAAGGGGCCAGTCTAGCAATGGTGGCCCTAGAAGAAGTGGGGGAGATCGGGGCTCAACCAAACCTAAGTCTCCCTCCACAGGCAACAACAGTGTTGTGTCTAACAACAATGATCGGGGGAGGAAGCCTCCTTCAGGATGTCGTCATTGCGGCGGACCACATTGGAACAATGAGTGCCCACAGGCACAGATGAACGCCCATCAGACTTTCGATGATGGGACGGATGACGACTCAGACGACGCAGATCAGACTGAACCAGTAGGTGCCTTCAATGCAATTGTTGGCTCCATTTCTGAGGCATTAGCAGAGACTAGTGCTGGTATCCGTAAGAAGAAGGACCCATGTCCAGTCACCAAGAAAGGGAAAAAGAAGGCGGATGATGAGACTCCTCTTAAGCACGAGAGGACCTTAATGTTCGTTGAGATGAAGGTGAATGGCAAGCCCATTCGGGCCATGGTAGACACGGGTGCTACCCACAACTACTTAGCCTCGACTCAGGTGGAGCGCCTTGGTCTAGTCGTAGGGAAAGGTAGAGGCCGTGTCAAGGCTATCAACTCACCTCCCCAGCCAGTGGGTGGAATAGCCAAAGAAGTACCGATGAAGCTTGGCCCTTACGAAGGAAAATTCAACTTGCGCGTGGTGATCATAGATGACTTCGAGTTGATAGTTGGATTGGAATTCCTGAGGCAAACCAACACCATGCCTGTACCGTATGCTGACATGTTACTGATGATGGGAGCAAACGGGGCCAAGCCCTGCGTTATCCCGTGCATGCCCATGAAGATGGCCGTTGAAAACATCTCGGCCTTGCAGTTGAAGAAGGGGGTCAAAAGAAACGAACCTACGTTCCTGGCAACCCTCTGCATCGAAGATGTAGAATGCTCCTCGGGTCCCATTCCTGAACCCGTGAAGGAGCTACTACTAGAGTTTGAAGATGTCATGCCACAAGACATGCCAAAGCGACTACCGCCTAGGCGCACTGTGGATCATGAAATTGAGCTGGTGCCGGGCGCGAAGCCACCTGCCCGGGCGCCTTACAGAATGTCACAACCCGAACTCACCGAGCTTCGGAGACAATTGACGGAAATGCTAGACACAGGGATTATCGTGCCCTCCAAATCCCCATACGGGTCCCCTGTGCTATTCCAAAAGAAACATGATGGTAGTCTACGACTCTGTGTGGACTATCGGGCTCTAAACAAAATTACTGTGAAGAACAAGTACCCTATTCCGTTAATGGCAGACTTGTTCGATAGACTGGGTGGCGCGACGATGTTCACCAAAATAGACCTGAAGACAGGTTATTGGCAAGTTCGGATTGCAGAGGGTGATGAGCACAAGACGACCTGTGTGACAAGATATGGGTCGTACGATTTCCTAGTTATGCCATTCGGCTTGACTAACGCCCCAGCTACATTTTGCACTTTGATGAACCAAGTCTTCCGGGAGTACATTGATGAATTCGTGGTGGTCTACTTGGATGACATTGTGGTATATAGCCAAACATTGGAGGAACACCTGATGCACTTGCGGAAGGTCCTAGCTCGATTGCGGGAGCATGAACTATATGCGAAGCTATCTAAGTGCTCCTTTGCTCAAAAGCAAATTGACTTCCTCGGACATGTCATTGGGGAAGGGCGGATCAAGATGGACCAGCAGAAGATTCAGGCAATCACAGATTGGCCGCCACCTAAGGATATCCACGCCTTGAGGGCGTTCCTTGGTCTATGCAATTTCTATCGGCGATTCGTGAAAAACTACTCCCTCATTGCAGTACCATTGACAGAACTCCTCAAGAAGATCACGCCTTGGGAATGGGGACCCAAGCGAGCGGAGGCCTTTAACGCATTGAAAGCGGCTATGTCTAGTAGCCCCGTCTTGGCCCTTCCTGATCTGGCCAAGCCATTCGAAGTACAAACAGATGCATCTGACTATGCCCTCGGTGGCGTCTTGCTACAAGAAGGGCATCCTGTGGCGTACGAGAGCCGGAAGCTAAAAGATGCAGAGCGGCGCTATGCCGCCCATGAGAAAGAATTATTGGCTGTCGTCCACTGCTTGCGCCTCTGGAGGCACTATCTGCTGGGAACCCCGTTCGTGGTCAAGACAGACAACACAGCTGTTAGCCATTTCATGACCCAGCCGAAGTTGAATGGTCGACAGGCCAGGTGGCAGGAACTCCTAGCTGAATTCCACTTCAACCTGGAATACCGAAGTGGGAAGACCAATCATGTTGCTGATGCGCTCAGTCGGAGAGCTGATCTAGCATCAGTGTGCTTACTCGCCACCCTAAGGGGGAGCGAGGTAGCCACCTCCATCAAGGACCAGATACAAGATCTACTCATCAGAGATCCTGCTTCACAGTATTTGGTTGATTTGGTAGGACAAGGCAAGACTCGCCAGTTCTACATGGAAGATGGTTTTCTGAAAGTGAAAGGGAACCGACTTTATGTTCCTAAATGAGGAGATCTACGAAGGAGTCTTCTGACGGAATGTCATGATACTATGTGGGCCGGCCATCCCGGTGAAGAACGCACCATGGCGTTACTTCGCCGTGCATATTATTGTCCTCAAATGGCCGATGACGTTGCTTAGTATGTGAAGACTTGTCTAGTATGCCAGAAGGACAAGTCAGACCGCTTAACACAGGCGGGACTCTTGGAACCACTAGCTGTCTCAAAGAGACCTTGGGAAAGTGTTTCCCTGGATTTCATCACCGGATTGCCCAAGGTCGGAGATCTAACAACTATCTTGGTTGTGGTAGATCGGTTTTCCAAATATGCTACCTTTATTGCTGCCCCACAATATATATCAGCAGAAGATACAGCTCGACTCTTCTTCTCTCATGTCGTCAAATATTGGGGCCTACCCAAAGATATTGTTAGTGATCGTGACTCACGCTTCACTAGCAACTTTTGGACCCAACTCTTTAAGTGTCTTGGGTCGAAGCTGAATCACAGCTCAAGTTTTCATCCGCAATCTGATGGCCAGACGGAGCGGTTCAATGGTATGTTGGAGGAATATTTGCGTCATTTTGTAACCGGATCGCAGAAGAATTGGGTGAAGCTTCTGGATGCTGCTCAACTGTGTTTCAATTCACAAAAGAGCTCTAGTACAAACAAAAGCGCTTTTGAAATTGTTACCGGACAGCAACCGCTACTCCCACACACAGTCAATGCACCAAATATGTCTAAATCTCCTCGAGCTGCTAGCTTCTCTAAAGAGTGGAAGCAAAATTTGGAGATAGTGCGGAGCTATCTTGTCAAGGCTCAAAAGCGGATGAAGAGGCATGCTGATCAGAATCGTCGCTTTGTTGAATACCAAGTAGGAGACAAAGTGATGGTCAAAATTCCAAAGCGTTACTTATTTGCGGGGGTCCATGACCCTCGCCTATTGCAAAAATACATTGGACCCTTGTCCATTGAAAGGCGCATTGGGAAAGTTGCATACCGGGTGGATACCCCAGCTTGGTGGAAAATTCATCCTGTCTTCCATGTCAGCCTCCTGAAACCTTTTCGGGAAGACACGGAGGATCCTTCAAGGAGCCAGCTCACAATACCCAGTATTCGAGGGCCCAATTCAACCGGGAAAAGGCGTGTTGAAGCTATCCTTGATGATAGAGTAATTCATGCCTCAAGGAAAGATCACCAAGAGTTCTTGGTGAAATGGCAGGGCTGTGATGCAGAGGAGAACACCTGGGAGAGGGGAACAAACCTCAAAGCCTACAAGAGCCTAATTGAATATTATCTTGCAAGTAAGGCATCGAGGACGTCGCCAACTCAGGTGGGGGAGAATGTCATGGGCGGCTTTCCAGCCGTGCCCCATAACCCCTTGGGCGCGCCCCGTGGCGTCCTAGCAAGCCTTCCAATGCCTAGCGCCAAGTGACAAGCGCGCATATGCCTCTGTCGCCCCACCGATATCCCTCGCCAGCGCCCAACCGCAGGCAGATGCCAACAGCGCCGCGCGCGCAGACAACGCCGCGTGCGCAGACCCTGATGCCAAAGACTATGCTGCTGACAACGGACCTGTTTCTGCCTGATAGCAAACTAAGTCTTTTTCATTGTAAATATAAAGTAGTTTTATTCCATGTACTTCCATTATATTTCTCTAGCTTAATCAAGTCTAGTCTTGTAGCTTTGGATTATTTTTTTTAAGCATTATTAGGGGGATCAAGCAATCAAACTTTCTAGCAAGCAAACAATTCTCTGTACTGGTGTCTCTCCCCTCGACACCGCGTTGCCTTTCTATAATAGCTTTTATTAATGCAATCAAGCTTTCTTTCATTCTCAATTCTCATTCATGTTCTCTCAATTGCTCTTGACATTGGTTTTCTCGTATGGCACTGACAATCTAGTCTAGCGTACGGAGGGGACCTCAGTTGGCGGACAACAACTGCACTGACATCAGTTGCTTAGCCTTACGTCGCCCTTCCAAGGAATCTCAGAAAGGCGCCGTGTAACATTACTTATGGATTCTACTGTTATGTATGAAGGAAAGATCCTTAATTTATAGAGGTCTACAAACTTTTCCTACAAAAAAGAGATTTTTCAAATATGGAAGAGATATATTTTTTTCCTTTTAGGAAAAATACAATCAATTATGGAAAATATTTTTCCTTCCTTCAAGAATCCAATTATGGAAAGAAAATCCGAACAAATCCTAACAGGGAAAACTATTCCCTGTCAAAAGGATTTATGAACAAAACAGTCACTAACCAAGCTTCTTAATGGTGATTGACTATGGGGAGTTTCCAGGAAATCCTGAGATGAAAGTTGCTGCTAAGATATCAGTTTATTTCAACGCTACTATGATAGTCTACAACTCAAGCAAGCTCATGAAAACCAACAAGATTTATTAATGGAAGAAATTAATGATATGCAAAATGATGAAAAGACCGATCTATTGAACTTTTTTCTGCATAAAAGAATCAAGAAAACATCAGATTATCCCAGAGAGTTATTATTGAGATCGAAATAATATGGTACATGCGAAAGCTAACAAAGAGAATTCCTCAGACAATAAAGAGAACCAAAGTAAATTTTAATATGGTTGGTCAATTGACCTGCATATGATAAAACTAATATAAACAAAAAAAACTATCGAGAGAAAAAACTCCCTCCTAAATAAAACTCTTTAGTGACTATATTGTGGAAGTTGTGTTCGTATTATGAGAAGCAAATATCAATTTATAGAAGTACAAAACTTCTCCTAAAAAAATAGATAAGGCATATGAAAGAGATTTAATCCTTTTAGGAGTCTTTTTCACTTCCTTCAAGAAAGAGAGTCCTAATAGAATATAAATTCTGGGCAAAATCCAAATAAATCTCCCATTAGCTTAAATTTTCTTGATAAAATTTGATTTTCTTCTTCACATAATCTTCATCACTGTTGCTTGACATGATTATTGGTATTGGTTGAAAGAAGCCCAAAAATAAGTTAACAAGAGCCCATGCAATAGACTAAATATAGGTTAAAACTGACATAAATGAAAGAAGCTCATGTATTAAAAAAACATGAGTTAAAACTTGCATTGCAGCCCATGTGTTATAATAGACATTGGTTAAAACTAGCATTAGTTAAAAGTGGCCAAAATATGGTTAAAATGAGTTTTTATTTCTATAAAGATGCAGTAGTAGGGGTTTTGAATATTTCTTGATTGTAAAATTATCTCTACATGTAGCATCATGTTCAAACTTTTTTTTGGGATAAATCTTCATTATCGTCAAATTGTTTGTTGCTTGATCTGCACCCACCTTCAACCTGTCTTCAACTTTGCTTTAACCATTCGCTCTGATACCACTTGATATGATCGAAATAACATAGTGCATGTGAAAGCTAATAAAGAGAATTTTGATGACAATAAATCAAACAACAAAGAGAACTACACTCAAAAGCATAAAACTTTAATATGATTAGTCAATTGACCTACATATGATAAAATTAACATAACGTAAAATAAACTATTGTGAGAAAAATCTTTCCCTAAACAAAATTCTTTAATGACTACATTGTGGAAGTTATGTTTTTGTTGTGAGAAGAAAGTATCAATTTATATAAGTACAAAACTTCTCCTCCAAGAAAAGGGTAAGACATAGGAAAGAGATATATTTTTTTTTAGGAATCTTTTTCTTTTTCTTCAAAAAAAGAGAGTCCTAATAGAATATAAATTCAGAGCAAAATCCTTCCCTTTGGCTTGAATTTTTTTGACAAAACTTGAATTTTTTCTTCTTCACATAATCTTCATCACTGGTGTTTGACATGATTAAAATATGTATAGGTTGAAAAACCTTAGTATTGGTTGAAAGAATCCTAAAAATAGGTTAATAGAAGCCCATGTAATAAGATTAAACATAGATTAAAATTGATATGGTTAAAAGAAGTTCATGTATTAAAGAGAAGCATGGGTTAAAACTTGCATTGTAGCCCATGTTAGGGCTGTGCACGAATCGGATCAGATCAGATTTATCACATTTCAGATTCGGATTCTAAAAAATGCAATCCGAATCCGATCCGAATTATATCGGACCGGATCGGATTTTAAAGTTTGGATCGGATCGAATTTAGGATCGTATTATTATATCTCAAAGTTACAAACTAATATGTATATTTTCTTTGTAAAAGAGGCAATACATTAAGAAAATTCATGTTTATTTCAATTATGAGAGTACTATGGTGCCAATATAGCTAAATCTAGCAATTGTAAAGGTAATAACTTGGAGGAAGATGTAAAGGAAGTATTGACTATTAGAAATTAAAGTGCACTATTTATATATTGCCTCATAATTTTGGATTTAGGATCGGATCGGATTAAAATATACCAATCCGAATCTGATCCAAAATTCAAAATTTTAATAAACACAATCCAAAATCCGATCCAATCCGAAATTCAAAATTCAAAATTAAATGGATCGGTTCTGATTTCAGATATCCGATCCGAATAAGCAGCCCTAGCCCATGTGTTATAATAGATATTGGTTAAAAGTGGCCAAAATATGGGTTAAAAGGAGTTTTTATTTTTGTAAAGATGCAGTAACAGAGGTTTTGAATACTTATAATTGTAAATTTATATCCACATGTTGCATCATATTCAAAAAAGTTTTTTTTGGATAAATCTTCATTATCGTCAAATTGATTGTTTCTTGATCTGAACTCACCTTGAATTTATCTTCAACCTTGCTTCAACCATTGACTCTGAACTATTGACTCTGATACCACTTGTTGGGCTCGAAATAATATGATGCATGCGGGAGCTAACAAAGAGAATTTTGATGATACTAAAAAAGCATAAAACTTTAATAAGGTTGGTCAATTGACCTACATATTATAAAATTAATATAAAAGAAAAAAACTATCAAAAGAAAAATCTCTCCCTAAACAAACTCTTTGGTGTTTATATTGTGGAAGTTGTATTCTTGTTGTGAGAAGAAAATATCAATTTATAGAAGTAAAAACCTCTCTTCCAAGAAAAGGAAAAGGCATATGGAAGAGATTTAATCATTTTAGGAGTATTTTTCCCATCCTTCAAGGAAGAGAGTCCTAATAGAATATAAATTCAGTAAAAAATTCTAATAGTTACCCGATCTACTGTGTAAATATATGTCAATGCTGGGTTTAAATGCATTGGGTAGGCATTATGCAGCTTGCCCTCAAGCTCTGCGTGACCCTAAAGAAATCGTAAGAGAATTGATTGTCAAAGAAGGGTGAATTGACTAATTGGCCATAAAAAAATTTGGAGATGGAAATATTGACTTTTAACACCATTAATCCAAAATGTGAGCAAATAGTATCTCAATTATCTGCCAAGGAGAAGCTGTTGATGGAGGAGCTCTCAAAAGGCACCCACAAGATAATGCTTAAAGGAATAGCTCATGAGGTCACCATTGATCATTTAATACCTTAACAGTGACATTGATCAGAAGGCCTTCCACGTTTACATGGATATTGACATTTATTGGAACGTGGTTTCATTAAGATTGGCTGATTTTATAATGGTCGATATCACATCAACCATCTACAAGTTGGTTGATGACATTGATTGGCTAGAATATATGATATCTGTAGGGGTCTAATAAGGGAAAATCAGCATATCATAGTGTATGTACCTTCTTCAAAACGTACGATATTTGAAGAGCATCTACAGGCCCTTAAGGAGAAGTTGACAATAATATAATATGCAACTTTATTTTAGAACGGTATTGGGTATTAAGTGATGAAAGGTGTCTATTTTTTTGTTGGTATTTTGTGGTTGATATTCTTTTAGTTTGCTCTTTTTATTTTCGGGCTTGATGTAATTCTACTTCCGCAAGAAGTTCATTGGGATGCAGTAGCTTGACTGTTAGTCTTTTTTATGTTTAGGTGTCATTACTTAATTTTTAATGTATTTTTTGAGTTTGGATGATCTCTTCGTTTTAATATATCTTATGAGTTTCATTGTCTAATTTATGATGAAAGTTTATGCATGAGCATTATATTTAGTTGTAAATCTTTTTTCTCTTTTATCATTTTATCAAAGAATATCTAATAGTTTTGTCATAGTAGTTTTATGTGAATTTTTTCTTACAACTAGATAAGAGTTTCATTTTTTATTTTAAAAAAATATTATATTATATCTGATAACAGATGAGTTTAGTTAAATGATTTAAATCTGATGAAAAATGTGCATCCTTTTTTTTTTTTTTCTCTTCTTTATGTACCTTTTGAATTAACTAGACTACGGCTCTAGTCCAACCCAAGAACCACTGAGCAAATGAGACAGTTGTCTCAGATATTGTGACAAGAAATATCCGCCCCATACAAAATTACCACTATCACCTCTCTCCCCTCCCCCCAAAAAAAAATTTATTGGAGAGGCACTGTGCAAGTTGCCCTCAAATTCTGAGCCCTAAAGAAGCCGTGAGACATTTGGTTGAATCAGACTTAGGATAAGACTGATTTCTTGAACTTTTTCTTGCAAAAAAGTTCACGGAAATATAAGATCATCTAAGGGAGTTACCTGGTCTACTGTGGAGTTATATTTCAAAGCTGGTTTTTAATGTATTGGAGAGGCACTGTGCAACTTGCCTTCAAATTCTGAGCCCTAAAGAAGCCGTGAGACATTTGGTTGAATCAGAGAAGGATGCATTGGCTGATTGGCCACAGAAATATTTGGAGATGGAAAGATTGATTTTCAACACCATCAGTCCAAAATATGAGGTATTGGTTTGTCAATCATCTACCCTGGAGAAGCAGCTGATGGAGGAGCTCTCGAAAGGTGCCCACACGATGATGCTTAACAATATAAGCCTGGAGTTGGTCAACATTGATCATTTATCAAATTATAACAGTGATATTATTCAGAAAGCCTTCCAAGTTTACATAAAAGCTGGTATTTATTGGGATATTGTTTCATTGAGATTGGCTGATTTTATGATGGTCTATATGGCATCAACTATCTAGAAGTTGGTTGATAAGATTGAAGGGGATGTATTTATTCATATGTGTCGTGGTCTAATGGGGTATGATAAGCATTTCATTCTGCCTGTTCTATCTCCAAAACGAGTGATGCTTGAAGAGCGTCTAGAAGCCCTTAAGAAGCAGTTCGCGGCCATCATGGAAGTTTAATTTGTTTTTGAACGTGATCGAGCATTAACTGATGCATGAAAGGTGTCTGTTTTTTTATTTGTTTTTATTTTGTGGTTTATGTTCTTAGTTAGTTTTTTTTTTAAAATTTTCGGATTTTGATGTAATTATGCTACTGCAAAAAGTCCGTTGGAATGCAGTAGCTCGGTTGTTAATCTTTTCATGTTTAGGTGTGTCATCATCACTTGGTTTTTAAATATTTTGTGAGTTTAGATAATCTCTTAGTTTTAATATATTTTATTTTATGAGTTTCACTGTCTTGTTGCTTCTGAGAAAACAGCCAATAAATACATTCCCTTAAATCATGGACCCATAATCACGTACCTCAAGCATTAATTTTCTTTAAAAAGGAATTAAGTTACACTATAAAAAGACTTGTACTTATTTATTATTCACATTTATATTATCTGTTCGTTCTCATTTACAAAAAAAAAAAAGCCAAAAAGAAAAAACGAAAGTATGAGACTAAAAAATCTGGAATATAATGTATAACAATATACATATAGAAGCCTGGAATATAATCTCATAATTGTGATAAGATATCATGTATAAATTATAATAAACTATGTATAAATTACAATAGATAACTTATATATGATATAAACCATGTATAAATTACACTAGATAACTTATATATGATATAAACCATGTATAAATTACACTGGATAATATACCAAGTAAAAATCACGTATATATTTATATTGTAGTTTATCATGAATTTTTCAACCATTGTATATATTGATTGCGTATTACTATAAATAATAATGGATAATAAATATATATATATATAATTATGTATACATGTGTATATATACGATATAATGATGAAATTTAATAGTGTATAAATTATAATAAAATTCTAATATGATAATATACACAACATAATAATGGTATTTAATAGTGTATAAATCACAATACTATTTCTTTTGGAAAAAGATGGCATAGATCAGCGAAATAGAGGAAAAACTCTTTGAGATTTTTTGGTTTAGGGAAAGAGAGATGGAAACGGTACGCCAAGATTGTCTAGTGGTGGAGATGATAACGGTTTCCTTAATTATTGGTTATTTACATCAAGACTGTTTAGTGAAAATAGTATTCTTAATGCTGGTCTTAAATGGGATTCTCACTGTAGCGGCATTTAAGGAATTGCCGATAATGCTATATCTGTAATAAAATTTGCCATCTTTGCAATAAATGAGTAGTACTACTAGTTATGAGAATAGTTTTCATAAAGAGATCATCCGTGTAAAAAACTCTTGTTTTGGTACGCATCAAGCCCGTCCTTAAATTGGGCTGCCATTGCTGAGTTAGGGCTATACTTACTTTTAAAGTTTTACTTTCAATGTCAAATTAATATTTATTTTAAATGTGGTGTCAACTTCTTTTATATATACAGATTCTTTTTCAACAATAAAGGTATTCACACACACTTATATAAGAACTTCTTTTTGTATGCGAAAAGATGACACCATCTTCTTCTTTAAAAGGTGTATCTAATACAACACTGTAAAAATATATTATTAATAGATGACAATGAGATTCAAACTCAAAACATAGTCAATAGTATTACTACTATGTTACATCGTACAAGACATGTCATCTAAGAGTTTAAATTTTTAAGTCGGGCAATAAATTCAAATAGACAAACTCTAGTCAAAGGAGAAAAATGCTAGAAGTAGAACAAATTAGTCCCAATCCGGAGATGGATTCTAATTAAGCTAAGCCGTATTGTGCAAAATGAGATAAATTGAGGGACCATATAAATTGAATTTGTTCGTGGGGAAAAATAGGATAGGCTTATTTCACCTGACTATGGCATATAAACAACCTGTTAATTGGTCCTGCTTATCATTTTTTAAAGGTTCACTCCATTTATATTCAAACCCTAAATTTCTTCCTTAAATTATTGGAAAAGATCACTTTTAGCCTGCGTGATGTTATTTATATTAATATCCGTTAGCTGAAAAGTGTATAAAATTTGTCTATTTTTCGTGTATATATATAATTATAATTTTCGGCTATTATTTTGAGAATAGATATACAACGTCATTTATACTAAGTTATTTTCGGAGAATTTCATCTATGGGCTTGGGAGTCAACTTGGACTTTTCTTTCCTGCAGAAATTGGGCTTATTCGGAATTTATATTCAGGAAATTCAAATTTATCACAGTCGTGTGGAAATATGTTTGCAGGATTAATTAACTAGAACATTGTTAATAGAGAGACATACACCAGGAGACGAAAGAATATATAAATGGAGATTTCTGTGAAGAAAAATCTCCCGTTCTAATAGTAGCACCCAATAGATATAAAGTTTCACTAGTAATCTTTCTTCCAATCTTGACCACCTCATCTTTCGACGACTCGAGCAATTTTACACTCTCTTCAAGCCTTTGCCGTTTCGGGTGCTTCTTCAATCTCATTACTTGTCGTTAGGTAATTAGCAATATACTCTTCCATCTCATTGTTAATAACCATTTTTCCAACAGCAGATATCATATGCAACGCCATAAAATTAAATCCACCTGCCTCGTCCAAAATATCTTCCAGTGTGCAGTCATCTTCATCTTCAATTCAAAAGCTAGTCGCGCTACATCTAAGTGATTTCTCATATGTTCAACATCAACTTCTCCAATTCCTTCGATGTTTATTATCGAGTGATTCTTGTTCATAATATCCATAAATGTTGTTTCTTGAGCTAGGAGTCTATTGCAACTATCTACATAACATGGATTAATGCAAGTGTAACCTATAGCCAACTTTTCCATCCCAATGATTTCTCGTACCCAATTAGCCGATTCATCATTCTTTTGGGCAATAAGGTTTTGCACAGCTCTTCCAGTGGAATCTTGAAGTTGCGGGTGACTATCAAAATGATGCATCAAAACATCGATGATAACTCTTTCTATGCAGTTCCACATTTTGCCCACAAACTCTTCTGCCATTTTAGAAATCCCATCGACCTTTTCGTGCAGAAAACTGAGGAAATCAATTGAAAGTCCATTCACCATTCTGTCCTTTATATACATGATCTCTTCCATCAAGAAGTCTTCTTTCTTTTCAAGATTCTTTGAATGTAACTGAGCAGAATACTGGTCAAGCATTGTCTGCAATGACTTCTTATACATAGTACAATCCTCGTTGTGGTCATCGAACTTATTCCCTCCTGGAAGAATTGTCTGCAATGACTTCTTAGCTGAAGTCACAAATTGCATGACTACTCTTAGTGCTTCAGCGACTGTGCTGAAGCACTGACTTGGTAACTTTTTGAGTTCTGTGACATTCGCATTAAGCCTATCCTTGATTTTCCTTTGGATATCTGTTGAAGTAATCTTTACTTGAATTATCATCAATTTACGAGCTAAAACTGGAATACTAACCATAGACTTGTTAATCTTGGATAGAAATTCATTCGTTTCAAAAAGCGTAGCCTCTATAATCTCGGATTCTTTAAAAGACTCCAAGTCAATGTTATTCCTGACACAGACATAATTAAGTCCCATCGCAGTAACTTTATCAAGTACTAGCTCATTAAGGAACTTATGAGGAGCATTATCAGCGTTGGTCACAACTACTAGAGTTCTTTCACATTTCTTGTCGACTTTCTTAGATATATTCATTGACTCAAATTTTTTAGGCAATGAATCAGTACTGGCTGATAATACATTCAAGATAATCCTGTCCTCGGGGGTTATATAATTCAAAATCATCTGGTGTATTCGCTCATATATCTCTTTATTAGCTTCGTCTAAGGTAGGAATCCCTGGCAAATCCACAATTGTAAGATTAGGAAAACCTTTCTTTTTCAGGAGCAGTGTCAAAGGGTTGTTAGATATTCCATTTGTTGTGCCAGCAATTGTGTTTGTCGCCCGACTTATTTCTAAGGCTACATGCCACTCATCATCATCATCATCATCATCGGTTCTACTTCTGTGTCCTCGTTTTCCCATCAAACTCGAGGGAAACTTCAAGTTTACGACTATGATGATTTTGAAGCTTAATAAGGACAGGAAGTCGAGTGCAGAAGTGTCCTTTTAACGTAATTTTTATTCCGATAAGGGATGCAATAAGGCTAGATTTACCTGAACATCTGTCACCAACTAGAACAATTGTAGGAACTGGAGGGGGTTGGATACATTGTTGCATCACGTTTAAGCTTCGCCGCAGCTTATCCGCGCAATCAAAGAGCGGGGGCAGGATTGTTTCATCGTTATATGATGACACAATGGGTGGCAAATAATCATCTTCTTGTTGTGAATTGCTTTTATTTTCACTAATGTCCATTGCTTGTTCTCTGTTCAACAATAAACATATGCATGAAATCAAACCCATTATTAGCGGAGTCAGGAATTTATACAAGGACATTCCAATAAAAGATAGAATGTTACGTTTAGGATTTAAACCCATGAATTAAAACAATTTATGAGCACTTTTTGCCACATTATTAGACTTTTTTTCGTATATCAAAAGGATTCAACATTTATATAAAAGAATTCGTTTTTATCCTATTATAATTTTTTAACAAACGAAGGTGATTCAATTGAACATTCTTTTCTCGACTTAGCTCCGATTTTGAGTGGTGTAACCAGGAATTCTAACAAGGGAATTCAAAATCGAACCTACGAACAAGAGTAACTTTTAAATCATCTTTCCTTATGCTAAGGACATTCAACAATGCATATATACGCTAAAAATTTCATCCATTTTCCTAAAAAAAAAACCTTACATTTGATTACTTCTCAAGTAACAAAAAATTCTTTATCTATGGTAAATATAATTAAATAAAAAAGGGTTATAATACCAAAGAAGCCGAATTTAATTAATGTTCTTTACCTCAAAACTGTAACGCGGATGTCTGGAACCACACACCCTAGCCTTCTGGCTTTTTAATTTCAACCTTTTTCAGAAGATGTTTTCGTCTTTATATGACTCATAAAAACTCTATAATTCCTCATGGTTTTGATTTACAATTTTTTTTTCCGTTTTTTTCTTGTAGTCTTGTTGGCCTATTCAAGCGACGAGATTGTTATTTTAGATTTATCTTTAGACACACAAGTTTTAACCGGTCGTTGTTATTTATTGTAAGTTGTAACAAGTATCTTGTGACAGACGGTGCCATTTTATATATATATAGAGAGAGCAAGTAGATTTGCCCATGATTTTGCCTTATTATCAAGATTACAAAAACCAATTTTTTTGTTGGAGAATTATTAATAAATATTTTTTGGGTAAATATTTTTATACGGAAGTGTATATAAGTTAAACACGTTAATTTACTAGTCTAAATCATTTTTATGTACTGTCTTAAACAAATCATTTCTCTTAGTACCCTTTACTTTTTTTTTTTTTATTACTTAATCAAATAATTAAGGGAAACCAAACTTAGGATGGAAACAGATTTCATTCCGAGAAAACAGCCTATAATGCTTGGCAAGACCGAAACAACGGCTTAAGCATTGTGTTTTTGTATAAAAACGTTTTGGGCCCGTTTTACCCATAAAGCCTGGCTGCCATTACTCAACAATGTGAAAATAGCACGGGCTAGCTAGTTTCGGACTGGTCATTTAAAAATAGTTAATATTTGTCAAGTCATTAAAAATAGTCATTATTTTGCTGCAACAGAGATCGATCCAGCATAATATACTGGAGTTCGGTGCACCTGTGTATGAACTTCCAGCATATTATGCTAGATCGATATACTTTGCTGGCTCCAGTATAATATACTGGAGTTCCAGCAAAGTATACTGGAATTCCAGTATATTATGTTGGAGTATTTTCCGAATTTTGAATAGTGTTTTCGTTCAGATTTATCTTTACATGAAAAGTGGCTAAATTTCGATGACTTTTAAAATTGTGGTTATTTTTGAATGACCACTTGTAAATCTGGCTATTTTTGAATTTCTCCCCTCAACAGTTTCAGACTCAATGCTATGGGCCAGGGTATACAAAGGGTGAAATTCAAAAGTAGTCAGATTTACAAGTGGTAATTTAAAAATAGTCACATGGTCAAACGTAATCGAAATTAAGCCACTTTTCATGTAAAGATAAATATATGTTTTCAAAATCCGGAAAATATTCCAGCATAATATACTGGAGTTAGAATTTTTCACACGTGAACTTCTAGCATAATATACTGGAGTTACAGCATAATATACTAGTCCAACATAATATGCTGGAAGTTCATACACAGGTGCTCCAATCTCCATTATATTATGCTGGAACTTTCTATGTGCTGGAGTTCCAGCATAATATGCTGGAAGTTCATACACATGTGCACCAATCTCTAGTATATTATGCTGGAAATTTCCGTGTTGCAGTAAAATAGTAACTATTTTTAATGACTTTGCAAACGCTGACTATTTTTCAATTACTAGCTCGAAGACCGGCTAGCCCGTGCTATTTTCACACTTCTACTTGACACGAGTCAGTTTCCGCTTACAACTTTGTCATATTGGAATTGTGTAAATCATTATGATTATTCGGTCTTTTCTTCTTCTTTTTTATATATGTATCATGATTCAATTAAAGTTTCTCAAGTTCTTCTAATTTGTAATTGTAAGCATTTAAATTTTATTGGATTTAAATTTATAAAATAATTCGGACAATATTGAATTCAAGATATTAGCCCAAACAAATATTGTGGCTAATAAATTGGGCTAATTATTAAAAGCCAATATATGTGTTGAGCTAGTCCATTTAATTGGACTATAAATTAAATGATAAGCCCACTTCAGTAGCCCGAGGTTCAAATGGCTATTTGCCCGTCTTAAAGCCCAGGGTCGTGCCACGTGTCAAGTGATGTGACAATCCAAGTCAAAAGAACGAGCCAATAAAATCATGTCATGTGTCAAGTGATGTGGCAATCCAAGACAGGTAAATGAGCCAATGAAATCATGACATGTGTCAAGTAATGTGACAATCCAAGTCAAATAAATGAGCCAATTAAATCATGCCAAGTGTTTGGATGGTATTGGTCAGTTCAAACGGACCAATCAAATCGCAGAATCATACCACTCCCTACAACTATAAATAGAGGTCTTCATAAAGTTAGAAGACACCAGAAGTAATAACAAGAAGCAAGCAGAGAGCTCGTGGATCAAACACCGCAGATTTCTCTACAAGCTACAAGTTCAAGCACTCAAGCTACAAGTTCAAGATCAAGAACGAAGCCAAATCAAATACCAAGGCGTTCAAGATCAAATTACTTGTTCGTGATCAAACCCAAATTCAAGTTCAAGGAGGAGATTCAAGATCAAGCTTTACAAGCCCTTGAATCAAATCAAAGTCAAGATCATTAAGATACTTTACATTCTTAAAGAATCAAAGAAATACCATAGAGATTGTAACACTTTCATTTATTGAAATCAAATACTATATTTGTTACGCAATTTTCCAGTATTGATTATTTATTTTTCTTGACGCAAAAATTTGTTGTTACAAATTTCTGGCACGCTTAGTGGGACAATCTCTACCTCTCATCTCTTCAAATTATCAAATTTCAAGAACACATAAATGGATCCAAAGAAGATCAACTTCAAACTCACTACTGCGAAAGCTACTGATTCCAAGTTTTCATCTGATGTGGAAAACTTGTTGGATGCTACTATGAAAAGTGTAGGACCTATCACTAGGAACAAAGAAAACTTGCTAGGACAAAAAGCATTTCAAATGTCGTCTGCATCGGATCCTATCTTTGATTTTCAATACTCAAAGGGGGAACGATCCTTTCCAACTGAATTGAAAGAAGGAGTGAGCATTGCTGAAATTGTTGAAAAGACATTTGCTCTAATTAGTCCTTCTAGATCTAAGAATCTCATCACACAAGGTGATGATGATGTCTTGATCACTGGATCTACTCCAAGCACTCGACGTGAGTTGTTCCACTCAAAGTATGGTGTAAGAGAAAATCCGTGCTTTGCTCCACCATCCACGACGGTTATCCAAGCAATGGTGAATAATACTTCAACCAAAAATTCATAGTGACCATATCTAGTCCTGAAGGCAGTCTTAGGAATATCCGACTCCCTGATTTTCAACTGGTGATAGCCCGAACGGAGATCAATCTTAGAAAATACCCTCGCTCTTTGAAGCTGATCAAATAAGTCATCAATGCAAGGCAAAGGATACTTGTTCTTCACTGTTACCTTATTCAACTGCCTATAATCAATGCACATTCTCATTGTGCCATCTTTCTTCTTCACAAATAAAATAGGTGCACCCTACGGGGACACTCTAGGCCGAATGAACCCCTTATCTTGGAGTTCCTGAAGCTGCTCCTTCAATTCTTTCAGCTCTGCTGGTGCCATACGATATGGCGGAATAGAAATGGGCTGAGTGCCCGGCACCAGGTCAATACCAAAATCAATATCCTTGTCCGGTGGCATGCCCGGCAGGTCTGCAAGAAAACATCGGGAAAATCCCTCACAACTGGGACGGAATCAATACTAGGAGTCTCAGCTCCAACATCCCTCACAAATGCTAGATATGAAAGGCAACCCTTCCCAACCATACGCTAGGCCTTCAAGAAAGAGATCACTCTACTAGGGATATAATCAGTCATACCACGCCACTCGATCCTTGGAACACCTAGAATAGCCAATGAGACTGTCTTAGCATGACAGTCTAGAATAGCACGACATGGAGATAGCCAATCCATGCCCAAAATAACATCAAAGTCCACCATGCTCAATAGCAATAAATCAACTCGGGTCTCCTGACCCCCAATAATCACAACACATGACCGGTACACACGGTCCACAACAACAGTATCTCCCACCGGGGTAGATACATGAATAGGTAAAGAAAGAAACTCTCGGGGCGTACCCAAATAATGAGCAAAATATGAGGACACATAAGAATAGGTGGAACCGGGATCGAATAATACCGAGGCATCTTTGTGGTAGACTGGAACAATATAGCTCTTAACCGTGCAATCAACTTAATTAATAGCAAACTCCCCAACTTGGATCAAAGCCATATAACATAACGCACTCAATAAATCATACGCACACTCTCTATTGTTGCTGTAATACCTTAGTGAGATTGAAATCACTCCTTCATAAGCTTGTGGAATCACAAATCATCTGGAATTTTAACTCTTCTGCAATTGTTGCATTCACTCACACAATAGTTAAGCCCACTCTCTAGGCAGCACAATTTAGATTTCAACGCATATTCTTCACTTGTAAATGATATCTTCTAATAGACAACATAAGGATCATACCACCTTAGAACACTCCGCAGGAGATAACCCACCTGTTTCGCCTCCAATTAACATTTTGTATACCTTCCACTGTCATACGCATTACACAGTCACTTAATCTTCCTGAGTCTAAACTCATACCGTAACATGAAATTTACTTCACTCCAAATAGGAGACATGAAAAGATTATTCACACGCCCATAACTCGCTGCTACACATCCAGTTACAATGGAAATCAAACACTTAATGGTTCATCTATCATCCAGCAGACCTTCCGTGCCACTTCCGAGTCATATAGATACATCTCGCAGTACTACTCATCACGTAGCTATCCAGTCGTCTTTCAAACCAATAGGGTCAATACCAAATATATAAGTTCAAAACACTTGCTCATACAATCAACACCTCGGTGCTCAAGCCATAGGCAAAGATCTGACCTCAAGTCCTCTAGACCGGCCCAACATCAACTCATAGAGATCACATCTCGCCCCTCGATCGGGGAATCACAAGCCGTTGATGCACATCTGATACTGAGCGCTCATACGCGCATACGAACACGTGGAAGGAATTTCAAGAGTTACTTTACAAGCTGAATCAAGGACGCACGATAAGAATTCAAGAATGTGAAGTTTTTCCTAAAGGTTCTGCAGCCTCTCGAGGATAAATACAGACGTCTCCGTACCGATCCACGAGACTCTACTAAACCAGCTCATGACTCGCGAGAC
The DNA here is from genome assembly GCF_000393655.2 of Nicotiana sylvestris. Taxonomy (NCBI): domain Eukaryota; kingdom Viridiplantae; phylum Streptophyta; class Magnoliopsida; order Solanales; family Solanaceae; genus Nicotiana; species Nicotiana sylvestris. Next base: position 187,340,610 of record NC_091062.1, read on the forward strand.
CTAGTAACCTAGGCTCTGATACCAACTTGTCACGACCCAAAATCCCAACCCGATCGTGATGATGCCTCTTGTGAGGACAAGGCCAGCCAATCAACAAAACAGTACATCTCTTTATAATTACTTAGCAGGAATAAGTCTAAATCATAGGCAATATAATCTTAAATGCAAAATAAACGTGATAGAACAAGGAAAACCCTCCCAACTCAGCCCGAAATCGGGGTGTCACAAGTCATGAGCTATTACAGAGTTTACTAATATTTTACAAAGTCTGGAATTATCATAAATAACAAAGATAATGGAGAAAACGGGGCTGCGGACGTCAACAACTACCTCGTTACTCCTAGTCACCGCCTGGTCTGGAAAGAATTAGCGCTCAGGAGCGAACTCAGCTCTGCCTGTATCTGCACACATGGTGCAGGGAGTAATGTGAGTACTCCGACCCAGTGAGTAATAAAAATAAATAACGACTGAAAACATGAAATTTCATAACGGCAGAATATAGCGCTATCCCAAGCAGTAAAATCAGTTATACAGTAAAATAGTGAGTATCAGATAATTCTTCTTTTAAAACAGTAAAGACAAATAATTTCCACAGTAAGGATAAATCAAAAGCTTGCCCCTCGGGCTCAATATGTAAATCTCAGTATAGTATCAGCCCCTCGGGCTCACTCCCAACTCACCAGCACACAACATCAGCCCCTCGGGCTCACTCCCAACTCACCACACACAAGCAACGGCCTCTCGGGCCCACTCCCAACTCACCTGGGTACCCTGCGCTCACTGGGGGTGTGTACAGACTCCGGAGGGGCTCCTACAGCCCAAGCGCAATATCAATAGGCCTGAAAGCCTTCACACATCACACACGAGGCCTGAAAGCCTCCTCATATAACACTCGAGGCCTGAAAGCCTCCTCACATCACTCAACATATCCTCACGTATGGCCCTCGGCCTCAATCAGTCCAGAAAATAATCATAAGCCTCTTGGGCATCAGTAAAACAATAGTGCTCAGCTCAACAACATTATAAATATCATTAAATCTCGAGTTGAGTATAAATGTAGCTGAGTTCACAAAATAATATAATTCAATTGGACTGAGTTCAAATAATATTTCAATTCGTGAGGAAAATAGTGATGTAAATTCACAAAAGATTTCAGATAATTGGCACGAAGCCCAAATATGGCAATAAGCCCAATCATAGTGAAAAACAATAAATCTTTATCAATTACGCGGTAAAAATATCAACTGGGATGGACCAAGTCACAATCCCCAATAGTAAATGACCCCGCGCTCGTCATACAACGTGTGTCTTATCTCAACATAGCAGTATGTTGTACAATTCGGGGTTTCAAACCCTCAGTGCATCATTTAAAATCATTACTCACTTCAAGACGGTCCAATGTCTACTCCGCTATGCCCTTGCCTCTCAAATTTACCTCTTCGCGCGTCGAACTTGGTCAAAACCACAACGAATACATTACAATAGGCTAAGGGAATATAACCCAACCGAAAAGACTCAAAAAATATTGAAATTCTCGAAATTCGCAAAACCCGAGCCTCGGGCCCACTTCTCGAAAAATTACGAAAGTCATATCACCGGATTTCTCGTCTCGCCACGAGTCCGTACATATAAAATTTACTAAAATCGGAGTTCAAATGGCCCCTCAAATCTTCAAATCTTATTTTCAAATCCCTAGGCCTAAATCTTTAATTTACTCCTCAAAAACATGTAATCTAGTCGGATTATTCGATGATAATTCAATATTATGGAGTAGAAATAATCATAAGTGACTTAACTCAAGATTTCCCAAGATTTCTTGCTAAAAATCGCCCAAAATCCGAGCTTAGAAGTAAAAAAAAATGACCAAACTCGGATTGCTGGACATTAAATCTGTCCAGAAATTTTCGGTACTGTTCACGCGGGGCACTGTTCATGCGTGTGAGGTCACTGTTCACTGTTTACCCGCGCGGTTACTGTTCACGCGCGGGTACTGTTCACTGTTGCAGAAAATACAGCAGCTTTTAAGAAATTTCCAGCACAGCCATTTTTCACTAAAATGGCTCTAACTCCATCATACGAACTCGGAATTAGACGATTCTTGTTCCTATGAGTCACAAATAATAATACAAACACAACCCTTTAATCGAAACTCAATTCGGAGCTCGTTTGACCAGTTCAATATCCATTTCGCTCGTTAAACAATTAACTCACATTTCATGTCAAAAACCCAATCGCGACTTGATGAAATTAAACCAAAATTTTCAGATCACTCCTATAATTCATGATTTAAATTCTGGAAGTCTCTAAATCAAATTTGGATCTCTAGAATTAAAAATGAACCTTTAGATCATTACATTTATGCTCAAAACGACAAAAATCTTCCAAAAATGACCCGTTGGGCATCCGAAACACACCCGAGGCCCCTGGAATCGCGATCAATAATACCAACCAGTCCCAAAATACATTACGGACTTGCTCGAGGACTCAAATCATATCAAACAACGCTAAAATCATGAATCAACCTCCAATCCAAGTTTTATGAACTTTAGAATTTTCAACTTCTATTTCCGATGCCGAAACCTATCAAATCACGTCCGATTGACTTCAAATTTTGTACACAAGTCCAAAATGACATAACGAAGCTACAAATATTCTCAGAATTCCATTCCGACCGTCGGATCAAAATTTCACCTATCAACCGGAAATCGCCAAAATACTAACTTCGCCAAAATGAGCTAATTTCTTCACCGGACCTCCAAAATTAATTCCGATTGCGCTCCTAGGCCTTAAATCATCCCCGAAAACTAACCGAATTATCGGAATTCAATTCTGAGCCCTCTAACTCACAAGTCAACGTCCGGTTGACTTTTCCAAACTAATTCTTCCTTAAAGAGACTAATTGTCCCAATTCATACCAAACTCGATCCGAATTGACTCAAATTCACCAAGTACACATATTGAAACATGAATAAGTATTTAACGGGGAATACGGGACGAAAATATAGGAAACGACGGTTCGAGTCGTTACATGTATTTCTTCAGCCGTTTCTAGCTCTTAGTCTTCTAAAAATTCCCCTCATTTTTATGAAAAGCAAACTTATATAGAAGGTCCCAGGGCAGCAGAATTGGTTTTAAGTTTTACCAATTACCCCTTCCGTAATTTTCATTTTTTCAACTTAGACCCTGATTATTAATCTGTTTGTTAAGTCAGCCCTATTACCCACTTTCCTAGTAGCTTCCTAGTTAGTTAGCACATATTCCTTTTATCCAAACTCCCTAAATTATTCTTTGAATTCCTAGTATTAACCTTCCTAGCCTAAACCAATGCAGGACACGTGATTCCCAAACCTGGGCCTAAACAAGTGGGCTTCTAATACCCCAGGTTTGCCTTACCATAAACCCCAAAAATGGTCCCAAATCAGTAAAGCAATGAAACAAATCAAGTAAAACCAAAGGGCTCGAAATAAGCAATAGAACCCAAATGTGATGAACCCAAACCCACTGACTAATTCAGCCTATGATTGGCTAAAGAAAGAAAGAGAATAGAAAAAGAAGCACAGTAGAACTGGGCATACTGGTACCATTTAACAAACCAACAGAACTCTAATTTAAACAGAGAAAATAAGAGGAAATTGACCTACTAATTTGAACAAACCATAATAGAAATAAATGAACGAGGGCATGGTAAAAAGAAGTGAAATCAGAATCGGGAGGCAAACAAAGTTGAAGAAGAAACGTGCATACAATCAAAGGAGAAAACATGTACTGTTTTACCAAAAACACATGACTGAGCATTGCTTCGACAAATCTGCCGGTCTTTGGCCTTGCATGAGATTGGTGGACTTCGAAACGAGTCGAAATCCATGCTAATCGCTCATCCTCAAGGAGAATACACTACTAGAAAATAGTTCTACTGCAACTGTTCAAAATCCATTGCAATAGCTCTATTAGAACGGTTAAGTGCCCGTCACATTAGGTCAAGTGCCAATAGGTCTACGACAACTGTTTCTTGCAAGGTTGAAATGTCGTTGCAATAGGTGTATGTATTGCCACGGTCTGGAATTGTTGCCATAAACCTATAGATTGCAACGGTTATCTTAGCAAATGGAACGGTCCCAAACCGTTGCAAATATCATTATTGCGACGGCTGTTCGGGAGATTGCAATGCTTTTTGATTGTATATCACAATAATTATTAGTAGCTATTTCAACGGATTTTTTAGTGGTCTGTTATTACATGAATAATAAAATATTATACTAAAATTGATACAAATCACCGAAGAAACTATTAAATAACAAAGTCACAAATAAAATTATCCAACTAGCACTATTCATAGAGTATAAAGCAAAAAAGAGAATATTATTTGATAAATTCAAGAGTTACCATACATAAGTTTGCAAAAACTTCTAAAATAAAAAATTCTTAGAACATCTAAAGACCTTGCAACTATCAACTAATAATCTTAAGGTATTGACTGCCTTTTGTCTATCCCTTGTTTATTTTCTTCACCTACAAAATCATAATAAAAACAAAACAATCTATATCATATTTGGTTATATAACAATTAATTAAAAAAGAACTCACATGGAAAAAGAAGCGATATAAGAAATCTTAACCTAGAGTATAATTTGATCAATCTAACTATGCAGTATCAAGCCAGAAGATAAGCATACAACTAACGACTACCATCAAAGTACTATCCATAAGTTCAATTTACAGAGTATAAGTCTCATGTGCCAATATTAACTATAGAGGAAAAGTATCATAAGAAAAAGACCGGAACTTTATAACTTAGAAACACCAGTCAAATACAAAAGTACGAAACTTCATAAGGCAACAACCTCATATTCTACTAAAGTCAAATACAAAAAGCACGAGCAAGCAGAAACACAGTTCCTACTAACATGCACCAATAGACATCACTTTAGCTATTGTAACAAACATCTTCAAAAACTCCAAGAAATAAAAATAAATCTCATTGAAAATGAAAAACAAAACTTATTGTCATACCTTATGGTCATTTCACCAAACTGAAAATCTCCTTTAATTAAAGATATTTTTTTAACTTTAAAGTTTCTAGCAGTTTAAAACGTCAATCTTGATGAAACATTCACTAACTCTAGTAATATGATATTCATCAACCAAATAACACAAGAATATCTTATTTTATCTTTACTAGTAGTTCATTCTTAATTGAGATATCTTATCATGTTGGTATAATCAAAACCCGAAAAACAAATAAACAAAAATCAGCACTGCATAAACAAACTTGTCAATTGCCAAAAGTTGAAATTCCAAAAAGTTTCCAAATAAGGTAAATCATGTTGGATGATTGAACTATTATAGACACACAATTAAACACTCAGTGCAATTACTAGATGATTGATCCATATAAGACAATTACCTTCAAGATCACACAAGTGTTATTACTCAACTCTTACCTTGATCTCCTTGCTTAACTGGGGAAAAAAAAAGAAACCACTGAAGAAAAATTACTGCATAAAGTTTCAATCTTTAACTGCAACAATAAATATAAAAAAAATACTGTAGAAAATTTCAAGCTTAACTAGAGAGAAAAAATCTAACGAAGTGCACATGAAAATCATTGCAAAAAAATTTGGCATAATTGCACATTTAAAACTACCAGAAACCACAAAGATTTCAACTTAACTGCACAAAAAAAAATATTTCCAGATGTATGATTTGTTTACATTCTTAAAACTTTTTTCAATTAAAATTGATGATGCAATATAAATATTTATGTCAGAACCTACATATTACATGGAAGCTATCTCATGAATTATGTATATTGTATTTTTTTCTGCCACCATATGAATATGTCCAGTAAACACAACTATTACATTTGAATATCAACGAACTTTAACATACTACTAAACTAAGCCTAGAGAAAAGAGAGTAGTCCCTCAAATTATATTATGACTGTACGGATCCACACCAAGCATGCTCCAAAATATTAGGACCACCAAACTAGTCTACGAAAAAATCTTACAAAGTAATTTGGACATGATCATTTTATAATCCTTTTAAAGAACGCTAAAGTACTAGTGAAATTGATTCTAAGAGGATGGATCATATATAATATTAAAAATGGTATTAACTAACTTGTCAATCAAGTCTTGTACCTCAAAGGACATCTTTTCATGGATGGATGGCCGAAGGACTTGCTTTGTTGATAATATTACCAAAGCTAATCCGTCAAGCAAGAAATAGTAATGCGTTAATGAGATGACGTCAAATACCTACTGCAAAACTATAGAGTCCATCTAGTACCTATCAATTGAAGTCAATTCTATCCCTCACGGAATCACAGGTATATACTGCAAAGTATGAACGATTCAATTATGAACAAGGATACAATTATGGATATTTATCAAATGTATAGATGCTATCGGACACTAAATAATTAAATTATGTGTCTCTAACTAAATTGAAAAATAAAGGTTTTGGACAGACTGGAACATGTACTTTATTCCACTTCGAACACACTCAATAGAAAGAGTTATTTGAAAGTTCACCATTGGAGCACTTGAAAGAGATATTTGTTCTTTCCAGAAGAGTACGCAGTTGCTGATAATTTTCTTGGCAAGCCTGGAGAATGGAAGTTCAGCATTAAGTAGTTGCTTAAACTTACCATAAAAGACTCTTTCTTATTAGCAATAACATTTAAATATTTCTTGATCAAGCAAAAGAGAGAATATATAAAATGATTTTGAGTCAAGTAGAGCTACTGCTTTAGAAAATGTAGAACATATACAATATTGGTTATATAATTTGAGATTCAAAATTCAAAATGAGCAAAGAGATTCCAGAGTTAGACATCCCTTGCTCCAGGATGGCTGTCTTTATAACTAACAGTTCTCTAGTACTCTTGATATGCTACTGCTTGGCCTAGTCCCATATTAATTTCCTCAAATCTGATATATCATTCCTATGTTAAAGCAAAAGCAAAAAGTAACATTCAACTCAAAAATTTTAAAAAAAACTGAGAAGCATTTTATGAATTGACATATAATCTTAGAGCAACAAATAAAATATGATAGAGCAAACATATGTCCCTTCATGACCATTTTGTCCATAATAAATCACAGTTTTACCTACTTCACAGTTCAATACTAGTGCTAGAATTAACAATAGTGGAATATAAGCTTGCAAAAGAGGTGTATTGGTTCCATATTTTTAGTTTTCTTTTAGCATCCGATTCTTGTTTTTTTTTAAACATAGAAAATGATGCATGAATTATATAGGAGAAGTTGACATAAATTTAAATAACTGAAAAAAATTGTCTATTTTACCATTAGAAATCTAGAAGCCTTGTTATGTTTTTCCTATACAAAATATGCATGACTGACAATTCAATCTTAACTGTTACACAAAGTTAAATAAAGAATAAAGTTGCTCGTACATGTAAATAGATACTTTACACTTAGAAGTCTTTATTTGTGAGAGCTTGAGATATTTAAAGGGTCTTTTGTCTACTTGACTTAAATCAATTCCTATATCATCTCGTATTTTTAGATCCATAAATTACCTGAGGTGCCTCTTCTACTAAAGGGAATCCGAACCAAAAAGAATGAAAAATGAAGATAAAAGTTAATCTTTAGCAAAAACAAAACGAAACAGGACATATATTCAGTTAGTTCTCTTTAGAAAAAATAATTTACTGAATTTGATACTTGTTTTTGCTGCTATGCTATTGAGGTCCTTGCACAATATTCTGTCATTAGTCTCAAAAATATTGTTCAAATGAAATGGTACAATATATGAAACATAAGCATTCAATTCCGCAATATCTCTTCCCTCCAACCAAAAAGGATAAAACAAACAAATCATAAAGAACTGAAAATATATGTAGCATAAATTGAAGATTTCACTTCAAAAAGTTTCCAACAAAGGTTATCAGTAATTGAAGAAACACAAAATACCTTAGGTAAATGAGAAATCTAAACATCAAGCACAAACAAAGATCTACAAAGTCAAAAATGACGTAGAGAAAATAACAATGAAGAATAGAGAAAAATACCTTGGTACCCTAAGCCCTAGTGACGAGGGTTTTATAGACGATCTAAGAAGCAATTCCTACTGAGTTTTCTCCATTCGTCCGGTTCTAACAAGATCCCATTGTTGTCTATGAGGAGGAAGCTTTAGAGAAGTGGCAAGGGTGTTTTCTTGACTCGGCGTCTTCTCTATTTGCCGGATTCAGTGACTTCGGTTAGGGTTTGTGGCCAACATCAATGAGAGGAAGCTTTAGAAAGGCATGTGCTTTGCTAGAGATGTGGCCTTGCGCCCTTGCCGGAGATGTCGCCATCGCTAGAGCTATTGGGACTAGTTCGCCGGATCTTTTGGACAATACTTTTAGGAATAGAGAACTAGGGGTTCGATGTCTTTTAGGCAAAAATGACTTGGGAAAATTAGAGGAGGTTTTATTGTTCTTTACTTTTTTAAAAGTTCGGATGGACCTAGGCTGGGGTTAAGAAAATTATAAGAGGGAAATGAAAAGCGTCCTAATATACTAATTTTTTCAGGGAAATCGTCGCCAAAGAGATCTATTACAACGGTTACCGCAACCGTTGCAGTAGACACATCTGTGGCAACGGTTAATCAACTATCGCGACAGTTCTATTTTAGAAGTGTTTCAATAGGGCTTAAAGTATATTGTAACGCGTATAACCATTGCAATAGACATGCTATCGCAACGGTTGTAAAACCGTTGCAATAGACTTATTTTCTGGTAATGATAGTTGACTGGCATAGGTTTCGACCCATTATCGGCCTAGAAAAACTGCTTAAACTTGGAAAAGGGAGCAAAATTAGGGTTTCAAATTTGGGCATCAGATTTGGGATTTGGAGGTAAGAGTGGGGATTTTGGGGATATTAGTGCTAAATTCGTGTTCCATGGGGTGTGGGGATTGTGTGGTGAAATTAGTGCTGTATGGTGGGCCGGGCTGGGACTGGGACCGGACCGGGCCCGCAGTCCTAACGGGCTAAACGGGCCTGGCGGGCCGGTCCTTAATGGTGCAAAAAGCCCGGGGCGGGCCGGGTATGATAAAATAACCCACGAGCCCGGGACCGCTGGCGGGCCTGGGTCGGTCTTACCGGGCCTAACGACTACTTTTAATTTTTTTTTTAAAAAAAAATAGCAACGGTCAAAAATTTAAAAAGTAGTCGTTGGGCTGCAATTTTGACCGTTTTTGAACTTTCAAAAATAGCCATTTGGCCCCCAAACTTTATTTTAACCCCAAACTTTATATAATTACACTTTTTCCCAATTCTCAACTATAAATACCCCCTCATTCTTTCATTTTTACTCACCAATTCATCAATCTCTCTCAATCTCTCTACTATAATTGCTTATTTTATTGTTGAAATTTCGTGAAAAATTGTGAAGTTGGTGAATTGAAGTATTCAAGTCTTCAACGATTTTCAATTTTCAAGAAGTTGTTCGGCAATTCGGTAAACGCGTTCCAACTCTTAAGTTTTAATATTATAGTTTTGTTAGTTTTATTTAGTATAATTATAATTAATATGGCATTTTCTTTGAAAAATATTTTTGGTGGTAAGGGTAAAGCTAAAACTGGTGAAAGTAGTGGCCAACCTACTACCCTTCCCCCGGCTCCCCGACCCAGACTTGGTAGACGTCCTGCTGCTCCTATTATTCTTGATAGTAATAACCCCTGTTTTCAATTTTCCGATAGTCAATTTTGCCATAATGTTGCACCAGGTCAAAATTTAGATGATGAAACTATGAATGCTCTTTATCCTAATCAAACTATCTTTGAAAATGATGAGGAAAATGAGGATGAAGATGAAACCCAACCGGATTTAGATGATACACCTACTAGTCCTTTTAATAACCCAACTGATGTACCGCCCGACCCACCTGTAGAAACCCCTAGTTTTAATAGACAAACTCCTAAACGCCTAGAAACATCATTAGTTTGGAATTTTTTTACTCAAGTAAGAGAACAAAATAAGGCTACGTATAAAACATGTGGGAAATTACTGGCGCATAAATATACTGGAGATCGTAGCGGCACGGGTAGTTTGACTAGGCACATAACAACACATCCTAGAGATAAAGTTAGATATTTACAAATGAAAGCGCAACTAGAGGGAACACATGTAGATTCTGATGTTAACCCTAGTACAGGTTCAAATCTAGTTCAACTAGGAATTAACACTGTGACCGGAGGTATTTTATATTACGATCCAAATAGAGATCATGAAGAATTAGCAAAGATGGTTACCGTTATGTGCTTACCCTATTCTTTTCCTTCTAATCCTAATTGGGTGCATTATATTAGAAGAGTTTTTAATCCTACTTATAAAGGTTGGCCTCGCGCAACAGTTAAGAGCGATATTTATAAATATAAACATGAATATGAACAATATTTGCGGTATTTATTTACTCATATAACTAATCGGATTTCTATTACTACTGATATTGGTAGAAGTGGTAATGATTGTGATTATCTAACTGTTACAAGTCACTGGATAGATGAGGAGTGGACAATGTATACTACAAGAAAATATATAAGGGAATATATATATACATAACATACAATATATACTACAAGAAAATATATAAGGGAATATATATACATAACATACAATATATACTACAAGAAAATATATAAGGTAATATATATACATAACATACAATATATACTACAAGAAAATATATAAGGTAATATATATACATAACATACAATATATACTACATAAGGTAATATATATACATAACATATAATATAGACTACAAGAAAATCTATCTATATATATATATATATATATATATATATACTATATATACTACAAAACAATATTTTTTAAAATTCAAAATGAGGGCCCCACCCCCAATGACCACTAACGGCCATATTGCACAAATAGCCATTTTTTTCCAATTTACAAAACTAACCTTCTCTTACACTATACATACCCCCTCCCTCTTCTTCATTTCAATACTCAATACTCATTTCTCAATCTAAATTTCTCTCAATATCTCAATCTCCAATTTTCAACACTTCAAGTCTCAATCTTAATTTTCAAGTTACATCATGCCTCGTTCGGAAAGAGTGCGCTTATTTGTTTCGCACTACTATGAAGTGCTTGAAGAAAATGAAGAAGGACAAATATTAGAATGCAAGAACTGTGGAAGAGTTTTAAATTTTCGTTCAGGGTGTACCACATGCATTTTAAGGAGGCATATAACATATTGTGTTGATGGTATTTATCCGCAAATTCGTCTTTAAGATTTTTCAACAATTTGTGTTATTTTAAAATTATTAGATGTATTTATGCTTCATGTTGTACTTTCTTATTAATTTATTATGCATGGCAATTTAGTTTTACTATTGTTTTGTTATTTTACTTTATCGTCAAACACTTTAATAACTAGATTTCTACATATATATTACATATATATTTTTTATATAGCCATGATATGGTTTACAAGAAATTGCCTTAAACAAATTTTTTTTAAAAAAAGCCCGGAAATAAAAAAGCCCGTTAGGCCCGCTAAGCTCATGAGCCCGACCCGTTTATCCCAGGACCATATGGGCTTAGGCTCGTCACGGGCTGGTTCCACCCGTTGAGCCCACGAAGCCCGGGACCGTGAGGCCCGAGACCGCCAGAGCCCAGGCCCGCTAAGCCCAGGCCCATTAAACCCGTCCCGTTTGGCCCATTTAGGCCCGACCCAGAATACAACATTAGGTGAAATTTTGGTGGGATTTGGAGCTCAAACGCTGGTAGGAATGGCGGAGATTTTTGAGGCCGACGCTAGGGTTTGGCTTGTGAGAGATGGGAGAGAAGCTGGAGAACATTACTTAGTCCTAGGTTGTTCTGATGAGGGCTTGGAAAGTTTTAAGTAAAAATGGGGAAAGTCCTTATGGTCGTTGGATGAATTAAAATGAAAGGCTGGGATTGACTTAAAGCACTTGAACTTAAAACGACGCAGTTTTGTTCCTATACTATGTCGTTTAAAGGGTCTCGGGGCTGAAGGCTTAGACCGGGTGTGGGTGGAGTTTGGGCCTGGACTTGAAAGAATTTTGAGCAGGTCTTCAATTAAAAATGGCCCAAAATCATAGCTGTCGCGCCCCCCTTTTCTCGAGCGAAATCTGGTTTATGACATTTGGGAGGACAACTCATTCCCTTTTGGGAATTGGGTTTGAATTTGAAGAGTCGCCACCTAATGATTAGGGTGCATTAGGACACCAAGAGAGTTTGATTTGAGTAACCAGAGATAGGGTAAGGGCTTAAAATTATCTCAAGGAGAAGGTGTTAGGCACTCCTCAGGATCCACTAGTGTGGTTCCCGGCCAGACTATTGTTGTGAACTTAGGTGCAAATAACACGTAAACAAATAAAGCTTCAACTAAGAGGGGATTTTCACATAAGGGTTTACATACAAATAAAGTTGTAAAGAACTAAAAGAAAGCTGATTTTTCTTAAAAAAGAGTTTGAAATTCTTTAAAAGAGATAAGAAATAAAGGGAAGGGGGTCCTAGGTTTATTACTAATAAGGATCACCCCACACAATGCCCGGTAATCACTCCTCAATGAGGGGTTACACATGGCATTATTGCGTGGTCATCATATCCATATCTACTTCCCACCCCGTTAAAGTATTAAAGCGCAGAATGGTCTCGTTTACTCATTGCATGCTATTACCCACCCCAATCCTGTCAGTCCTGGAGGTATTTAGGACTACTAATCCTAAAGGGAAGGGATATCAGCTTATTTGTAGTTTCAAAGGCAAAATTCTAAGGCGACATGCAAGAACATGTATAACAAATTGGGGGAAAGCATATAACAGGCAAAAGGGCTCAGATATACCTCCTTTAGTCAAAGAACCACGTAATTTAACATGTCTTGCACGTACTGTTTAGGGTATGATTAAATACTGAATGTGAAAGGACTTAGAGGTTGAGTCAGATTGATTTATTACATATTTCAGAGAAGAAGCCCGAATCAGCCCTGTCTGCTGGTTGTAGTTAATAGAGCAGATTCAGTTTACAGTTATTACCCTAAGGCTTGTCTAAGTGTTAGGACAAAGGTCCTATAGTCATGATTCAAAATATAGTAAAACTTGAAATGAATTATTTGGAACCCTATATGCATACTCGTTAAACTGGCTAAGTGAGAGACTCAAATTATTAAAAGAAAGGCAGAATTCAAACAAATTGATTAGAAGCTTTGCAACTGATAGTATCTATTGTTACTGATTTTTATATCTAACATTAAGTGAAGCGAATCAGATTCAATTAGAAACTCCTATAGGCATGCTTTCTAGCCATTACTAATCTTAAAACCATGTAGACGTAGTATAAAAATGCAAAAAACTCATCTTAAACCTATGGACATAATATCTAGATGCTGAATTCTGTTTAAGACATGATACCTAAGTGCAATTGAATGTTTAAGTCCTATGAGCATGGTATCTAGGTGTAGAAATTTGTTTAAGACCTATGAACACGATTTCTATATGAGAAAAATGGATATACAGGATTCAGAAAAAACCTATAGGCACATTTTCTATATGCATATGCAGAATTCAGATTGCCTTATAGGCATAATTTCTAGACGAGAGTAGTAGACCTATGATCATGATTTCTATATGAAAATAGACATTCAGAATTCCCTACAGACATACTTCTATATGCATTTGAATGTGCAGAATTCGAAAACCTATAGACGTGGTATCTATGCAGAATTCAGCATTCCTATAGACGTGGTATCTATGTGAGAATGCAGACTTCAGAATTCCTATAGACATGGTATCTATGTGAGAATGAAGAATGCAGAATTCCTATAGACATGGTATCTACCCTTTTTGCATACATAATTACCCGCCCTTTTCACTAATCAACCCCAAATGTTTATTACAAAATTATTACAGCCCAAAATAAAATAAAATAATACATTAGAAATTAAAAGTACAACCAAGTAGAGCCTCATTCAGACTTCATGTCTGAAATATGATGTAAACAAACTCCATGAGATCATGATCCAAAGCCTTTCTCCCACTTGAGTGTGAGAGTCTCAAATGAACTCCGGACAGTGCTTACCCCCAAATGTATTATCGTATTTGGACAGGTGCAGTGTGGAAAGGCCAACCCTCAAGTGTCCAAGTTCATAGGGAACTCAAGGTCCCAAAGCAAGGCTCATAAGAGGGGGACATAACTTAAAGACTAAGAGAGAGTGCAAGTGCAGGAACAGAATTCTGAGAGGGGGAAAGGGGAAGGGCAATAGTTACAAATAAGTACACATAGGGGTTCAGGGGAATGGAGAGATTGTAAAGAGGCAAGGGCAGGTTGTGGGCATACCCAACAATGGAGAATGCTAGCACACCCATAAGCCTATTAGAACATACTATTTAGAGGCTAGGATCCCAATGGATCAAATTTAATTCATGGACAATAATTTGCATATTGCCATGCCTTAAACCGTAGCTCAAACACATAGGGGGTAGGGGTTTGGGATTCATAATAGAAATATGTAGAAAGAAATAAACATACTAATTTAAGTGTTGACCTATATAGAAGCAGTAAGTAGACATGGATACAAAAGCGTAAATAAACACATTGCTGTGGCGCTAAAGCTTAAATCAGGACATACCAGTTTCAAAGAAACAAATAGAGAAAAGCAGTAGGTCTTGTAAATAGTCCATAGTGCAGACAAGAAGAGAGAGTACTATTGCGTATAAGTGTGAGTTCAGAAAGACTATGAATGAGTGATTCCCTTATGTCAATGAAAGAGTCGTGTATTTATAGTGTGAAAAACAGGCAGAAATAAGGTAAGAAAATAGTTAAGAAACTGAATATCAATTAAGAATCAATCACACAAGACTTCCTTTAATTAAGGAACTCATATTCAAACGGGAAAACTATTTAAGGGAAGAAATCAAATAAATATCTTGTGCAAAGCATGCAATTAGGGGTAAATACATAAAAAGTTACTTAAGGGCAGAATTTTGAAATACACGATTACATAAATAAGGTAAGAAAAATCAATTAGTAGCCAGTAAATCAAGGATCAAAGATTTTGTAATCAATTGTCCATAAATGAACCGAGTCAGAAAAGTTAAGGAAAGTCAAGTAACTTAAATTGAGTCATAGGGAAATCAGCAAATAAGGAAAGAAATCAATCAAACCTATACAGAAGGAAGTCTGAAACTAATCAAGATTTGAAAGCCATTTTAGAGGGGAAGTCCATCACATATAAAGAGCACACAAACATGTTAAGCTGAAAGAAGATGTCGTGTCATTGCAAAATCAGTAGATAATAGACTATAGGAGCATGGCGTCACATAGGTTAGCAATGTAGAAGAGAAGTAGCATCTAGTAGCATACAAAAATCCAGTGTAAAAGACTTTAGCAAAAGTTAGAATCATATGAAAAACAAGGACTTCAAAACTCAGTTCAGAGACTCGAAATAGGTCTGAAAGAGTTAGGGTTTTGTTTTGAGATAAAATCAGTTCAAGCAAATCACATAGCCAATGGTTTCCAAACTTGGAACCCCCCCCCCCCCCCGAAATTCTAGGGTTTCTACCATCAATCGAGTGCGGAGATGAGATGGAAAGTAATTAAGTCGAAATAGGTTCAGACGTTTCAGAAAAGAACTGAAACCTTTAACATGTTCCTTCAACAACAGAAACTCATGAGAAACATGGTAGAAGAGTAACATGCGAAACACAATAGAAGCGCTCAGAGAAAACATAGTAGAAGAAACTAATACACAACATAGTAGAAGAAAACTAATTAAAACATAATAGAGGAAACTTAATAAGAAACACACAAGAACACAGTAAAGAAAAAATACAGTAGAAGAAACACACGAAAGAAAGAGAAAATCGAAGAAACATCTAAATAACTTAGAAAACCCTAGATCGAAAAAAAGAAATAGTTTTGAAAGCATAGTTTATTTTTGAAAGAAAACCGTTTAAGAACTTTAGGTAAAACATAGATCTGGAATAGATCTAAAGAGATTAGAAAAACCTCAAAAGCTAGGGTTTTCAGAGGAATCCAAACGATGAGAAAGGCTTGGATCTAAGCAAGAGGAGTCGAGGCCAGGCTCGAGACAGGCATGGCTCGCTGGAGCAGGCCGGAGATGGCCGTGGAACTTGAATCAACAGAGGTCTGGACCCAACTCTTCTTGGTCGAGTTATGAAGCTCTAGTAACCAAATGCAAGGAGCCATAGGTGGCTTGGTAGGTGGTGAAACCACCATGGATTCAGGTCAGAAGGTGGCCGGAAAAGATGAAGGGAACTCATCGGAGAGGAGGTAAAAGGGGGAAGGTTCTAGAGAGAACCAGAGGTAGAGAGATAGAGACGAGTGAGGAAATGAGGGGTATTGGGGGGTCGTTTGGAATTAAAAATAGTAAGAACGAGTGAGGGCCGTTGATCTTTTAGATCAACGGCCAGGATTTAATAAGGTTTTGGGTCGGGTAGGGGTAATTGGGGCCTGGGTCGGGTTTTAATTGAAATTGGGCTGGAAATTGGGGCCAAATTTTAGGCTAAAATTGAAACGAATTGGGCTATTATTTAAATAGCCAATTTTTCTCTTTTAAAATTATAACAAATAGTAAATTAATTTCTGGGAGTAAATTAAAGGTACTAAAATGATTAATAACATATAATGATAAAAATAAAAAATACTGGAGTCAATTTAATAATTATAAACACAATTAAATCTTGAAATAGGCTAATATTGCAATTATATGCAATTTTAGCTTAAAATATACTAAATAAATTTTGTAAAAATATTCAAAAATTATGTTAGCTATATTTTAGTATAAATATGAGAATATGATAAGTGAATTGCAAAAATAACAATTTTGGGAATAATTATTGGGCTTTTTTTGCTAAAATAATGCAATAAATTGATTTAAAAAATCTTAAAAAATAAGAGAAAAATATTGAAACCTTGGGACATATTTATATATGCATATACATGCTATTTTGAGAGTATTTTGCATATTAAAATTATACAGGGAAAAATTGGGTATCAACAACAGCCTTTCCTTATTTTCTTTTCTTTTCTTTTTAATTTCCAATTTTCCTTTTTCTTTTCAAATTAATTTAAGACCTAAATTAACTCTTAAACTAAATTAATTTACCAAATTAAGCTAATTACTCATCATAGTATTTACAAAACTAATTAACTCCTAAATTAAAAGAAGAACTACAAAATTTAAAATTATAAAGTTAAAAATGCAAAGTGAGCCATTTTTGTGATTTTTCATGTTTATAAAACAACTAATTTGCTAATTAACCAAAAATGTAAAAATAAACCCCAAATTCCATGCAAAGTATTTTTGTATTTTTTTTATGATTTAAATAAAATAAACGTGCACAGACAAATGCAAACAATTAACAAAATCCTATGAAAAATCTACAACAATTGCAAATAATGGGAAAACAATATTTTCTTAGAGTTTATGCGAGTAATTCCTATAGGGCAAAAATCACGTGCTCATAACTATCCCTCTTTGCTCGGAAATACGAAGAGTTTTCGTGCAAAGATAAAGTGAGCAGATAAGAGTGATCTTTGCCCGTTTGAATACTCCGTGGGAAGCATTTTTGAAATATTTGACCGCACCTTGATTTCGAGGTTGCCTACATATCCTTGGCTATAAAGGAATCATGTCAGTGTAGTTTGGGAAGTTTCGGTAGCTGGGACTACCAGGAAGGTGTGATTTCACTATTGCTGCTGCTGATATTGCTTGCTGAACTCCTTATTACACCAAGATAAAATAAAAGAAGCTAAACTAAACTATGATCTATGAATTACAAGAATCCTATCTATATCTTCAAACTTGATCTTGCAGTTTATGTTGCTCTGTTGACTTGTACTCTTCAGGTGAAATTCCTTTGTTGCTGACTTAAGTTGTATTCTGAGGTGCTTACCCTCTATTTTCCAGGCGGGCGCCTGATTACCAACATTTGAATTATCTTCCTTTTCCCTGAAACTTGACTTGTTTTCCCTTTGTTTTACAGGTGGGTACCTGATTGCCGAACTCGCACCGTCTTCCTTTGAGCATTGCTGCTTTCCCTTTGTTCTCCAAGTGGGCTCCTGATTGCCAACACTTACACATTTTTTCCTCTAAACTTGAACTGCTTCCCTTTGTTCTTCAGGTCTGCTCCTGATTACTAATATTTGAATTGTTTTTCCCTTTGTTCTCCATGTGGGCTCCTGATTACCAACACTCGAATTGCTTTTCTTTTTGTTCTCCAGGTGGGCTCCTGATTACCAACACTTGAATTGCTTTTCCCTTTGTTTTCCAGGTGGGCTCCTGATTATCAACACTCGAATTGCTTTTCCCTTTGTTCTCCAGGTGGGCTCCTGATTACCAACACTCGAATTACTTTTCCCTTTGTTCTCCAGGTGGGATCCTGATTACTAACACTTGAATTGCTTTTCCCTTTGTTCTCCAGGTGGGCTCCTAATTACCAACACTTGAATTGCTTTTCTCTTAGTTCTCCAAGTGGGCTCCTGATTACCAAAACTCTAACCGTATTCCCTTGCTCTCCAGGTGGGCGCCTGATTTTCAAAACTTTAATTGCTCTTCCTCGGAACTTGCTTTGTTTTCCCTTTGTTCTCTAGGTGGGCACCTGATTTCTGAACTTGAACTACTTCCTCTTGCGACTGCTTTTCCTTTGAACTACCTTCCTTTGTTTCTCCAGGTGGGTGCCTGATTGCTTGACCCTGTACCGCTTTTTATTCTCGAAACACATGTTGTTTTCTCTTGCTCTCCAGGTAGGTGCCTGATTACAACAAAATAGACAAAACAAAGAAGATTTTCTGCCCTAGTTTGGTAGCTGGGCACATCTATGGGTGTTAATTGAGTCATGTTACCAAATATCTCTAAGAATTTGAATGCCAGATCCCATTATCCAGGAGGGTCCTAAAAATTCCTAGTTAACTGACATTTTTTTAAGCTAAATGATATTTCCTAAAGGTATGACTTCTGCTAAATCTTGTTATCTGTAAAGATCTTAAACTAAATCCCATTATCCAGGAGGGTCTTGAAATTTAAAATCAAATCTTATCTTAAGGGTGAAAATTTTAAGGCTAAATTACATTTCCCTACGACAGAACCTACGCTAAATCTTGTTATCTAATGGAGGTCTTAAATCTAAGTCCCATTATTCAGGACGGTCTTGAAAATTTCGAATTGAATCCTATCCTAAGTATGCGAAGTTCAAGGCCAACTTATTTCCCTCAAGGTAGAGCCTATGCTAGATTTTGTTACTCATGAATGTTTTGAATTTTAACTAAGTCCCATTGTCCAGGAGGGTCTTGAGGATCTATGATCGAACCTATCCGGTACTTACTTTCCTCATGGAGGGTTTCTTCGAAACAAACAAAATTTTCTGCCCCTGTTTTAAATCATAGAAAAATCTTGTCAGTTTAAAAATGTGGTGGTTAGTTTGTGGCATTCTTGCTGAAGGTGGCCTCTCCGCTGCCGTGCTTTACTTTGACTGGTTGCTTTGAACTAGCCAAGAACCGTTTGACTATCTGACTGACTCTCAACCGCAGGATGTTGGATGACCCGAATTTTCTACACCCAACCCATTCTTTTACATTTCTGACCTTTCTACCTAAACCTCTGTATCTTCCACAAGATTACTAAACCCTTAGACTAATGAAACTTTCACTGACACCTTATTTCCCACTTTACATCATGCTACCTCCGGTATGCTTTGGTCGTACTTTGATTTGTGCAATTTGGAAGTTGGTAGTAAGCTTTGAAATCCTTTCTTACTTGCTTAAATAAATCTGACATTGAAAAACCTTAGAGAAATAAACCCAGGAGAAATGAAATGCAATGACTTTGAGAGTTAGGAATAATAGAAAATCCAAAACTGGATGACTATTTGAGAGGGGAAAAAGGAAAAGAGACTTATCTAAGTGGAACAACTGGTACCAATGATCATGACATGCATTTCGGATTAATCAGCCCAGCCTATTCAACCAATCCCCTTTCAGTTGTCATACTTTATGCCTCGAGATCTCCAAAACCCAATTTCTTCACCAAATCACTAACCCTGTTTGGCCTGCGGTGCCCCGAAGGGTTTTCACCTACAAACGTCCCCCACTTATTCATCTTTCAACTTACCCTCTCCTTCCGGTGCCCGTGAGGGTTTTCACCGGTAAGACTCTCTTATTTTAATTTCTCTCAGCTTTCTGTCGCCTTACAGTGCCTGTGAGGGTTTTCACCAATAAGACTCTCTTATTTTTTTATTTTTCCTGCTTAGATCAGAGTGTTGCCCCTGATATGAATCACCCCTGCTTGCTCGATTCGGCGTCTCTCGAAGATTGATAGAAGGTCTTTCTTTGGATCGTAATGTGGGTTTTTGGATAGGGTTAGAAAGAAAAGGTTTCACAAAGGCTCAAAACTGCTTGAATATGTTCAAAATTACAACTCTTGGAATGAGATTTCTTACAACCACAACTTTCTGCCCCAGTTTCTTTGCTTGGAGACTGGGATCGAACCACAACTTTGATGGGATCGAACTGTGAGGCTGCCTGCGTATCCTTAAAAGGAATCAACTCAAACGTAGTTCATGTCGTAGGAATTACTTTGTTGTGATTTTTCTCTTTTCTTTTCTTTCTCTCTTTTTCCTTTTCTTTTCTTTTCTTCTTATTTTTTCTTTTTTTCCTTTTTTTTCTCTTTTTTTTCTTTCTCTTTTCTCTTTTCTTTTCTCTTTTCTTTTCTCTTTTTCTTCTTTATTCACCTTTTGCGCTCGTGTTTCTGAATTTCGTTACTGATTCCAAAAGAGGGGTATAAAATGAAATAAATAAGGCTCAAAAGGGGTAACAAAGGATAAAATGTTTAGATAGCAGAACAAAATGCTTTCGTCATTCCAATCTTCAAAACATGCCAAGTACAAACAAATATAATTTAAACCAAAGAAATCATACATAATATCTTTTGACTGCATCTGAATTGATAGCCATATCCACACATTTTCCTTCTACTTCTGTTAAATATAAAATAACATTGGACAACACTCTTGTAACAATGAACGACCCCTGCCAATTTGGGGCGAATTTGCCTTTTGCCTCAGCCTGATGTGGAAGGATGCGTTTCAATACTTGCTGACCCACTTCAAATTTCCGGGGATGCACCTTCGTGTTGTATGCTCTCACCATTCTCTTTTGATATAGCTGGCTATGACACACTGCTACCAATCTTTTCTCATCAATCAAACTTAATTGCTTTAGACGGGTTTTAACCCACTCATCATCATCAATTTCGGCTTCAACAACAATCTGAAGGGATGTAATTTGAACTTCTGCGGGTATCACTACCTCAGTGCCATATACCAACAAATAAGGAGTTGTACCTACTGAAGTGCGAACAGTAGTACGATAACCCAACAACACAAAGGGAAACTTCTCATGCCATTGCTTGAAACCTTGCACCATTTTCCGAAGTATCTTCTTTATGTTCTTATTGGCTGCCTCGACTGCTCCTTTCACCTTAGAGCGGTATGAGGTGGAATTGCGATGTGTAATCTTAAACTGTTGACACACTTTCTTCATAAGATGGCTGTTAAGATTAGCACCATTATCTGTGATTATCACCTTTGGGATTCCGAATCGACAAATGATATTTAAATGAACAAAATCGACGACTGCCTTCTTGGTCATAGATTTAAAAGTTTTAGCTTCTACCCACTTAGTGAAATAGTTAATGGCCACCAAAATGAACCTGTGTCCATTGGATGCTACTGGCTCAATTGGTCCGATGACATCCATACCCCAAGCTACAAAAGGGCCATGGTGCGAACATTGTGTGCAATTCAGATGGCGGAGAATGAATCAAATCTTCGTGTACTTGGCATTGATAACATTTGCGCACAAAATTGATCAATCGCGCTCCATGGTGAGCCAATAATAACTCGCTCAAAGAATCTTCTTTGCCAGAACGTACCCACTCATATGCGGCCCACAAACCCCCGAATGTACTTCTGTCATGATAGCCGTGGCTTGTCTAGCATCTATGCATCTTAACAATCCAAGATCTGGCGTTCTTTTGTACAAAACTCCCCCACTAAAGAAAAATCCACTTGCCAATCGACGAATTGTTCTCTTTTGATCCCTTGTGGCTTGTATTAGATATACTCCCGACCTGATATACTCCCTGATATCGTGGAACCAAGGCTCCCCGTCAAGTTTTTCTTCCACCATGTTACAGTAAGCGTGCTGATTATGGACCTGAATATGCAAAGGGTCAACATAAGCCTTATCTGGATGATGTAACATCGATGCCAAAGTAGCCAAGGCATCGACAACCTCATTATGGATCCTTGGAATGTGCTTGAATTCTATTGATCGAAACTGCTAACAGAGATCATGTAGACCTTGTCGATACGGTATGAGCTTTAAATCCCACGTCTCCTATTCTCCTTGAATCTGGTGCACCGGAAGGTCCGAGTCTCCCAAGAGCTAGATTTCCTTGATTCCTATATCTACAGCTAGCTTTAATCCCAAAATGCATGCCTCGTACTCTGCCATGTTATTGGTACAATAGAAATGAAGTTGAACCGTAATAGAGTAGTGATGCCCTGTTTCAGAAATGAGTACAGCTCCTATCCCAACGCCTTTCATGTTAGCAGCCCCATCAAAGAAGAGTTTCCAATTGGGCTTTTCCTCCTTCTCGACCTCGTCAATGTGCATTACCTCTTCATCAGGAAAATAAGTCTTCAAAGGTTCATATTCTTCATCCATTGGTTTCTCGGCCAAGTGATCAGCCAAATCTTGGGCTTTCATCGCCGTCCGAGTCACATATACGATGTAAAACTCTGTGAGTAAGATGTGCCACTTTGCGAGCCTTCCTGTGGGCATGAGCTTCTGAAAGATATACTTCAAAGGATCCAGACGAGAGATGATGTAAGTAGTGTAGGATGACAAGTAATGCTTCAACTTTTATGCTACCCAAGTCAGGGCGTAACATGTTCTTTCAAGGGGAGTATACTTAACCTCATAAGATGTGAACTTCTTGCTGAGATAGTAGATGGCTTGCTCTTTCCTGCCAGTGATGTCATGCTGACCCAACATACAACCAAATGAGTTATCCAAGACTGTCAAGTAAAGAATCAAAGGTCTCTCTGGTTCCGGTGGGACCAACACATGTAGGTTTGACAAATACCCCTTCATCTTATCAAATGCTTTCTGACACTCATCAGTCCACTTGACCGCACATCCTTCTTTAGCAGCTTAAAGATGGGCTCACAAGTTGTCGTAAGCTGAGCAATAAACCTGTTAATGTAGTTCGGCCTCCCTAACAGACTCATCACCTCAGTTTTGTTCTTTGGCGGTGGTAATTCCTGGATAGCCTTGATCATTGACGGATCCAATTCAATGCCCCACAAATTGACTATGAATCCCAACAATTTCCTCGATGGAACACCAAATGCGCACTTTGCAGGATTGAGCTTAAGATTGTACCTGCGGAGCCTTTGGAAAAACTTTCCCAAATCTTTGACGTGGTCAGCCTGCTTCTTGGGCTTTATGATTACATCATTCACGTAAACCTTAATCTCCTTGTGTATCATGTCATGGAATATGGTCGTCATTGCCCTCATGTAAGTTGCCCCAACATTTTTCAAACCAAAAGTCATGATCCTGTAGCAATATGTTCCCCATGGCATGATGAATGTCGTCTTTTCCGCATCTTCCTCATCCATTAAAATCTGATAATACCCCGCATAGCAATCCACAAAAGACCCAATCTCATGCTTGGCACAATTGTCAATCAAAATGTGGATACTTGGCAATGGGAAGTTGTACTTTGGACTTGCCTTGTTGAGATCACATTAATCAACACACACTCTAGTCTTACCATCCTTCTTTGGCACAGACACAACATTGGCTAACCGTATGGGATACCGCGTGACCCGAATGACCTTTGCATCAAGCTGCTTTGTGACCTCTTCTTTAATCTTCACACTCATGTCAGTTTTGAATTTTCTCAACTTTTGCTTGACGGGAGGGAATGCTGGATCAATCGGCAATTTGTGGACCACCAAATTGGTACTCAAGCCTGGCATGTCATCATACGACCATGCAAAAATATCGTTATACTCAAACAATGCTTTAATTATCTCTTCCCTAATTTGCAGTTCTAGATGGACACTTATCTTAGTTTCTCTAACATTATCTGGGTCCCCTAAATTGGTTGCTTCTATATCATTTAGGTTAGGCTTGGGTTTTTCTTCAAAATGACTTAGTTCCTTACTAATCTCTTCAAAGGCCTCATCCTCATCATATTCTGATTCATCATCACACTCTATTTCTTGGATTATTATTTCAGAATTAGATTGACTTATAAGACTGGACCGAAGATTTCTCATGCATGTCATGTCATTGAAACCAACATAAAAAACATTGTACAACGAAGAAAAGAAAAAAAAAGACTATCAGGAGTGATGGAAAGGAAAATTACATTTCATTGAAATAAAGGATAACAGGGTTTGTACATCAACAAGCGAAAAATAAAAGTCTGGGTCACAATCCTGGAATGACCCAGATAGAAAGGAAAACAAAATAAACTACCAAGACTCCTTCCGGGTAGGGAGATGAGTAGCCTCCCAATTGTTAAACTTTACATTCGGCCCAACGAACTGCACGTCTGCTTTGCTATAACCTTCTCCAACTTCCACCATGTTCAAATCATCAAACAACCTCTACAACCTTTCAATTAACTCCTCATCAATGTCAACCACAGAACTTGGATGTCACTGGGCATTTCCTGGCACCGGGCTTGACAAAAGACCTAAAGAGACGCGGAACAGGCTTTGAAAGTGCCCATACATTCTATTTCAACCTTTTAGCTCTTCTCACGTCTGCCGTTGTAGGTTTGAATCCAAGACCGAACATACCCAAATTCTTAGGGAGGGACACTAGCTGTATGATACCCTGCAGAGATGCACCCAGATCTTTACCGGGCACAAAGCCATTTTTCAGCATTTCAAAGGCCACCATGTCTGATATGGAGGTTATCTTTGGGGTTGGAACACATTTCCCTTCTGGAACCTTCTCTATCGGCACTGTTTCAAAAACTTGATAGACCCAAGGCCCTTTGTCATCTTCAACCTCAATTAACGGGATAGAGGCATCACTGTGAGCACACAAGTTATCTTCACCATGCACGACGATCTCTTGTCTATCCCATTTGAACTTGACCATCTGGTGCAGAGTGGACGGGACTGCTTTGGCGGTATGAATCCAAGGTCGACCTAACAACAAATTGTAAGAGACGACTACGCCCAGCACTTGGAACTCCATGGTGAATTCCACCGGTCCTATTGTCAACTCAAGCACTATATCACCAACTGAATCTTTCCCTCCATCGTGAAATCCCCGAACGCGGATGTTGTTCTTGTGAATCCTCTCATCATCCACTTTCAACTTGTTTAAAGAAGAGAGAAGATATGTTTTCACTGGAACCATTGTCAACTAATACCCTGGTAACCACAGAATCTTCACATTTTACCGTAAGATAGAGAGCTATGTTGTGTTCAGTACCTTCCATAGACAACTCATCATCAGAGAAGGTGAACCGGTTCACCTCAAATATTTTGTTGGCAATCTTTTCCAGATGGTTTACTAAAATTTTGTCGGGAACATGAACCTCGTTCAGAATTTTCATCAAGGCCCGACGTGCTCGTCTGAGTGGATTAATAATGACAACAATGAAATCTGAGCAGGCGTCTTTCTCAACTACTCCATGATGGAATAATCTTGTACCTTCATTTTCCTTAGAAACTCCTCTGCCTCTACTTCAGTCACTACTTTCTTTAGTAGAACTGGATTATCTCTGGATGTTTTAGTTGTCCTTAACTCTTCTGGGGCGAAGCATCTCCCCGAATGAGTTAATCCCTAGGCCTCATTAACTTCTTCTTTCACTTCCTTCCCCTTATAGGTCACTATTACCCGTTCATAGTTATATGCGATGGCCTTAGTGCTGATTACCGGCAACTGGGTTACAGGCTTGGTGGTGATAGGATCCATACGGGCACCCTCCACAATTATGATAGGCTTGTTGGCCACTCCTGGCACAACCACTTTTGATTTTTTTTTGCTTTACTATAACATCATTTGGGGATCCTTTCTTAGCTACCACAGATGGTTCACCGCTTGTCATGCTCAACTTGTTCACTGATCCTTCAACCATTGGTTTTTTGACTGACTTGACCTCACTGGACCGAATCATCATGACGGTCCATGAAGGCTTTTTGGGCTCCCCTCCCTTATGTACTATCTCAATCATGTTTGTCTCCTGATGGGTTGGTAGTGGGTTCTGGTTGATGTTGGGTGCCTCTAGAGTTTGGACTTCATTCCAGTTTATGTTAATGAGCTCCTGAATGGCATTTTTCAAGTGCCAGCACTTCTCCGTATCATGCCCCGGAGTACCATAACAATATTCATAGCTTACAGAGTAATCAAGGTTCTTTGGAGGAGGGTTTGGTAATTTCGACTCAATTGGCCTCAACATATCCAACTGCCTCAATCTATGGAATAAGTTGGTAAAGACTCCCTCAACGGGGTGCAAGTTTTCTTCCGCTAAAACCTCTCATTTTTGAATGCTGGATTGGGTCGGAAACCTGGGCCGGCAGGGTTTCGGTAGGCTTGTGGGGGTGGGTAAGCATTTTGTGGAGCTGGGTAGGTGTTTTGTGAGGCTGGGGCATACCATTGTGCGTAGGTAGGAGGTTGAGTATATGTTTAGGTGTGGTGGACAGAAATATGAGGGTCTGGTGATGGGAAGTAGTGTTATAGTGGATTATATGGGGGTTGGGTGTAGGTTCGGTGATGGGGTCGAGGCTGGGTATATTGGTGTGACAGACCCTTGGGTCCAAACCATGATCTTGAATCAATTGTTGCCACATATTCCTTCTTCTTCTTTCCAATCACTCCCCCAGCACCATTCTGAATGGCTTGGGTAGTTGCCTTGATGGCCGAGTAACTCATGATTTTGCTTGATTTAAGCCCTTCTTCCACCATGCCACCCATCTTCACTACCTCATTGAAAGACTTGCCTATGACTGATATCAAATGACCAAAGTAAGTAGGCTCTAGAGCCTGCAGGAAGTACTCCACCATTTCGTTTTCTTCCATTGGAGGGTTAACTCTTGCCGCTTGTTCTCTCCAGCGAAAGCCATATTCTCTGTAATTTTCACTAGGCTTCTTCTCAATCTTAGTCAAAGACAACTGATCTGGGAAAATCTCAATGTTGTATTGGAAATGGCGAGCGAATGCTTGGGCCAAATCATCCCAGGTATACCATCTGCTGTGATCTTGACGAGTGTACCACTCCAATGCCGAGCCACTCAAACTCTGGCTAAAGTATGCCATCAATAGCTCGCCTTTCCCGCTGGCTCCTCTTATTTTACTGTAGAATCCCCTAAAATGGGCCACTGGGTCTCCTTGACCATCATACAAATCAAACTTCGGTATCTTAAATCCCACCGGCAACTGAACATCAGAAAATAGACGCAAATCTTTATAAGTCACGCTCACCTGACCTACCAATCCTTGCATGTTTCTTAATGACTGTTCTAGGCTTCTAACCTTCCTAAACATATCCTCCGGTTCTGGGGTTTTAGGTGGTTTCTCAGTCTTAACAGGGAGGTCAAAATGAGGAGTGTAGGAGTAAGGTTCTGGGGCCTTGAAAGTAGGCTCCGGGGGATAGTATTGGATATCTTGGGTCTGGAATAAAGGCTTACTGGAGGATCGGTTGAGTTTAGCGGGTGGGTGCCACGAAAACATGGATGGCTAGTGGAGGAGGGTATGGAATTGGTTTGGATGGTGGAGCTTGTGGTGTTTGGGAAGTGGTGCCCTGGTAGTGGTGGTAAATGGGGAAGCCTGGAGATGAATCAACAGTGGGAGGTTCTTGGGATTGAGCCAGTGGAGGGACAAAAGCAGGGTTGGCGAGGTAGGATGGTGGTGGATTCCCTTTTACCCATGTCTGGTACATCTCTGCTGTGAGCACGTGATTTTTGCTTCACACGACAATCGCTCCAAAAAGAAATAAAAAAATAAATAATTGGCCCCGCTGTACAATTTCGGATTTCTGTGCGGCACCTTGTGGATTTATTTGTGATTTTGGCCCATTCTTATTTATTTACTTTATTAAAATAAAATTCAAAAAAAATATATATGTGTCCTGCGTAATTCAAACCGTAATTCGGTCGTTAAATAGAAAATCGTGAATAGGCATTTTTCGTCCGTGATTTTGTTTGGTTTGACCTTACCTGTTTTGAAATATTTTAGTATGTGTGCAAATAATTGTATTTGAGTGTGTATTTAATTTTAATTTGATTTTTGGCTTAGTTTTGTTTTAAAATAAATAAGAAAAAGAAATAAAAAAAAATAAAAAAAAAAGGGAAAGGAAAGACCCCTTCCGGACTTGGGCCAATTTGTTAAAATTGGCCCAACAAACTCAGCCCAAACGAACAGCCCAAGACCCAGGCCTGCCCAGCCCAGGTCACCTGATGCCCAGGACGTCCAAACGACGTCGTTTGAATCGTGCCTGATCTGGGCCGTTGATCTCAGAGTGATCGACGGCCAAGATCAATTCCCATAACCCATCAACAAACCCGACCCGTTTACACCCGGACCAAACCCAAACCCTCAACATTTGAAACGACACCGTTTCACTTAAGACCATCAGATCCAAACCGTAGATCTAGATTGATCTAACGGTTGAGATCGACCCACCCACCAACTATATAAGCCCAAATCCTTACCCTACCCCCCTATCCAATACCCCGGCTTCGTCGTCTTCACCCAAACCCATCCCCTTCAAACCCTAGCCGCCCCTGCACACTTTCACCAGAAACCCGGCGGCCTGAACGCCGGTGACCTTCCCCTTAACACCCTAGAACCCCCTTGCCATCCTGAACATGGATCTGCTAACCATGTAGTTCGAACCATCCCCTAGGTCTTCGAATCTTCATTTGAAGATTCGAGTTAAAACTCGTTTTACACCAACCAACCCCAGCTTCACACCAGACACTCCCCAGACCCCCTCGTGACCAAACCATACTTGGTTTGGTCCGAATCCGACCAAGGAAGCCTGAATCCCGGATCTGAGCTTTGGAAATTTTTGTATTTCTTCGTCACTGGTTTATACCGGTTCAACCGAAGAGGTTAAGGTCTAATGGACTTTAATCAAAGTGTTTCTCATCTGAGAAACACTTCGATTAAAATCCATTCAGCCTTAAGAAAGGTCTGTCCAAATCCGAATCGAGGTTTTGATTTTTCAAAGATTTGAGGTGAGTCTTGTTTTCTTTTCCTTTTTTTAGTCCGTGTGATTGGTCTTTAAAAGTTTGTTCATATTTGTTTTAATTTTATCAACTTTTGTTTGGCCACTTTGTTTGAACCTCTGTGTTTGTCTGAATCCCTCCCCTCCTATTCTGATAAGGCATACGTACTGGTGGTATTCCGAATTTGTACTGACTAACTGATTCCTCAAAATACAATTCTGTTTTAATCAGTATAGGTTGAGTCATGTGTCCCATACTTCTGAATGTTTGATTTTTGGCTACGATTGTGTATGTTAATGCTAATATAGTCGAGTCGACAAATGTCGTCAATTAGTTTCAGTAGTTCGAATGTTAACGATTGAACATTTTGCCTGCTGCAACTTTGTTTGAATCAAAGTAAGAATCAAGTAGGGTCATTTATAGTTGTATTTGAACTTGAAAATAAAAGGATAGATTGTTAAGCTGCAATCTGAATTGAGGGCATGTGCACTTCTGCACAGCATGTGCATTGTGCACAGCCTGGTTCCTGCATAAAGGCCATTTTTTTTGAATTAAAAATAGTTTGACAGCATGTGCTGTCAAAACACGCCCCTGCTGTCCATACTCCACTTTAGTTTAAGAAGTATTAAACCTCACTTAAAAGAGAAGACTGCCAGGGAATATCATGGGGGTTTTTTTTGTTTATACTTAAAGAGCTAAGTGGAATCTGAAAAGAGGATGGCACATGGGAGGGGGTTTCTGATTGATGAACAGGCTGTTAAGGGCAGACCTTAGGCTTATAAAAGGAAGAACTTCCATATGTTGAAGAGGGAGGAAAAAAAAAGAAAAGAGAACAGGGAGATAGGGATACATACAGGGAAATTATTAACATAGAGAGAAGGACTGAATCATTGAGGGTTTTGAAGTTCAAAAAAAAGAAAGAAAAACTGAGGGGAGTTTTCTTTTGATAACTCAAATAGATTCCAAGATTGAAAGTTGTCACTCTTTTGTTTAAGAAGAAAAGAGATAGTGAGAGAGATATCATAAAAAGGTACATACAGACACATTGAGAGAAGCTATATACACAGATAGAGAGTGAACAAGAAATAGGGAATATACAGAAATTTCAGGAAAAACTGTTTTCTGTTTGGGCTTCATTTGCTGTCAACCTGTTGGGCTGTACTGATTCTTCCAAGTCTCAATTGAGATTTCTGGGGGTATTCTCGTGCTTAGTTTCTTCTGAGTTGGTCTGCCTGGAGTTTTGCTTATGCTTCACTGCCTACTGCTGTCATTTTCCACTTCCTCCTCGTCTACAATTGTATCTCGCACCGAAACTTGTCCTGCTGCTGTTATCTGTTACTGCTGCTGTTTCGCTTGCACTGTTTGCTCAACTGACTCTCTCGCTTTCTTCATTGTAAGCATCTTCTCAGGTACACACTTCGAATCTGTCTGATGTAACTGATGCCGGAATGAAAATTGAAATGAAAGATCTGAAGAATCTTTAATCATCTGTGGCTTTACTTACCGTTTTGCGAATATTGTTAAAGTTGTATAAATCCTTTAATTTGTAGCCTAATAGAGGATACATTCGTAAGTTTGTACTTAATTAATGTTTATGTTGATCAGAAACCGTGGTAGTTGATTCATTCAGAAGCATACAGGATGTGAACACAGTTTCATGGAGTGTGAAACTATTAAATATGATTGCTAGAATTGAACTCACTCTTTCAGCATGCTTTGAATAAGCAGGGGCCAATGGCTTTTAAATCTAGCCAAATACAATACAGTTTTAAATCACCCAGTTTCGACTTCTTTAGGCGATTTATAGGACTAGCTTTGAATATCATCGGAAACATCCTTTAATAAGGAACTCTACTAACCCTGTTTAAGCAAGTTAATTTAAATTCGACTTAAAGATGTTTGTTCGGATTAAGTGGTGTATTTCGTTAACTCGTATGTGATTTCCTTGTCAAATTAAAGCATTTTGCCATTAAAATATAATGCTTTCTTAACTTTGTAAATAATTAATCATAAAAACTCGGATTAGGCCAAAGCAGCATGTACCTTTCTTTCTTTTTCTAGTTTTAGAGACAAATGTATTAGAAATGTAGCCACTTTAGGATATCCTTTCTAAATAGAGACGAGCCTCGCCAAATAAAAATGCAAAATTGCGGGGCCCTCAATAAATAATCATAATAAATATTTAGAATTCAGGATAGGCCGTTTAGTGAATTTCATGGCTTCCTACAAAAAATAATAATACGCTAGACTCTTTAGGCGCGACTTAATTAAATTACATTCTCAAACCCGGGTGCACATTGATGTGACCCGAATCCAAATCTCAACGAAGTCAAAATGTGTTGACGATCACGGGCGCATTGATTGTGACGTGGTTCGAGATGCATTTTCACGACGTTGCAACTCTATAAAAATAAGTGATAATGATAAAAGCGGTTTAAACTTAATAAAAGCACGTAAGTCATAACATGTATTTAAATCAGATATTTAGCCATTATAACAATTTAAGCGACCGTGCTAGAACCACGGGATTCGAGGGTGCCTAACACCTTCCCTCGGGTCAACAGAATTCCTTACTTAGAATTTCTGGTTCGCAGACTTCACTTGGAAAAGTCGAAAATTTCCTCGATTTGGGATTCAAGATAAACCGGTGACTTGGGACACCAAAAGCCAAACCTTTCCCAAGTGGCGACTCTGAATTAAATAAATAATCCCATTTCGAATATTGTCACTTAAATTGGAAAAACTCCACCCGCGCATCTAACCCTTCGGGGCGGGCGCGCAAAAAGGAGGTGTGACAGCTCTGGCGACTCTGCTGGGGACTAATGGACCCAGAACCACTGGTTCAGGGTTCAAGAATTCGAGCTTAGAATAATTGTTATATTTGGCTTTATTATCTGATCTTTATTACATGTTTTTGCATAATGTGCTAAATGCTGTCTTTTACCGCTTTGATATTATCTGAACTGTATATAAACTGTGCCGAAACCCTTCTCTTCTTACCTCCGGGGAGAAGCTCGCTGGTCGAGACTCCCTATTCTGTTAATGTCAATACCTAAAATAAGAAAGAGGACGGACAAGTTACAAAGCCGGACGATCTCGCGGGTCCCCGGTACGTAGCCCCTCCTCGACTCGAGTTGGTCCGCTCGGGTACACAGTCTAGAACAAATACCAAGGTTTAAACCTAGTATAACGAAACTTCATGCCGGATCCCTAGTAGGAACGTTTATTTGCATCATGTTGCATTTGACTTAGGGGGCTCAACACAGGGGTTGGGTCCGTCTAGGACAGGCAACCTGAATTGAAAAGACCACCCTGCTGCATCCTATTTGGTTTTGTGCATTTATTTGCTTCGATTCCGCATGCTGACCGGTTTCTAAAAAAGAGGAAAATAGCAACGTGGGGAGATAATTACTTATTTTGGAAAAATAAAACCAATGTTCAAGTATTGTCAAAACCTCATTGGAATTGTTCTAAAGAAAAAAAAAAGAAAAAAGAATAAAAACAAAATTTGTCTTCTTAGTTTGAATTATTAAAAAAAAAAGGGGTATATATAAAAAAAAAATTTCTTTCACTTTCAAAATCAAAAAAAGAAATGATATTTATTTTAAAAGTAAAAAATAATGGAAAACTCATAATTCAAAAAAAAAAAAAATTTTCTTTTGTAATACCCTTTCTATAAATTCAGACGGATAGTCCAAATATTGCAAAAATTATTTTTTCTTTAGTCTTTATCTTTCTTCAAAAAAAAAACAATAAAAAATACTTATTTCTGATTTTTAAGACCCCGAACTACGCCGGTTTGATTCTCACCGGAGATGAGATACGTAGGCAACCCTCGTCGGGCTCAACCCCCATTTTGCTAAAATAGCCAAAATCAAAAAAAATATGTGTTTCAAATTTTTAAAGAGTCATAAATAAGTCAGGTGATGCTGTTTTGACATGAATAGCCGAATGTTCCCGAAAAGGGACGCCGGAAGGCTGACTTTGCATAAATAGCCACTTTTGGGTTTTCCTTAGCATGTTTAGACCCACACAGCCTTAAAATCTTCTTCCCCGGAGTGCTTAAAGGCCGTGTTCAAAGCTTGGTCCCCTCTGTAAAATATTTTGAGTCAGTCATTTTTGTTAAAATCACCTTAATAAATGTGCAGGATGAGCACGATGCAAAATGAACATTTTTCAATAATGACCAAAATCCCTATCAAGTTACGGCTATGGTGGAATGATCTAGGTGTTGAAGGGCAAAATGAGGTTAAGAAAAATCTGAAAGGTCTTGTGGGTCTGTTGGAAATCCAGCCTCGGGGAGATATCATAAGAGCTTTGGTTACCTATTGGGACCCGGCGCACAATGTTTTCCATTTCCCTGATTTTGAGCTCACCCCAACTTTGGAAGAAATGGCCGGATACATCGGGAATACTGAACTTCCGTTGAGGGAAAAATACTTGGTCGCCCCAAGAGTCGTCACGGTACATCGGTTCCTGGATTCATTGAAAATACCTAGAACAGTCCACAACCCGGATCTAGCAGCCGGATTCTGTACTCCATGCTTCATATATGATAGATACGGTCACGAGGGGGGATTCAATAATCCAATCAACAAACTGTGCAGCAAAGGAGTTCGTCAGAAGTGGGACGAGCACAGACGGGTGGCGTTCATGATAACGTTTCTGGGTCTTCTGGTATTTCCCAGGAAAGATGGAAACATTGATTTGAAGATATCGGGGGTCGTCAGCACTTTACTCACGCAAAGTGACAGTACTCTCGCGCCTATGGTGGTATCCGACATCTTTCGAGCTCTCACAGCTTGTAAAGCTGGGGGAAATTTCTTCGAAGGTTGTAACTTGCTCCTGCAGATATGGATGACCGAGCACCTTTGCCATCATTCCGAGATTTTGAGCCGTGGTTCCCCGGATAAGACCCGCATAGAAGAATCTTACGCAAGAGCCAAAGAGATCAGTTTGCCCGAAGGAGTCCTGGCTTGGACCTCGTTCTTTCAAGCTCTTACTGCCAGCCAAATACAATGGAAGTTGGGATGGTTGCCCGTTGATGAGGTCTTATATATGTCAGCGACTAAAACTCATTTCTTGCTGATGGGGCTTAAGAGCATTCAACCTTACGCACCCGGCCGAGTTTTAAGACAGTTCGGAAAATGCCAGACAGTACCTCATGAGGAAGATCTAAGCACTCAAGCAATCGAGATAAGTC
The DNA here is from genome assembly GCF_000393655.2 of Nicotiana sylvestris. Taxonomy (NCBI): domain Eukaryota; kingdom Viridiplantae; phylum Streptophyta; class Magnoliopsida; order Solanales; family Solanaceae; genus Nicotiana; species Nicotiana sylvestris. The sequence continues at coordinate 187,375,104 of NC_091062.1, forward strand.
CTAACGGACAGTTCCCAGAAGCAAAGATTCGCCAAATCTGGAATGAGGGTCAATATTTGAAATCAGATACTTGCGTGCGGGATCAAGCCAAAGGAGAAACGGCGCCAGGTTACCTTGCATGGTACAGAAGGGAACTCGAGCACGAAAGGCCAGCTAAGAGACCCCACATCCGGAATTTTACCGAATCATCACAAAAGCAGTGGGATTGGTTAGCAAAAGAAAGAGGCTATTGCACCGAAATCAGCGGGTTAAAGCAACAAGTGGAAAAATTGAAATATGAACACAACGTGCAAGTTGCTACCGATCTGGGAGAACGGAACAGGTTGATTCAAGAAAATGAAATGCTCAGAGCCCAGATCAAACAGATAAGGTTGGATGCAGATAGACAACCAAGGCGTCGATCGGACGAGCAGTTGATAAAAGGGCTAAAAGGTGAAATCAGGGAATGGCGAGATGGTTTGGAGAAATCTGAAAACATCATAGCAGAGCTCAAAGCACAGTGGGGTACAAGAACAGACAAGCATCGCAGGTACCTGAATCGATTGGAAAGCGACCATGAGAAGACTGTTGCTAAGATAAAGAGAGAGATGGCTGCACTTGAGATCAAAACAGCTAATCAGGCCAAGGATTTCCAAATTGAGAGCAGATACTGGTATGACTCAATAGCCCAGATGAAGTTGGAAGTACGACGACTGAAGCATCAGCATGTACAAGATGCTCAAGTTTTCAAGATATGCAGCGATCAGACAAAACGCCTGCTCGTAGAGAAGAAGCAAACCAGAGATAGGATCAAGGCCATTGCCCATGCCATCACCAGACGATGCCTACGATGTGAGAACATGTCCAGCGCTACCGTCCTCTCGGCAGTAATGGGTTATGTCAAGCAGACTATGCACGAGCTAGAGCAACTTGAGAGGGATCTCACGCCTAGGACCGCGGCGAGGCCGAACGATGCCCCGCGGAAACCAATTTTTAAAACCATAATGCATTCATAGGTCAAATCTGTATCTTAGCATCTTCTGCCTGTTTTTCTTTCATCAGGGTGATTTTTAGTCTATTTTTGAGTCTAGGTTTATTTCCAAAGTTTGCTTTTTCTTTTGCAAAATGTAGTTTGTAATAGACTACTTCAATAATAAAGAGTTTGCTTCTTTCACGCTCATTCGTGTTTTCGAACTACGTAATGATCTGATTCACGTGAGTATCGTGATACGTAGGCAATCCTCATCGGATCCGATCGCATTTTATTTTGCTACAAAAAAAATATAAAAGAAAAATAAATGAAAATAAAAAAAAAAAGAAAAAAAGGGGGGAAATAAGAGGAAAATACCGGAATGACGCATGCTCTCGTAGCAGACATATAGTAATCCACTTAACTGTATAGGTGCATCATGCCCAACGTGAGATTAACTATCTGTTATTTGCTACAAATTAACCATGCGCTTGTCATTGAGCATGTTTCCAGGGTTTTTGAAAAGACGGTTGGTTTGGTGAAAGTCTGGCCTCGCACTCATACTTCACGAGGTCAAGGAGAGGTGTTCAACTACCTATTGTTAGGACCAGAAACAGTACTCACACCTACTTCACCAGGTCAAAAGGAAGTGTGGAAATGTCTTCGGAAATTCCATTGCAAACAGTCCCCGTCTCTGAGGAGAGCTCAATCTCAGCCGTCCTCACGCCTGAATCCGCAACTGCAGAAGAAAATAGAATCCTACGGCTCCGCATGTTGGAAATGCTGGATGATTGGAACAATGGGAAAGAGCCGCCAAGTGTCGTCCCCGGATTCCCTGAATTATTCTCCAGGTCAGGTGGGACTTCTAATGTCCCCATAAATTACCCTGCTACCCCATTCGGGTACCCAGCCAACTCCGTTTTCTCCGCCGGATCACCTTCTGAGCCTCATCCCCGAATGTCGGCCACCGATGCAAGCATGAATATCTTTACTGCATCGCCTTGCCCAGCTACGGCACAGCCTGCCACATACAAGCCAAGCTTTGACTCATCCTCTTTTACATTCCAAGCACCATCGTTCTCAATGGAACCAACCAGGTTCGCTACCAACAATAATCCTCTACCGCCTCAGTGCGAACTCGCACCGGGACAGGATCAGAACCCCAGGATTGCAGAACAAAATGAGATTGCTAAGAGAATGAGAAGCCTTGAACAAAGTTTGAAGAATATGCAAGGTTTGAGCGGGCAAAAGAGCGTCTCTTACGCCGACCTGTGCATGTTCCCTCACGTGCACCTGCCGACGGGTTTCAAGACCCCCAAGTTCGAGAAATACGATGGGCACGGTGACCCCATTGCACATCTTAAAAAATACTGCAACCAATTGCGGGGAGCCGGCGGAAAGGAAGAACTGCTAATGGCATATTTTGGGGAAAGCTTAGTAGGGATAGCTTCGGAATGGTATATGGATCAGGAAATGTCCCGATGGCATATATGGGATGATCTCGCCAGAGATTTTGTAAAACAATTCCAGTATAACATCGACATTGCGCCAGACCGAAACTCTCTGTCGAATTTGAAGAAGAAGCCTTCGGAAAGTTTTAGAGAGTATGCTATCAAGTGGCGTGAACAGGCGTCGAGAGTAAAGCCTCCCATGGATGAAGTGGAAATGGTCACTACCTTTCTCCAGGCTCAAGAGTCTGACTATTTCCAAAACATGATGTCGGCCATGGGTAAGCCATTCGCGGAAGCAATCAAGATAGGAGAAATGGTAGAGAATGGGCTGAAAACGGGTCGGATTCTGAGTCAAGCAGCCCTAAGGGCAACCTCTCAGGCCATCCAAAGCGGGTCTGGAGGGACGACAAGGGGGAAGAAGAAGGAAGAAACGGCTATGGCAGCCTCTGAAGCAAGGGAGTATCGTCATCACAGGCCCCATTTTCCGGAAAGGGCCTCACAACACTACTACCCCCACTCAAATGCGGCATATGCTCATCAACCTTATATGGTCATGAATGCCCAACCTTATAACCATTCACCACAACAAGCCAACCGAGGCCCAGCTCCACCTCCCAGAAATCAGCCTCCTTACCGCAACCACTATAACCCACAACCCCCGCAAAATAACTACCGCCCCCAAGAGCCACCTCGACGGCGGACTTTCACGCCCATCGGTGAGCCATACTCGACTTTGTTCCCAAAGTTGGTTCAGTTGGGTTTCCTACAACCCATCCCTCAAACAAGGCAAAACCCGACATCTCCTTCTTACAAAGCCGGAGTCAGATGCGCCTATCATTCAGGGGCCGAGGGGCATGATACAAACGACTGCTGGTCATTGAAAAGAGTGGTCGAAAATTTGATAGAGCAGGGGAAGATAGTGCTAAGGGACGAAGAGATCCCAAATGTAACTAACAATCCATTGCCCGCTCACAATAATGGGCCGCTGATCGGCATGATTTGTGAAGACAAAGAGTTCGACCCTGCCTTGAAAGCCATAATTGCCATTGTCGACACAGCGAGGAGGCCTGAAACAGACCAGAAATCAGAAAGGGGGGAGGAGGCCAAGGCTGCAGAAAGCAAGCCCGAAAAGAAGGTGGAGAAGAAAGTAGTACCAGCAAAGGGTGGAGTTCTTTACATACCACGAGGTCAAGCCAAGAAGACGCAGAACTTCGGGGATCAAAAAGACAAAACCTATGTATGTGCCAAAAGGGGCCTATGTGGTCCGGGGGACGATTCAACCACCTCGGCTGAATGAGCCAGTGGTTATCGGACGCGTGCCACAAAAGCCAATGACCAACCCGTCCACAGTGCCGTGGAATTATCAAAAGACTTTGGTAACGTATAAAGGTAAGGAGGTCAGGGAAGAACTTCCAGAAAATACTTTCGTTGGAGGGTACTCAAATACCCAAGAACTGAACAACGCCACACAAAGGCGCTTCCCTCCAAAGGAGCCTGTGAGTGTTGAAGAAGCGGAAGTGTTCTTCAAGCAGATGAAGATGCCGGATTATGAGGTGATAGACCAGCTGCGCAAGCACCCTGAGCAAGTGTCCATGCTGTCACTATTAATGAAGTCAACCGAGCATCAAAAGATCCTGCTGAAAACCCTGAATGAAGCATACGTACCGGTCGAAACCTCGGTGGAGCAACTAGAGCGGATGACAGAAAGATTCTTCGCCGTCAACCAAATCTCCTTCAGCAAGAACGATCTACCCCCGGAAGGAGCAGCACACAACAAGGCATTGCATTTAACAGTCAAATGTGAGGACTACTATGTCAAGCGGGTGATGCTGGATGGGGGATCAGGTGTTGACATCTGCCCGCTCTCCACGCTGCAAAGAATGGAAATTGAGACCGGAAGAATCCGACCCAACAACGTCTGCGTGAGAGCTTTCGATGGTATCAAGAGAGACACCATGGGAGAAATAGACCTGTTGCTGGTCATAGGACCAGTCGAATCTCGAGTCACTTTCCAAGTGATAGACATGGACACATCATACAATTTCCTCCTTGGCAGGCCTTGGATCCATGCGGCAGGAGCCGTGCCTTCTACTCTTCACCAGATGGTGAAGTTCGAGTATGAAGACCAAGAGATCGTGGTCCATGGAGAAGATGAACATGCCATTTATCGGGACCCATCTATCCCGTATCTTGAACCAAGAGAAGGGAGTGAGCATACGGTCTATCAAGCTTTCGAGGTGGTATTGGCAGAGCAGCACGAAGAGGGAGTACCTTGCCCCCAGCCTTTCTTGTCTAACGCTTCGGTTATGGTGGCCAAAGAGATGATCCGACACGGATTTAGGCCAGGGAAGGGGCTTGGACGAAATCTTCAGGGAACGACGGAACCCATTACTTTACCAGTCATCAAGAAACCTTTTGGACTAGGTTTCAAACCTACTCCAGCAGACGAAAAATGGGCAAAGAAAAGGAGAAATGAGGGCTGGAAGTTGCCTCAACCACTGCCGGATTTACATGCGACTTTTGTCAGGCCAGGGTACACTGAAGAAGAAGAAGATGAGGTCTTCACAGTTGAGGAAATCGAGGAAATATGTGGGGCAATGAGGGAAATGCTCTACGAGGTCCACATGGTTCAACCAGGCGAAGGCACGAGCACTGCTGAGATGATATACATGGGGCCAAACGCCAAGCTCCAAAACTGGGAGATCACGCCATTCCCAACTAGACGGAAGTCCGGGTAGACCTGTCCTGCCACCTTTCCTGTATCACAAGTTATCTCCGGGACATAACTTGAACGTTTTCTTCTTTTCATTTGTTATTCCGAATTCCTAATTGTAAACGTTGTTGTCTTCCAATTTTCAAAAGAAAATAAAAAAAAAAAAAAAAATCATCATTGCTTTCCTATTCTTTCTCTCGTTCTGATTTTATTACTTTTCCTCTTATCTTCCTTTTCAGTCCTAATAATGCGGCTTTAAATATGACATGCTTGCGGACTTCACGCCCGGATCACAATGAGCTATTTAACTGCGAATTAATGAATCCAGAACCAGAATATGATGCGGAAGAGGCTTTTAGGGAAGATAAACCGAGAGTTGGAATATTTCGAGAATAAACCTAAGCCAAATCTGAATGACACTGAACCGGTAAATTTAGGAACCCCGGAAGAAATCCGGGAGACCAAGATAAGCATTCACACGGACAAGAAAACGCGAGAGGCGATAATTCAACTTCTTCTTGAATTTAAAGACGTGTTTGCTTGGTCATATGATGACATGCCGGGACTAGGTGTCGATCTAGTGGTTCACAAATTGCCGATTCATCCTGATTGTCCTCCGGTTCAACAAAAGCAACGAAAGTTCAAAACCGAGGTCAGTGACAAAATTAAAGAGGAGATCACCAAGCAACTGAAAACAGGAGTGATCCGGGTAGTCCAATATACAACATGGTTGGCGAATGTGGTTCCAGTACCGAAAAAGGACGGGAAAACTCGAGTATGTGTAGATTACCGAGATCTGAACAGAGCAAGTCCTAAAGATAATTTCCCGCTGCCCAACATCCACATCCTCGTTGATAATTGCGCCAAGCACGAGATACAGTCTTTCGTAGATTGTTACGCTGGGTATCATCAGGTATTGATGGATGAAGAGGATGCCGAGAAAACTGCCTTCACCACGCCTTGGGGCACCTACTGTTATCGGGTCATGCCATTTGGTTTAAAGAATGCTGGGGCTACTTACATGAGGGCCATGACCGCCATTTTCCATGACATGATGCATCAGGAAATAGAGGTGTACGTGGACGATGTTATAGTCAAGTCCAGGACGCAGGATAACCACATCCAAGACTTGAGGAAATTCTTCGAGAGGCTAAGGAAGTATGACTTGAAGCTAAATCCAGCCAAATGCGCTTTCGGAGTTCCGTCAGGTAAACTTTTGGGTTTCATCGTAAGCAGGAGAGGTATCGAGCTAGATCCGACTAAGATAAAATCTATCAAAGATCTACCTCCCCCAAGAACGAAGAAAGACGTGATGAGTCTTTTGGGCAGGCTGAACTACATCAGTCGGTTTATTGCCCAGCTGACAAGCACGTGTGAGCCCATATTCAAGTTGTTAAGAAAAGATGCGGCGATTAAGTGGACAACGGAGTGTCAAGAAGCCTTTGATAAAGTCAAAGAGTACCTTTCGAATCCCCCAGTCTTGGTCCCTCCCGAACCAGGGAGGCCACTTTTCTTGTATCTGACAGTCTTGGAGAACTCCTTTGGCTGCGTCCTGGGGCAACACGATGTGACCGGGAAAAGGGAACAGGCGATCTACTACCTGAGCAAGAAATTCACCAGCTACGAGGCCAAATACACTCTGTTGGAGAAGACATGCTGCGCTCTCACATGGGTTGCTCAAAAGCTGAGGCATTATCTCCAAGCCCACACTACATTCCTCATAAGCAGGTTGGATCCCTTGAAATATATATTTCAGAAACCAATGCCTACTGGGAGACTGGCTAAATGGCAAATCTTGCTTACGGAATTCGACATAGTTTATATCACTCGCACGGCAATGAAAGCCCAGGCGTTAGCAGATCATTTGGCCGAAAACCCGGTCGATGAGGAATACCAGCCATTGGATACCTACTTTCCAGACGAAGAGGTAAACACCGTAGAAGTGATCTCAGAGGAAGCTCATGTTTGGAAGATGTTCTTTGACGGAGCCGTGAATGCCAAGGGTATAGGGATTGGGGCAATTTTGATCTCACCTGCCGGTCAGCATTATCCCGCCACAGCTAGACTTCGTTTCTTCTGCACAAATAATACAGCTGAATATGAAGCCTGCATTATGGGCATACATATGGCAATCGATCAGGATGTCAAAGACTTACTGATTATGGGAGACTCTGACCTGATCATCCGGCAAGTTCAAGGCGAATGGGAAACTCGGGATGTCAAACTTATCCCATACCGACAACATGTGGAGGACCTCAGCAAGCGCTTTAACTCAATAGAATTCAGGTATATCCCGAGGTGTCACAATGAACTGGCAGATGCACTTGCTACTTTAGCTTCTATGCTACCCTACCCGGGCGACGCCCACGTCGATCCTTTGGAAATCCAAATCAAGGAAAGACACGGTTACTGCAGTGTAATCGAGGCGGGATCAAATACGCAGCCTTGGTACCATGACATCAAGAAATTCTTGAAGACACAAGAATACCCCGAGCATGCAACTGGAGATCAAAAGAGGACCATTAGGCGACATGCAAGTGGTTTCTTTTTGAGCAGTGAATTGTTATATAAGAGGACTCCGGACCTCAATCTCTTAAGATGTGTCGATATCGAGGAAGCGAGAAAGATCATGCACGAAGTACACGCAGGTGTGTGTGGACCTCACATGAACGGGTATGTCTTAGCGAAGAAGATCCTTAGAGCAGGTTATTACTGGATGACCATGGAAAAGGATTGCTTTAGCTTTGTCCGGAAGTGTCATCAGTGTCAGGTGCACGGTAATTTGATTCATGCACCTCCCACAGAACTGCATCCCATGTCCGCACCTTGGCCATTTGTCGCTTGGGGCATGGACGTCATTGGACCAATTGAACCAAAGGCTTCGAATGGACACAGGTTTATACTGGTTGCCATCGATTACTTCACAAAGTGGGTAGAGGCTGTCACTCTCAAGTCGGTCACCAAGAAAGCTGTAGTGGATTTTGTACACTCAAATCTTATCTGTCGCTTCGGTATTCCTGCGACTATCATTACAGATAATGCAGCAAACTTGAACAGTCACTTGATGGGAGATGTGTGCGAGCAATTCAAGATAACACACAGGAATTCCACTCCTTATCGGCCAAAAGCCAATGGTGCTGTAGAAGCTGCAAATAAAAACATCAAGAAGATTTTGAGGAAAACAATACAAAGTTCCCGACAGTGGCATGAGCAGTTACCTTTTGCGTTATTGGGGTATCGCACTACGGTGCGCACATCGGTGGGAGCGACTCCTTATCTTTTGGTTTATGGAACCGAGGCCGTAATACCGGCAGAGATAGAGATTCCTTCACTTCGAATCATTGTCGAAGCAGAAATCGAGGACAGCGAGTGGGTTAAGACTCGACTGGAGCAATTGACATTGATTGATGAAAAGCGGATGGCCGCAGTTTGTCATGGACAGTTATACCAGCGAAGGATGGCCCGCGCCTACAACAAGAAAGTCCGCCCCCGGAATTTCGAAGTAGGACAATTGGTACTGAGGCGTATTCTGCCGCATCATGAAGAAGCAAAAGGAAAGTTTTCCCCAAATTGGAAAGGCCCATACATCGTAAGGAAAATATTGCCAAGAGGAGCATTGTATTTAGGTGATATCGAAGGAAATGACCCTGACACAGCGGTGAATGCAGATGCAGTCAAGAGGTACTACGTCTAGATCATACTCCAAGTGGTCCTGACACGTTGAAAAGGGCGAAGGTGTTTATTCCCCACTACTCCCCAAACACTACCCAATTCTCGCTACCACCTTTTGAGCCGTTAAAAAAAAAAAAAAAAAAAAAAACAAACAAACAAAACAAAACATTGATTGAGGCCTGAACTACGTTTGACTTGATTCCGAAAGGATACGTAGGCAGCCTCTCCCTGAGGTTCAGTCACACCAACAACAAAATCCCATTCACCCTGAAATTGAAAACCGGGGCATGTCAGACACTTGAGAAGTTTAGTATCAGCTACCTCTCTTCACCAGGTACAAGCCTTCAAATCAATTACCAAAGATGGTGGGAAACCAATAAGCATCACAAAAGGAAACCAGCACACCCTGAGTTGAGAGAAATAAAATGAGAGAGTCTCGGCGGTGAAAACCTTCGGGCACCACGAGGCGACGGGAGTAGAGAAACCAAAATGAGAGAGCTTGTTTAGTAAAAACTCGCAAAGAGTGCTATCAAGCGATGACAGGAAGAGAAATGAGAGAGGTCAGCCAGCGAAAACCCGCAAAGGGCGCTGTTGGCCGAAAAGGATGACGCCACCCCAAGAAAGTCTCGGCAGAGTGCCACCAGTTTGGAATCACAGGTCCGTTTCTGGTTCAGGAAAACGCAAGCTCTTAGAAGGTCAGACGTCCAGTCCAAAAGGCATGTCATGTCATTTAAAGCCAGCGTTATCTTCCTCAGATAAGTCTTTCTCTCCCCGAAAAGGGTATTTCTGTTCTGATTTGTTTTCCCCTGCTTTGTTTCTTTTCAAATCCCTTTTGCATTTTAACCCCGAGTTCAGGACACACCGGAAAGGGTAGGTGGCATGGTTTGTTTACACGGAATCCCGTCTCATGAAGGAAAGCACCTCATCTCGTTGATATGATTACCCAAGCATGATGAATCATGACGTTTGATGGTGTTCCGGAGAAAAGGAAAAGAGAGAAATCTTGAAATCTTCCCCAGCAAGTCCACCTTCGGACAAATCCCCACAGAGTCTCCCCCTGTACAAATCCCAACAGAGTCTTGTACAATCTCCCACAGAATCTCCCCAAATTATAAAATTATAAAAAAAAAAAAAAAAAAGAAAGGAAAAAAAAAAATGGAATTTCCCCAGCACATCCCAGCGGGTCCTTTTGTAGACATCCCCAACAAGCTTACCCCAACAAATCCTAGAAATCCCACTTTGAAATAAATCCCCCAGCATGCCCATTGTACAAAATCCACACAAAGAATCCACTTTGTAAATATTCCCCACAAAGCTTCCCTTTTGTACAAATCCCCACAAAATACCTCCAATAAAACCCCCGTTGAGAACCTCCAAGCAAAACGGGACACAAAAAAAAGAGAGCCTTACGAGGCAAATCATCACAGAATCTGGAAATACAAGCCTGAGCGGTCTAAAGGGTTTCGGCATATGAATCAAATCAATGGCGGGACTTCACAACAGAAATGAAGACGCAACAAAGCAACTGGGAACGATCGAGGTCACCAAACCAACCGTCATCTCCGAACTAACAATTGTCCTTTGTTTGAAAAGTTGAAACAGGCATGATCCAAGACAACCGTGCAAGGAGCAGGTGTCGCCCAAAGAAGAAGGTACATGGGTACTGAATTCTCTTTAGTCAGCATTAGGGTTTTAAACCCTAAACTGAACTTTTTCCTTTTAGCCAGCATTAGAGTTTTAAACTCTAAACTGAGCTTTTCCATGCAATCAGCATTAGGGTTTTAAACCCTAAACTGAATTTTCCTTTAGTCAGCATTAGGGTTTTAAACTCTAAACTGAACTTTTCCTTTTAGCCAGCATTAGAGTTTTAAACTCTAAACTGAGCTTTTCCATGCAATCAGCATTAGGGTTTTAAACCCTAAACTGAATTTTCCTTTTAGTCAGCATTAGGGTTTTAAACCCTAAACTGAACTTTTCCCTTTCAGCCAGCATTAGAGTTTTAAACTCTAAACTGAGCTTTTCCATGCAATCAGCATTAGGGTTTTAAACCCTAAACTGAATTTTCCTTTAGTCAGCATTAGGGTTTTAAACCCTAAACTGAACTTTTCCCTTTCAGCCAGCATTAGAGTTTTAAACTCTAAACTGAGCTTTTCCATGCAATCAGCATTAGGGTTTTAAACCCTAAACTGAATTTTCCTTTAGTCAGCATTAGGGTTTTAAACTCTAAACTGAACTTTTCCTTTTAGCCAGCATTAGAGTTTTAAACTCTAAACTGAGCTTTTCCATGCAATCAGCATTAGGGTTTTAAACCCTAAACTGAATTTTCCTTTAGTCAGCATTAGGGTTTTAAACTCTAAACTGAACTTTTTCCTTTCAGCCAGCATTAGAGTTTTAAACTCTAAACTGAGCTCTTTCATGCAATCAGCATTAGGGTTTTAAACCCTAAACTGAATTTTCCTTTTAGTCAGCATTAGGGTTTTAAACTCTAAACTGAACTTTTCCTTTTAGCCAGCATTAGAGTTTTAAACTCTAAACTGAGCTTTTCCATGCAATCAGCATTAGGGTTTTAAACCCTAAACTGAACTTTTTCCTTTCAGCCAGCATTAGAGTTCTAAACTCTAAACTGAGCTTTTCCAGCCAATCAGCATCAGGGTTTTAAACCCTAAAACTGAATTTTCCTTTTAGTCAGCATTAGGGTTTTAAACCCTAAACTGAACTTTTTTCCTTTTAGGCAGCATTAGGGTTTTTAAACCCTAAACTGAATTCTTCCTTTGTTTGGCGTAAGGGTTTTAAAACCCTACACTGAACCTTTCCCCAGCTAGTCGATATTAGGGCTCCAACCCTGAACTGAGCACGCATATCCTCTTTCATCAATTTTATGAACTTCCTGGTGAATAAGTAACGAAATTTTCCTAGTGAAACTGGGGCAGAAAATTTCGTTTGTTTGTTTCTTTTCTCCCGCAGGTCTGACCTCGAGCCACATGGATCGAAATGACCCACGAGATAAATCCCAGTTCGGAATCAAAGAAGAAAAAGACTCCAACATTTGACTAAGGTCCTGACCTCTGCCGGTCACATTTTATTCGGTATCCTGGAGATTAAAAAAAAAAAACAAGTCGCCGCAACTCGCAAGCATCAAGATTCAGATCAGAGTCTACAAGCAGAATCAGCTAAGACCCAAGATCAAGTCGTAAAAGAATCATAGATAGGAATCTTGTAACTAGCAGTTGACATACATAAAAGTAGTTAGTTCAGTTTCCAATTTTCGCTTGGTTGTAATAAGGCGGTCGGTGACATAGCAGTGACAACAGCAGCAGTAACGGCAAGCCTTGCAGTCCCATGGTAGCCCCAGCTACCAAAACTTCTCGAACTACATTGACCTGATTCCTGTTTAGCCCAGGATATGTAGGAAATCGTTGAAGCAAGATTCGGTCAGATCTTTCAAAAATGCTTCATACGGAGTGGTCTATAGGCAAAAATCGCTCATACACGCTCACTTGATCTTTGCACGAAAACCCTTCGTGTTTCCGAACAAAGAGGGGCAGCTGTGAGCACGTGATTTTTGCTTCACACGACAATCGCTCCAAAAAGAAATAAAAAAAATAAATAATTGGCCCCGCTGTACAATTTCGGATTTCTGTGCGGCACCTTGTGGATTTATTTGTGATTTTGGCCCATTCTTATTTATTTACTTTATTAAAATAAAATTCAAAAAAAATATATATGTGTCCTGCGTAATTCAAACCGTAATTCGGTCGTTAAATAGAAAATCGTGAATAGGCATTTTTCGTCCGTGATTTTGTTTGGTTTGACCTTACCTGTTTTGAAATATTTTAGTATGTGTGCAAATAATTGTATTTGAGTGTGTATTTAATTTTAATTTGATTTTTGGCTTAGTTTTGTTTTAAAATAAATAAGAAAAAGAAATAAAAAAAAAAAAAAAAAGGGAAAGGAAAGACCCCTTCCGGACTTGGGCCAATTTGTTAAAATTGGCCCAACAAACTCAGCCCAAACGAACAGCCCAAGACCCAGGCCTGCCCAGCCCAGGTCACCTGATGCCCAGGACGTCCAAACGACGTCGTTTGAATCGTGCCTGATCTGGGCCGTTGATCTCAGAGTGATCGACGGCCAAGATCAATTCCCATAACCCATCAACAAACCCGACCCGTTTACACCCGGACCAAACCCAAACCCTCAACATTTGAAACGACACCGTTTCACTTAAGACCATCAGATCCAAACCGTAGATCTAGATTGATCTAACGGTTGAGATCGACCCACCCACCAACTATATAAGCCCAAATCCTTACCCTACCCCCCTATCCAATACCCCGGCTTCGTCGTCTTCACCCAAACCCATCCCCTTCAAACCCTAGCCGCCCCTGCACACTTTCACCAGAAACCCGGCGGCCTGAACGCCGGTGACCTTCCCCTTAACACCCTAGAACCCCCTTGCCATCCTGAACATGGATCTGCTAACCATGTAGTTCGAACCATCCCCTAGGTCTTCGAATCTTCATTTGAAGATTCGAGTTAAAACTCGTTTTACACCAACCAACCCCAGCTTCACACCAGACACTCCCCAGACCCCCTCGTGACCAAACCATACTTGGTTTGGTCCGAATCCGACCAAGGAAGCCTGAATCCCGGATCTGAGCTTTGGAAATTTTTGTATTTCTTCGTCACTGGTTTATACTGGTTCAACCGAAGAGGTTAAGGTCTAATGGACTTTAATCAAAGTGTTTCTCATCTGAGAAACACTTCGATTAAAATCCATTCAGCCTTAAGAAAGGTCTGTCCAAATCCGAATCGAGGTTTTGATTTTTCAAAGATTTGAGGTGAGTCTTGTTTTCTTTTCCTTTTTTTAGTCCGTGTGATTGGTCTTTAAAAGTTTGTTCATATTTGTTTTAATTTTATCAACTTTTGTTTGGCCACTTTGTTTGAACCTCTGTGTTTGTCTGAATCCCTCCCCTCCTATTCTGATAAGGCATACGTACTGGTGGTATTCCGAATTTGTACTGACTAACTGATTCCTCAAAATACAATTCTGTTTTAATCAGTATAGGTTGAGTCATGTGTCCCATACTTCTGAATGTTTGATTTTTGGCTACGATTGTGTATGTTAATGCTAATATAGTCGAGTCGACAAATGTCGTCAATTAGTTTCAGTAGTTCGAATGTTAACGATTGAACATTTTGCCTGCTGCAACTTTGTTTGAATCAAAGTAAGAATCAAGTAGGGTCATTTATAGTTGTATTTGAACTTGAAAATAAAAGGATAGATTGTTAAGCTGCAATCTGAATTGAGGGCATGTGCACTTCTGCACAGCATGTGCATTGTGCACAGCCTGGTTCCTGCATAAAGGCCATTTTTTTTGAATTAAAAATAGTTTGACAGCATGTGCTGTCAAAACACGCCCCTGCTGTCCATACTCCACTTTAGTTTAAGAAGTATTAAACCTCACTTAAAAGAGAAGACTGCCAGGGAATATCATGGGGGTTTTTTTTTTGTTTATACTTAAAGAGCTAAGTGGAATCTGAAAAGAGGATGGCACATGGGAGGGGGTTTCTGATTGATGAACAGGCTGTTAAGGGCAGACCTTAGGCTTATAAAAGGAAGAACTTCCATATGTTGAAGAGGGAGGAAAAAAAAAGAAAAGAGAACAGGGAGATAGGGATACATACAGGGAAATTATTAACATAGAGAGAAGGACTGAATCATTGAGGGTTTTGAAGTTCAAAAAAAAGAAAGAAAAACTGAGGGGAGTTTTCTTTTGATAACTCAAATAGATTCCAAGATTGAAAGTTGTCACTCTTTTGTTTAAGAAGAAAAGAGATAGTGAGAGAGATATCATAAAAAGGTACATACAGACACATTGAGAGAAGCTATATACACAGATAGAGAGTGAACAAGAAATAGGGAATATACAGAAATTTCAGGAAAAACTGTTTTCTGTTTGGGCTTCATTTGCTGTCAACCTGTTGGGCTGTACTGATTCTTCCAAGTCTCAATTGAGATTTCTGGGGGTATTCTCGTGCTTAGTTTCTTCTGAGTTGGTCTGCCTGGAGTTTTGCTTATGCTTCACTGCCTACTGCTGTCATTTTCCACTTCCTCCTCGTCTACAATTGTATCTCGCACCGAAACTTGTCCTGCTGCTGTTATCTGTTACTGCTGCTGTTTCGCTTGCACTGTTTGCTCAACTGACTCTCTCGCTTTCTTCATTGTAAGCATCTTCTCAGGTACACACTTCGAATCTGTCTGATGTAACTGATGCCGGAATGAAAATTGAAATGAAAGATCTGAAGAATCTTTAATCATCTGTGGCTTTACTTACCGTTTTGCGAATATTGTTAAAGTTGTATAAATCCTTTAATTTGTAGCCTAATAGAGGATACATTCGTAAGTTTGTACTTAATTAATGTTTATGTTGATCAGAAACCGTGGTAGTTGATTCATTCAGAAGCATACAGGATGTGAACACAGTTTCATGGAGTGTGAAACTATTAAATATGATTGCTAGAATTGAACTCACTCTTTCAGCATGCTTTGAATAAGCAGGGGCCAATGGCTTTTAAATCTAGCCAAATACAATACAGTTTTAAATCACCCAGTTTCGACTTCTTTAGGCGATTTATAGGACTAGCTTTGAATATCATCGGAAACATCCTTTAATAAGGAACTCTACTAACCCTGTTTAAGCAAGTTAATTTAAATTCGACTTAAAGATGTTTGTTCGGATTAAGTGGTGTATTTCGTTAACTCGTATGTGATTTCCTTGTCAAATTAAAGCATTTTGCCATTAAAATATAATGCTTTCTTAACTTTGTAAATAATTAATCATAAAAACTCGGATTAGGCCAAAGCAGCATGTACCTTTCTTTCTTTTTCTAGTTTTAGAGACAAATGTATTAGAAATGTAGCCACTTTAGGATATCCTTTCTAAATAGAGACGAGCCTCGCCAAATAAAAATGCAAAATTGCGGGGCCCTCAATAAATAATCATAATAAATATTTAGAATTCAGGATAGGCCGTTTAGTGAATTTCATGGCTTCCTACAAAAAATAATAATACGCTAGACTCTTTAGGCGCGACTTAATTAAATTACATTCTCAAACCCGGGTGCACATTGATGTGACCCGAATCCAAATCTCAACGAAGTCAAAATGTGTTGACGATCACGGGCGCATTGATTGTGACGTGGTTCGAGATGCATTTTCACGACGTTGCAACTCTATAAAAATAAGTGATAATGATAAAAGCGGTTTAAACTTAATAAAAGCACGTAAGTCATAACATGTATTTAAATCAGATATTTAGCCATTATAACAATTTAAGCGACCGTGCTAGAACCACGGGATTCGAGGGTGCCTAACACCTTCCCTCGGGTCAACAGAATTCCTTACTTAGAATTTCTGGTTCGCAGACTTCACTTGGAAAAGTCGAAAATTTCCTCGATTTGGGATTCAAGATAAACCGGTGACTTGGGACACCAAAAGCCAAACCTTTCCCAAGTGGCGACTCTGAATTAAATAAATAATCCCATTTCGAATATTGTCACTTAAATTGGAAAAACTCCACCCGCGCATCTAACCCTTCGGGGCGGGCGCGCAAAAAGGAGGTGTGACATCTGCCATCTAATGTTTCAGCTTATACAACTCCTCTTTCAGATTAACATCAGACTCTTCCCCCCTCTCTTGATGGATCAATAACACTTGCATCTAGTTCTTGGTTGGCAATGATCAACTTGTCTTTGGACCTGGTGTTGTACGGATGAGTTGCCAGAATGCCAAACAAACTAACCACCTACCTGGACTTGATGAAAACAACAAACTTGTTAGCAATTAGGGCTTAACAGATAGGCAACCGCACGTTGGGGATGCAATGCACCTAAGCAGTTAACCACTTCTATTATGCATTTGATCGGTTGCTTGCGTTATCTCGACTTTCCTTAATTTTCATTTTGCAACTTCTTTCTTTTTTCATTCATGCTTTTCTTTGCTTGATTCTTATTTTTATTTTATTCCCTCATTTTCCTCTCTTGTTTTGGTATTGTTTCCCTCCTACAATTCTCTTGTTTTCTCTCTTTTTTTCGGTCTTTTTTCTTCTTTTCATTTCACGGTTATGATCGAATCCTATGGGGATTGCCTACGTATCATGGCGCCGCATGAATCAGACCAAGCGTAGTTCTAGGGGATAAGTGTAAAAATAAATAAATAAAAAAATATTTTGTAGTTTTCAAAATTTTTCATAAAATAAAAACATCTTGATTACAACGACTCATCCTATCATAAAAACTGACAGACTCAAAAAAAGGGGGACTAACAGACTCCAACAGAAAGATGAAAATACAGACTCGAAAGCAGACTAACAGACTCCAACAAAGAAACTAAAAATACAGACTCGAATGAAAATCATGAATACATCAGTGCCTCAACTGCTCCAGGGGCCCGCGGGACATCAGTCGGTCTCGCCACGGGCCTATGTGCAAGATCCCCTTGAAGGCGCTCCAGGTCACTCATTATTTGGCGAACAAAGGTCATTACCACAACAAAGAAGGTGGTGCTAGTCATGTCTTCACATTCATGACACTTTATGACGATGTAGTCAACAGTGTCTCTAACCCTCTCCTTGATGATACCCTTTTCTTGGAGCAAACGCCTTATTTTCTGAGACCTAGCTTCTAGCACCTGGGCATCATGAAGGTTTTGACCCTGCAACTGTTGCATATCTTCCTCTAATTGGGCCATTAACGCATAGCAATGTTCCCTTTCTGCTTTAAAGTTCTTAGCTTGTTTGGCCATCTCATTTTCGAGGGTAGCTAGCTTTTTCTTCAAATTGGTGACTGTTCCCTCATATTTCCTTTTCAACTGCTGGACAAACTCTGCTCGTCCCTCTGCGTTCTTTGCTAACTTTGACTGGGCCCTTGCCAGATTACCCTCAGATTTTTCCAGATCATCCTCACACTTAGCTAATTTCCTCTTGAGACCACTTATGAGTCTTTCATCCTTTCGGCTCCTTTCCTGATTCTCAGCAGCTATTTTCATTTTTTGGATCTGTGCTCGAAGGGCCTTGTTTTCTTGAGTCAATTTCTTCTTCTCCCCTTCATTGGCTACGGCCTGTACACTTTTGTCAAATTTAAGATCCCGGATCTGTCCCTCCAATTTGCTTATGCTGGCTTTGTAGTTTTCCTCTTTTGCCAACCAATCCCATTGCTCCTACGCTCTATCAGTGAATTGTTGGACATGAGGCCTTTTTGTGGGCCGTTCGGGATCTTGATGGACTTGGGACCTTTTACCGTACCAAGTTGTGTAACTAGGCTCCAACTCGCCTCTGGATAGATCTTGTACCTAAGTCTTTGGCTCTAAGAACCTACATTGATGCCAAATTCGACGCACCCTTTCTTCTGGGAAAGTAGCTTTTGGTTGCAATTCGATGACCTGCCGACTCAAATCCTCATCATGTGGGATGTTCTGGTACCTGCCTAACTGACGTAGAACTCTGTGCAGGGCATAAGGCTGAATGCTCTGGAGCCCTATCAATAGAAGAAAATACACCTCAACCGACATATAAATGACTTCACTGGCCGAGAGCCACCCGAATGTCCATTCAATCTTGTTTGCAGTCAGGGAGCTCAAGTGTGCAAACCAAGCTTCCGTACCATCTGGAAACTCATAGCCCTTCACTCGTTGTTCATATTTTTCAATGCATTGAAGACCGGTCATACCTAGGTTTATGTACCCCGAGCGGTGACACAGGTGTCCCTCCATCCAGAGTTGTAGAAGCATATTGCATCCTTCAAAAAACTTTCCTCCTTCTCGGAAAATAGTTAGAGCTCGGTAAATCTCCGCCAATATCATCGGTACAATGGTGACATTTGCCTTAGTAATGAAGTAGGCTATCCCCACAAGCCCCAATTCTATGTTTCCATCTTTTCTTGGACAAATTAAAACACCCAGGAATACCACTATGAAAGCCAATCCCCGCCGAGCTTCCCACTTATCTTTGTTCCCCGAGTGAGTAAGACCGGTATCTGGCATCTCAAAACCGTGGGGATTCCCATAACGTCGGTACAAAAAGTATAATGTGCAGAATCCCTTGGCCAAATTTGCGTCTTGAACTTCCCGACTGATGCTTAGAAGGTCCAAAAATTTATGAGGAGTCACTGTTCTGGGTGCCACCGGGTATTGATTTCTAAAATTTCTACTAAAACCAGCGTAGCCCGCTATTTCCTCAAGCGTAGGGGTTGGCTCAAAATCAGCAAAATGGAATACATTATGTGCTGGGTCCCAGAAGGGTATCAATGCCTCAATTATATCCTTCCTCGGCTTGATCTTCAGAAGCCCAACAAGACCATCCAAAGCTTTTATCATAGTTTTTCTGCTGACTTCCCCCAAATCATGCCACCACATATGTAGTTCTAACGGGATTTCCTCGCGGACTGTGAAAGGTTCATTTTCAATTGTGCTCATCCCGCACAATTTGTTTAAGATGTTTGATTAAAAAACTATGATTTACTTTGACTCAAGAGAAAAACACCCATTTTCACAAAATTTAGAACAAAACATTCTTGCGAATACAACCCTTCAGCACCTCAAGAGAAAAAAAAACTTTTTAGGGATGTTTTTGTTAATCAACCATTTGTTTTTTGAAAAAGAACCCTAGGTGGCTATTCTTGCAAAAATAGTTTTCCGGCGCCCTTTGGGGCATTTTTGGCTATTTTGGACAAGAATGGTGCCACCTAATTTATTTATGACAAAACAGCGACACTTCATATTTTTTGGATTATTTTTACAAAGGAGTTGGGACCGATGAGTGTTGCCTACGTATCCCACATCCGATGAGAATCAAACTTGCATAGCTCGGTCAATTTTGACGCAACAGAAAACACAAACTTTTGAAGTAGCTTTTTTTTTTCTTTTTTTTTTCCGAAAATTTTGGCAGAGTTTTGGGGTATTTTGGACAACAGGTTTTTCCACATGCAGGTAATTTCCTCTCTCTCACCTCAATCTGGTTTTTCTCCATTTCTCCCTTATTTTAGAAGCCGATCAACATGCAATCCGAGTCAAATAAATGCTCTAGTAGCAAGCAAAATGCATCAGGATGGTCTTTTGATTTCAGGTGCACCTGTCCTAGACGGACCCAACCCTTGTGTTGAGTCCCCAAAGTCAAAATGCGCATGATGCAAACAAGCGTTCCTACTAGGAATATGACATGAAGCTATGTTATACTAGGTTTGAAAGCCTGAGTTTATTTGTTCTAGACCTGGCTTACTCGAGCGGATAGCTCAAGCCTGGGGGAGAGGGCAGCGTACCGTGAATACAAAAGCTTCACCGGCTTTACAACTTGTCCGAACCTCGTTCTAAGATTGGGATATGACTTTAATAAAAGAGAAGTCACATGAAGTGCACACTTCCCAAATGATTTAGAAGACTCAGAGAGATGAGGGTTTCGTAGCAGTTTTTATATACAATTCAACCAAATATCAAAGTGGTAAAAGCAGCATTTAGCACATTAGGCCCAAACATGTAAATAAAACTAGATAATAAATAAAGTCAAATATAACAATTATTCTAAGCTCGAATTCTTGAACCCTGAACCAGAGATTCTGGGTTCTTGTCCCCAGCAGAGTCGCTAGAGCTGTCACACCTCCTTTTTTTACCGGAGGGTATAAGGGAGTTTTCCACTTTAAGTGACATTATTCGAAATATGATTATTTATTTAATTCAAAGTCGCCACTTGGAATAGTTTTATTGGTGTTCCAAGTCACCGGTTTATTTTAAATCCCAAGTCGAGGAGATTCGACTTTCATTTTAAAGTCTGTGAACCAGAAATTCTAAGTAAGTAATTCTGTTAACCCGGAAGAAGGTATTATCCATTCTTGGGTTCCGTTATTCTAGCACGGTCGCTTAAACTATTAAAAATAGCCTATTATCCAATTTATTACATGTTTAAACTATTGTGCATTTTTAATTTATTAATCGCTTTTAATTATTTTAAAACGCTTTTAGGAAGTTTCAATGTTATTTAAAATATACCTTCAACCACGCCACATGAAATGCACCCGCGATTCGCGACACGTTCTATTTAACGTTGTTAAGAATTGAAACTGGGTCACATGAAATGTACACCCGAATTAATAACTAAAGGAAAACCGATTTAAAGAACGCGCCTAAAGCAACTACGCAAGTTCAAATTAATAACAAAGTTCGCGAGGGCCATGAAAAATTCAATTGATGGCGCACCTCGATTTTTAAAGAGTTAGTATCAATTACATGAGGGCCATGTGTTATTTAATGAAAATGGCACACCTCAAATTTTCTATAAAAGCTAACTAGTTTTGTGAGGGCCATGGGCTTAGGAGTTTTGTTTGGCATGGCACGCCTCAAATTATTTCCAAGGATTTCTAATTGTATACATGCTTGAGGAGTTAAAATTAATTAAACATCACATTAAAGGACTCAAAATGATCCCAAATGAAGATACGATTGGGCCAACAATCCAAATCGGCCGTTCCATGGCTTTTCTGAAATGGCAGGCCTTTATTAAGATGAAACAAATGAGGTCCAATGACCTCTGCTAGGCCCTTCGGCGGGTTAGACCCACTACACATTGATAAAATCCAATGAAAATGTAAGACAACTGATAGTCCAACTTCGGATCAAATCAGTTAATCCAATTATAATCACAATAACTAATCCCCTAGCCTATATTTTAATCCAACACTATGCACGAATTAATTACTAAAGATTACCACATCTAGATTGATATATAAAAGGCATGTAGATTTAGTCACATGCTATTTTAACTGATGAACTCCATATCTTACTAAATAGACAATGATCCAATCAATTTAGATACTAACCAAATGACCTAATAAGGAAATAAAACAAACCTAAGTAACTTAACCAAATTCATAGCAATTCTCGAACTACTTGTTTTCCAACTGAAGAATGAAGCAAACAAAATTTTATCCAAAATAATGAATCCTAACAAATGACCAAATAGGCACAAAAAAACACAAACTATATTAGGAAATATTTGATTCGTATAAGAATGCAAATCTGCCGAAACTATCCTTAGCTGACTTGATAGTCACAAACGAGAAGAATAGGCCAAAGTTTTTTAAAAAACCCAACAAATTTCCACATCCTATCTTGAATCAATGAAAATATTATGCAAAAAGGTTTTCAAAGAGAACTTATTTGATCTTTAACTAAAAAATACATCAACAAATACTGTTAGGCCGGCTCCAATTACATCAGGAATTAACCAAAATAAATCCATATTATTGACATATACTCTTGAGCTTATGAAGTAAACTGAAAGTCCAAACTTGCGATTACAAACAACTACATAACATTCACTAAAATTATACCAAGTTCAGTTAAACTTTAAACAAAACCAATTGACAAAATTAAGCTGTGACAAGAATACTAAGATCAAACTTTAAATAAGGCTGAAATTTAGACATTGGAACACCATCTTTCATTCAATACTCAATATTTTCACTCCAAGGGTTCGAAAGTGTACCTGGATACAACCAAAATAGCAACAGAATTTTAAAAGAAGAAGGTGAGATCAGCAGTAATTCAGTAGGGAACTAGCAATCAACAACAGATCTTAAAACAACAACCAACAACAGCTCAACAGTCAACTTTTCATGTTTTGAAACCCAGAAATAAGGAGCAATTTAAGAACCAAAGAAAAAAGAAAATGCCAACTTCAATAGAACAGTAATGGTGATTTTGTTTTTGTATTTTTTCTTTCTGATTTTGCAGACTCTCTCAATGTTTGTATTTCTTCAGCCGTTTCTAGCTCTTAGTCTTCTAAAAATTGCCCCCATTTTTATGAAAAGCAAACTTAAATAGAAGGTCCCACGACAGCAGAATTGGTTTTAAGTTTTACCAATTACCCATTCTCCAATTTTTATTTTTTCAACTTAGACCCTGATTTTTAGTCTCTTTGTTAAGTTAGCCCCATTACCCACTTTCCTAGCAGCTTCCTAGTTATCTAGGACAAATTTCTTTTATCCAAATTCCCTAAATTACCATTTGAATTCCTAGTATTAACCTTCCTAGCCTAAACCAATGCAGGCCACCTAATTCCCAAGCCTGGGCCTAAACAAGTGGGCTTCTAATACCCCAGGTTCACCTTACCATAAACCCCAAAAATGGTCCCAAATCAGTAAAGTAATGAAACAAATATAGTAAAACCAAAGGGCTCGAAATAACCAATAGAACCCAAACGTGATGAACCCAAACCCACTTACTAATTCAGCCTACGATTGGCTAAAGAAATAAAGAGAAGAGAAAAAGAAGAAAAGTAGAACTGGGCATAGTGGAACCATTTAACAAACCATCAGAACTCTAATTTAAACAAAGAAAACAAGATAAAATTGACCTACTAATTTGAACAAACCATAGCAGAAATAAATGAACGAGGGTATGGTAAAAAGAAATAAAATCAAAATCGGGAGGCAAACAAAGTTGAAGAAGAAACATGCATACAATCAAAGGAGAAAACATGTACTGTTTTACCAGAAACACATGAGTGAGCGTTGCTTCGACAAATCTTCCGGTCTTTGGTCTTGCATGGGGATGGTGGACTTCGAAACGAGTTGAAATCCATGCTAATTACTCATCCTCAAAGAGAATAGTTGACTGGCATAGGTTTCGACCCATTATCGGCCCAGAAAAACTGCTTAAACTTGGAAAAGGGAGCAAAATTAGGGTTTCAAATTTTGGCATCAGATTTGGGATTTGGAGGTAAGAGTGGGGATTTTGGGGATATTAGTGTTAAATTCGTGTTCCATGAGGTGTGGGGATTGTGTGGTGAAATTTTGGTGGAATTTGGAGCTCAAACGCCGGTGGGAATGTCGGAGATTTTTGTGGGCGGCGCTAGGGTTTGGCTTGAGAGAGATGAGAGAGAAACTGAAGAACAGTACTTAGTCCTAGGTTATTCTGATGAGGGCTTGGACAGTTTTAAGTAAAAATGGGGATAGTCCTTATGGCCGTTGTATGAATTAAAATGAAAGGCTGGGATTAACTTAAAGCTCTTGAACTTAAAACGACGTAGTTTCGTTCCTATACTACGTCGTTTCAAGGGTCTCGGGGCTGAAGGCTTGGACCGGTGTGGGTGGAGTTTGGGCCTGGACTGGGAAGAATTTTGAGCGGGTCTTCAATTAAAAATGGCCCAAAATCACAGCCTTTCCTTATTTTCTTTTCTTTTCTTTTCAATTTTCAATTTTCATTTTCCTTTCAAATTAATTTAAAACCTAAATTAACTCTAAAACTAAATTAATTTACCAAATTAAGCTAATTATTCATCATAGTATTTACAAAACTAATTAACTCCTAAATTAAAAGAAGAACTACAAAATTTAAAACTAAAAAGTTAAAAATGCAAAGTGAGCCATTTTTGTGATTTTTCATTTTTATAAAACAACTAATTTACTAATTAACCAAAAATGTAAAAATAAATCCCAAATGCCATGCAAAGTGTTTTTGTATTTTTTCATGATTTAAATAAAATAAACGTGCACAGACAAATGCAAACAATTAACAAAATCCTATGAAAAATCTACAAAAATTGCAAATAATGGGAAAAACATTATTTTCTTAGAGTTTATGGGATAATTCCTATAGGACAAAAATTACGTGCTCGCACTTATCGTTTAATTTGCCGTCCAATTAAATGGACTAGCCCAATACATATATATTTAATTTAAGTAATTAGCCCAATTTACTAGCACCATATTTGTATGGACTAATATCTTGAATTTAATATGGTCCAAATTATTTATGAATTTAAATCCGATAAAATTTAAATGTTTATAAATGCCCCTACTTGAAAACTTGTTGTTTTGAACTTCGAAGACTAGTCTTGAAGTACCAACTATATGTGATAATTTCCCCCCACATAATTTGACATCTTGTTTCATTTGAGTATTTGGCAGCATACGTAAATGCTGCAAGGCTACCAATATTTGTGTGGTAGTCAATCGGCCTATGTAACACATTGATTCAATATTTATTAATCATTTTAGCATGTTGCATTTCTTTTTCCATTACGGTAATGTCTTATGCATTTGTCTTCCAATTGGAAAGGGATTTGGTCCTCTCTTCTTTTTAAGGATGTAAACGCCCAGTCAATTCTCACGTAAAGAGGGTATTTGGCTAAGCTTATAAGCTTGTCAAACTGCCTTATAAGTATTTTTTTGGCTTATTTACGCGTTTGATAAAATTAAAAGTGCTTATAAGTTAAAATTAAGCCAAAAGCCATAAGTTGGTCTCCCTCAACTTATCAAATTTCAGCTTATAAGCACTTTAGGTTTGACCAAAATATTTACTATTCTATCCCTAAAATAATTCTTTTTAAACAAAACTCTTCGTATACCCAATTCTTCTTATTATTAATTTCAGCACTTTTATCCAAATACGTAACTGTTTATTTTTTAAATCAGCTTCGTCACTTAAAAGTGTTTTTCAGCACCTAATCCTTATCAGCTACTTAAATCAGCTAAGCCAAATGGGCTCAAACTTATTTCCTTATTTTAAGGAAATGATGTTGTTACCGCGTTTTGCAGAATTAGTCAAAAGATGGTAATTCATGGTAATCAAACACTGTTAAGGCTTCTTATCCATACTTATCCCATGAACTTCTTGCCATTTCACTACTTGGGATTAGCTTGATTTGGAATACTCCCTGACTTGGTCAGTCCTCTACATGAAATAGGAAAAATATTTTCAGGTTCCATACGTGGCAATAGGTGGCTTCAAGATCATCCTTTTGCATTGCTTTTGCACTTATCTTCCAATAGATAAAGGATCTGCTGTCCTTTATTTAAGGATTCAAGTACCATTCTCATTTCCTTATTTTGAGGAAACAAACTTGTTTAGTATTTGTAGAATTCATTCCATAAACAACAACTCGTAGTTGTGTCCATGCCTATAAATACTAGCCTTGAGATACAATTGTAATCATGCGTCCCTGATAGATGACCAAAGCAGACTCGAAAGTTGGCTTCTCTTAAGTGTTTTCAGTTCATTACATAGTGCTCTCATGAATCTGCGTGGACTTTTACGGGTTTAATCGTCTTGTACATGTAAATTTATATTTTGCAAAGGCGAAGACAACCATCTAAGCTGAAGAGTTTACTTTGTCCGAGGCTAAGACCATTATACTGTCTAAACTGAAGACTATATTTTGTCCAAGAATTTGACTTTCTTTATCAATGGCAAAGACCATCACACCAAAGACTTTACTTTTATCTGAGGCAAAGACCATTACACCGTCTGAGCCACAGATTTATTTTGTCTGAAGCGAAGATCATTATACTGCCTGAGCTAAAGACTTCATTTTATTTGAAGCGAAGACCATTATCGAGTCTAACTTGCAGATTTTATTTTATCGCCAAAAGATTTTACCTTTTGGTGCAAAGGAACAAAAGCTCGTCCTCATTTCGAGATGCACGAATCAGAGATTGTATGAAGCATGATTTCTTTTTCAAAAAGCTGACCACCAAGAATATCTCTTCAATTTGGATCTTCACAGGTAATTTTATGATCTCCTTTATATAGATATGTTTTTTTTTTGCAGGTAGAATAAGAAATCAATTCCAAAGATATCACTTTAGTAAAGAAAATCTCGCAGTTGAAGGATCCTCTTTCTGCAACACAAATCAAGTCATGCAAGCCAACATTTTAAATACTTCTAGTTGAAGATTTAAAGACATATTAAAATCTTCCTTCAAATAGTTCAAGATCTAAATATTAAAGATGGTGCAGACTATATCAAAGGATTTTACTATACACTTGGAGATAGACTGAAGCTTCCAATTAAAGAATTGAAGGCTATATCAATTTGAAGACTTCAAGACTATTATGGTGGCTTTTGATTGGCTTTCAATTGAAGATTAGCTTGTAAATTTCAACTTAAAGACATGGCAAACTTGAAAGCCTCTACTTGAAGACTTGACAGATTTGAAGACTTTAAGTTGATGATTCAACTTGAAAATTTTGCAGAATTGAAGACTTCAACTCTTGGCGAATTCGAAGGCCTTAACTTGACTTGGTGAATTTGAAGACTGCAACTTTAAGACCTAGCGGGCTTGAACACTTCAAATTAATGATGTAACAGACTTGAAAAAATTATACTGAAAATTATATTTTGCAAAGGCGAAGACAACCATCTAAGCTGAAGAGTTTACTTTGTCCGAGGCTAAGACCATTATACTGTCTAAACTGAAGACTATATTTTGTCCAAGAATTTGACTTTCTTTATCAATGGCAAAGACCATCACACCAAAGACTTTACTTTTATCTGAGGCAAAGACCATTACACCGTCTGAGCCACAGATTTATTTTGTCTGAAGCGAAGATCATTATACTGCCTGAGCTAAAGACTTCATTTTATTTGAAGCGAAGACCATTATCGAGTCTAACTTGCAGATTTTATTTTATCGCCAAAAGATTTTACCTTTTGGTGCAAAGGAACAAAAGCTCGTCCTCATTTCGAGATGCACGAATCAGAGATTGTATGAAGCATGATTTCTTTTTCAAAAAGCTGACCACCAAGAATATCTCTTCAATTTGGATCTTCACAGGTAATTTTATGATCTCCTTTATATAGATATGTTTTTTTTTGCAGGTAGAATAAGAAATCAATTCCAAAGATATCACTTTAGTAAAGAAAATCTCGCAGTTGAAGGATCCTCTTTCTGCAACACAAATCAAGTCATGCAAGCCAACATTTTAAATACTTCTAGTTGAAGATTTAAAGACATATTAAAATCTTCCTTCAAATAGTTCAAGATCTAAATATTAAAGATGGTGCAGACTATATCAAAGGATTTTACTATACACTTGGAGATAGACTGAAGCTTCCAATTAAAGAATTGAAGGCTATATCAATTTGAAGACTTCAAGACTATTATGGTGGCTTTTGATTGGCTTTCAATTGAAGATTAGCTTGTAAATTTCAACTTAAAGACATGGCAAACTTGAAAGCCTCTACTTGAAGACTTGACAGATTTGAAGACTTTAAGTTGATGATTCAACTTGAAAATTTTGCAGAATTGAAGACTTCAACTCTTGGCGAATTCGAAGGCCTTAACTTGACTTGGTGAATTTGAAGACTGCAACTTTAAGACCTAGCGGGCTTGAACACTTCAAATTAATGATGTAACAGACTTGAAAAAATTATACTGAAAATTATATTTTGCAAAGGCGAAGACAACCATCTAAGCTGAAGAGTTTACTTTGTCCGAGGCTAAGACCATTATACTGTCTAAACTGAAGACTATATTTTGTCCAAGAATTTGACTTTCTTTATCAATGGCAAAGACCATCACACCAAAGACTTTACTTTTATCTGAGGCAAAGACCATTACACCGTCTGAGCCAAAGATTTATTTTGTCTGAAGCGAAGATCATTATACTGCCTGAGCTAAAGACTTCATTTTATTTGAAGCGAAGACCATTATAGAGTCTAACTTGCAGATTTTATTTTAAGTTGATGATTTATAAAAGGCATGTAGATTAGCTTGTAAATTTCAACTTAAAGACATGGCAAACTTGAAAGCCTCTACTTGAAGACTTGACAGATTTGAAGACTTTAAGTTGATGATTCAACTTGAAAATTTTG
Organism: Nicotiana sylvestris; assembly: GCF_000393655.2. Classification (NCBI taxonomy): domain Eukaryota; kingdom Viridiplantae; phylum Streptophyta; class Magnoliopsida; order Solanales; family Solanaceae; genus Nicotiana; species Nicotiana sylvestris. The sequence goes on from NC_091062.1 coordinate 187,403,535, forward strand.
CAGAATTGAAGACTTCAACTCTTGGCGAATTCGAAGGCCTTAACTTGACTTGGTGAATTTGAAGACTACAACTTTAAGACCTAGCGGGCTTGAACACTTCAAATTAATGATGTAACAGACTTGAAAAAATTATACTGAAAATTATATTTTGCAAAGGCGAAGACAACCATCTAAGCTGAAGAGTTTACTTTGTCCGAGGCTAAGACCATTATACTGTCTAAACTGAAGACTATATTTTGTCCAAGAATTTGACTTTCTTTATCAATGGCAAAGACCATCACACCAAAGACTTTACTTTTATCTGAGGCAAAGACCATTACACCGTCTGAGCCAAAGATTTATTTTGTCTGAAGCGAAGATCATTATACTGCCTGAGCTAAAGACTTCATTTTATTTGAAGCGAAGACCATTATAGAGTCTAACTTGCAGATTTTATTTTATCGCCAAAAGATTTTACCTTTTGGTGCAAAGGAACAAAAGCTCGTCCTCATTTCGAGATGCACGAATCAGAGATTGTATGAAGCATGATTTCTTTTTCAAAAAACTGACCACCAAGAATATCTCTTCAATTTGGATCTTCACTGTCACACCTCCTTTTTCCGTACCCGCGAGGGGACAAGGGAGTTTTTTCCAATTAAAGGACAATCGAAAGGGGATTTATTTGTTTATTTCAGAGTCGCCACTTGGGAGGTTTAGGGTGTCCCAAGTCACCAATTTTAATCCCGAATCGAGGAAAATAATGACTCTATATTACAGTCTGCATACCAGAAATCCGGATAAGGAATTCTGTTAACCCGGGAGAAGGTGTTAGGCATTCCCGAGTTCCGTGGTTCTAGCACGGTCGCTCAACTGTTATATTCGGCTTGATTATCTGATTTTATACAAGTGTGAACTTGCGTGCAAAATTTAACTTTTAACCGCTTTTATCATTTACTGTTTTTATCAAGAATTGCAACGTTGTGAAAATGTATCTCGAACCGCGTTACAATCAATGTACCCGTGGTCGTCGACACACTTTGACTCCGTTGAGATTTGGATTTGGGTCACATCAAATGTGCACCCGAGTTTAAGGAAATTAAATTATTAAAGGCGCGCCTAAAGCGACTAGCGTATTTATTTTGGGTAAGACCGTGGAATTTTACTAAACGGTCCATCCCGAAGTCCAAATAATTTTTTAAAGCAAATATTTACTGAGGGCCCCGCAATTTGTATTTTATTTGGCGAGGCTCATCTCATTCTTATTTTTTTTTTAAAATGAAATTGCAACGTCATGGACACGCATCTCGAACCACGTCACAATCAATGTACCCGTAATTAGAAATACATTTCGAATCCGTCGAGATTTGGATTTGGGTCACATAAATGTGCACCCGAGTTTAAGACGGTAAGGTTTATTAAAGCGTGTCCTAAAGAGACTAACGTGTTGTTATTTTAGGAGGGTTGTGAGATTTGCTAAACAACCCGTCCTGGAAACTAAATGCTTCAATAATATACATTTAACAAGGGCCCCGCATATGCGCGTTTTGTTTATTTTCATCGAGGCTCATCTCGTTCTTATTTTAAAAGGATATCCTATAGCAACTACGTTTCTTGTCGTGTTTGTCTCTATCAATTGAAAACAGTAGATAATCCTAATTAATTACATGCTTGCAAGTTGTTTGTAATGGAATTCGGAAATGCTTAACAAATCGGGACCGAAGCTGCGTGCACAGTCGGCCAAACAAATAATCATGGGCCCAAATCCAGCCCACGCGCGGTTGGCCAGACCTGGGCCACTGCTCGTTCGATGCGGGCCTGCCTGGTCTGTCTTCGACCTGGGCTCGACCTTCATGAGGTTGAGGCCCTGAATTTGTGTTCTTTATCTTGAAACATGATTTTAAGAGTCATATATGGCAATTTATTGGAAAGGAAAGAACTTAATTTACAGTGTACAAGTTTCATGCTTGGACTACATTACAGCATATATGGCAAAGTAAACTAAATCTGAGATGCAACCTAATTCATTGAGACCACTTTTATCTAACAGCATACATATATAATTATCATTCGATACCCTATATTGACCTCAACTAGGCTTGTTAGCTAACTTCAGTATCCCAAAATATGAGCTATTAGACATTACATGACGTTCAACACAACAGTACATGTATATAAACAACATCTGCAGATCTTCTCTTTTATACTCATTGCTCAAACTTTCGAGTTACATTGGTAGTGTAATTGTGTACCTGGTATGGAGGACAAAGAAGGAAGGAATGATCAGCTAGGCAGTATGCAGTAAACACAGCAACAACAGATACTCAGCAACAACACAGCAACAACCAACTAAACCAAATGTTTTCCATAGCCACAGACAACCAACAATGATCTCCCAGAATACAAGGACTAGCAAGTAGTCGAGTGCCAAGCCAGTAATCTCAGGAAAGAGTAAAGAAATAGCAGCAGTAACTGAGGGTTCAAATGCAGTAAAACCACCAGTTTAATCAACCACAAACAACTCAGTCAATGCAAGCAACAGAACTTGGCCAAGACAGATTGACCAAAATGCATTCTTATACCACTTTCAGGCAGTGTTTGGTTACAATGTCTTACTCGAGCCTCTCTTATGTTTTCAATCTTTTCTTTTAACTCACCACTCTTTCTTAAGACTTAAAGATTCCAGCCTTAAGACTAAAAATTCCAACCTTTTGTTTTCTCTTTTTCTGAAGACTAAAAGTCCAGCCATTTTTCAGTTCTCAAATGGCCTATTTATAAGCCAAAGTGACCAAGTGCAGCTAAGCTGCCCCCATGCTGCAACTTGCAGCCTGCCCCTACCCTGTTAAACCCATGCTTGAGCATCTCTTGATGCCAGCCCCCTTGTTCCCCACGCCTGGTTTATTCTTTAATCAAGGAGTTATGGGCATCATTTTATTATTCAATTTAAGCCCCATACCCTTGTGTCTTGTTCCCCCATTGGCATTAGTTTAATCCTAATTTAGTACCCCATTTGTCAGCTCACTTAAACTAATTACTTCTGTTCTTTTTAACACCCCAGAATACCCCTGTCAACCTTGATTATTACTGCCCCTGCCTATTGCAGCATCAGGGCATTTTTTGAACTGATGAAAGTTCGAACTCAAGACTGCCTGGGCTGAACCTTTTCAGTCAGTTTTATAGTGCAAACAAACCATTTCAAATAATGCTAGGGCATACAGTCAGTGACAAAGCTCAATTAGTCATGTGACATTATTAGCTCATTCGATTTATTAGTTATAGAAAGCTAATCGACGATATTTATCGAGTCGACTATACTAATTATAACAGGTAATAATCAATCGCTCACATAAACAATATGTTTAGGGACCTAAAGGGCATCAGACAATTTTTGTTCAATTACTGGGGCCTATATGAGTTAACTTATCTGACGATTAAACTAATCGACGATCATGTTTATCACAGAGTACATTCAGAATACACACATAGAAAATCAACCGACCAAAGAAAAAGGTCTTTAAAGAGATGAAAGAAATCCGAATGAAAAATAACAAAAATAACAAACAAACCCAACGAAACATGCTGACCACTTAATTAAAACTAACACAAAAGAAAGGAAAACGTACCGAAAATGTTTAAATCAAACAGACCCAAATCTGATTCATCTTCGAACTTTTGAGGCCGAACAAACTTTAATCAGGGTGTTCTCACATGAGAACACCTTGATTAAGGTCTATTAGACCTCAAACCCATGTCCAAACCGGCCGGATTCCCCAGGTGCATGTGTTCTAAAGTCTGGATTTCTAGATCTGATTTTTAGGGAGTTGTGGGTAGATTCGGACCAAACCAAGCTTGGTTTGGTCACGAGGAAGGTCAGGGGAGTGTCTGGTATGAAGATGGGGTGGTTTGGCATAGATCCGGGTTCGACTCAAATCTTCAAATGAAGATTCGAGACGAACGAAAGTGATTCGAAGGCTCGTGGTTAGTGGATTCGTGTTCAGGACAATGAGGTGGTCCTAGGGTGTTCAGGAGGCGGTCATCGGCGTTCATGCCGCCGGCTTTAATGGCGAGGGATACTGGGGCGGCTGCTAGGGTTCGAGGATGAGAAGGGGTTGTGTTTGGGACGAGGGTGTACAGTGGGGAAGGCGGGGTTTGGTTTGGGGGGCGTGGGGTGTAATGGAGAGCTTATATATGTATTGAGGATTTAGATCCTGGCCGTTGGATCAATGGGGATCTATGGCCAGGATCCATCCACTTAGGAAAGACGGTGTCGTTTGGGCGTGATGGTGGGTGAGACCGGGTAAAGGGCATGGATCGGGCCATGTTGACGGGTTTAGAGGAGGGCCTGGATCCGTTGGATCAATGGGGTTGGACGGCTTAGATCATCTTGCCTGAAACGACGTCGTTGAGGCGAGTTGAACAGCCTGATCTGGACCGTTCGTTTGAATCAGATCAACGGCTTTGGTAGGGATGCCGATACGGCGTCGTTTGAGTCCGTGTTTGGGCAGGCTTGTTTTGGACTGGATCAGAGTGCTGGTTTGGGCCTGTTTTATTTCATTTCTTTTGGGCCCAAACCGGTTTTCCCTCACTCTTTTACTTTTCTTTTTTCTCTTTTTTTTTTCTTTTAATAATAATAAATAAAATAGTGAAATTAAAATCAACAACACTGTAACATTTCCACATAATTATCACAAAAATATTTAAGTAAGTTAAATCACAACCTAGAACGAACGACGCACATATATTCATATTTTTGAATTTTCTTTTAACGACACATATATTTTATATATATATATTTTTTTTGTATTTTCGTTTGATAATGACTAGATGCAAAATGGACAGACCCACAAACACATGTCACGGACAGATCGAAAAATTGTACAGCGAAACCATTTGTCACTATTTTTATTTTCTTTTGGAGCGATTGTCCGTAAAGCAAAAATCACGTGCTTACAGCTGCCCCTCTTTGCCCGAAGACACGAAGGGTTTTCGCGCAAAGATAAAGCGAGCGATTTTTGCCCGTCCGAATACTCCGTGTGAAGCATTTTTTTGAAAAAGATTTGACCGAACCTTTGCTTCAGAGGTTTCCTACATATCCTGGGCTGAACAGGAATCAGGTCAATGTAGTTCAGGAAATCTTTGGTAGCTGGGACTACCGTGTGACTGTAGTGTTTGCTGTTGTTGTGCGCTGTTGTATGCTGCTGTAGGATGCTGCGGCTCAACCGATCTCCCTATTACATTATTCTAAAAGGAAAACAAGAAGCTAAGCTAAACTGAGGATTCTGAAATCTCATCCATCTTCAACTTGTTCTTGTTGCCTTGCTTTCTTGTCGGCTAACGCTTTCCTCCGATACCTTTATCTTGTGACTTTGGAGATGATGCTGGTCCACTGCCTTTCTGAATGCCAGTTTTCGTCACTTTGTTTGATTTGCTGGGGACATGACTTTCTTCTTTAAACCTTCCAATGGTTTCTTCAGTGGTACGGCTTTTCATCAGAATTGTTATACTGGGCATGCTACAACGTTCCCAAACTGCTTCTTTTGAGACGCGTTCCTTTTTTCCTTTTGAATTGTGCGCTTGCCTCTGCAGTTGTCTGCTTCTGGGTGCTGGGATTTTATTGTTTCCCGTTCGGGGCTCTCTGTTGTACCCTTCCGTTTTCAGGTGGGGTGACTGATTCCCAAAATCTAGAGCTAAAGGGTATTCCCGCATTATACTGGTGGGCGACCTAGAACTTAAATGTATTCCCGCATTATACTGGTGGGCGACCTAGAACTTAAAAGTATTCCCGCATTATACTGGTGGGCGACCTAAAACTTAAATGTATTCCCGCATTATACTGGTGGGCGACCTAGAACTTAAAGGTATTCCCGCATTATACTGGTGGGCGACCTAGAACTTAAATGTATTCCCGCATTATACTGGTGGGCGACCTAGAACTTAAAAGTATTCCCGCATTATACTGGTGGGCGACCTAGAACTTAAATGTATTCCCGCATTATACTGGTGGGCGACCTAGAACTTAAAAGTATTCCCGCATTATACTGGTGGGCGACCTAGAACTTAAATGTATTCCCGTATTATACTGGTGGGCGACCTAGAACTTAAAGGTATTCCCGCATTATACTGGTGGGCGACCTAGAACTTAAATGTATTCCCGCATTATACTGGTGGGCGACCTAGAACTTAAAAGTATTCCCGCATTATACTGGTGGGCGACCTAGAACTTAAATGTATTCCCGCATTATACTGGTGGGCGACCTAGAACTTAAATGTATTCCCGCATTATACTGGTGGGCGACCTAGAACTTAAAGGTATTCCCGCATTATACTGGTGGGCGACCTAGAACTTAAATGTATTCCCGCATTATACTGGTGGGCGACCTAGAACTTAAATGTATTCCCGCATTATACTGGTGGGCGACCTAGAACTTAAAAGTATTCCCGCATTATACTGGTGGGCGACCTAGAACTTAAATGTATTCCCGCATTATACTGGTGGGCGACCTAGAACTTAAAGGTATTCCCGCATTATACTGGTGGGCGACCTAGAACTTAAATGTATTCCCGCATTATACTGGTGGGCGACCTAGAACTTAAAGGTATTCCCGCATTATACTGGTGGGCGACCTAGAACTTAAATGTATTCCCGCATTATACTGGTGGGCGACCTAGAACTTAAAGGTATTCCCGCATTATACTGGTGGGCGACCTAGAACTTAAATGTATTCCCACATTATACTGGTGGGCGACCTAGAACTTAAAAGTATTCCCGCATTATACTGGTGGACGACCTAGAACTTAAATGTATTCCCGCATTATACTGGTGGGCGACCTAGAACTTAAATGTATTCCCGCATTATACTGGTGGGCGACCTAGAACTTAAAGGTATTCCCGCATTATACTGGTGGGCGACCTAGAACTTAAATGTATTCCCGCATTATACTGGTGGGCGACCTAGAACTTAAATGTATTCCCGCATTATACTGGTGGGCGACCTAGAACTTAAAAGTATTCCCGCATTATACTGGTGGGCGACCTAGAACTTAAATGTATTCCCGCATTATACTGGTGGGCGACCTAGAACTTAAAGGTATTCCCGCATTATACTGGTGGGCGACCTAGAACTTAAATGTATTCCCGCATTATACTGGTGGGCGACCTAGAACTTAAAGGTATTCCCGCATTATACTGGTGGGCGACCTAGAACTTAAATGTATTCCCGCATTATACTGGTGGGCGACCTAGAACTTAAAAGTATTCCTGCATTATACTGGTGGGCGACCTAGAACTTAAATGTATTCCCGCATTATACTGGTGGGCGACCTAGAACTTAAATGTATTCCCGCATTATACTGGTGGGCGACCTAGAACTTAAATGTATTCCCGCATTATACTGGTGGGCGACCTAGAACTTAAATGTATTCCCGCATTATACTGGTGGGCGACCTAGAACTTAAAGGTATTCCCGCATTATACTGGTGGGCGACCTAGAACTTAAATGTATTCCCGCATTATACTGGTGGGCGACCTAGAACTTAAAAGTATTCCCGCATTATACTGGTGGGCGACCTAGAACTTAAATGTATTCCCGCATTATACTGGTGGGCGACCTAGAACTTAAATGTATTCCCGCATTATACTGGTGGGCGACCTAGAACTTAAAGGTATTCCCGCATTATACTGGTGGGCGACCTAGAACTTAAATGTATTCCCGCATTATACTGGTGGGCGACCTAGAACTTAAATGTATTCCCGCATTATACTGGTGGGCGACCTAGAACTTAAAAGTATTCCCGCATTATACTGGTGGGCGACCTAGAACTTAAATGTATTCCCGCATTATACTGGTGGGCGACCTAGAACTTAAAGGTATTCCCGCATTATACTGGTGGGCGACCTAGAACTTAAATGTATTCCCGCATTATACTGGTGGGCGACCTAGAACTTAAAGGTATTCCCGCATTATACTGGTGGGCGACCTAGAACTTAAATGTATTCCCGCATTATACTGGTGGGCGACCTAGAACTTAAAAGTATTCCCGCATTATACTGGTGGGCGACCTAGAACTTAAATGTATTCCCGCATTATACTGGTGGGCGACCTAGAACTTAAATGTATTCCCGCATTATACTGGTGGGCGACCTAGAACTTAAAAGTATTCCCGCATTATACTAGTGGGTGACCTAGAACTTAAATGTATTCCCGCATTATACTGGTGGGCGACCTAGAACTTAAAAGTATTCCCGCATTATACTGGTGGGCGACCTAGAACTTAAATGTATTCCCGCATTATACTGGTGGGCGACCTAGAACTTAAAAGTATTCCCGCATTATACTGGTGGGCGACCTAGAACTTAAATGTATTCCCGCATTATACTGGTGGGCGACCTAGAACTTAAAAGTATTGAAATTGCTTCCCCGTTTTTTCGAGAAAATTTTCGACAATCTGCAGAAAATTTTCTGCCCCGGTTTTTGGTGACTTCCATGGCGTTGCATCTTGCTGCCATCATCAATTCTTTGCTCTCCTGCAACAGACAAAAGGATTTAGTCAGTTTTAATCGTGGTGGTAGAGGGTGCCTTTCTGGCGAGCCATTTTTCTCTCTTCCCCCTTTCTTGCTCTTTGTCCCCATAATTGGTTGGCGGGCAAGGTTGCCTGTTGGGGGTCTCTAGCCTGCTGGGGATTGGTTTTCAATTTACCCCCTTTTCTGCTTTCTCTTTAAACACATGATGTGGGAGTCTGCTTCTAACCCCCGAAACCAATGCCTTTACTTCTTCCAAAATTTCCGGGCACAATCCCTGCATTGCCTGGGACCGGCCTTTAAGACTGTTTGTATTATCCTGTATTGGATGAATTCCTCTTCGGTTTCTGGTAGTAATCTTTGAAAAATCCTTTCAAGACACATTTTTAGGAAAAGAAATAAAAGATATGGAAAGGAGAAAATCTTTCTGAACCAATAATTTTTGTGGGAGGAGACAATCAAAAGAACTTATCTGGAGGACCCAACTGGTCCCTGTGATCATGGCGTGCACCATAGATTCCCGACCCAGTCTATTTGTACCAATTGATTTGCCCGATGGTTTGACTTGCTGGGGATGATAAAAGAGTGTTCATTTCGTTTCGAATGTGGTAGTTTTGCTGATCTGTCTCGTCGCCTCATAGTGCCCTTCGAGGGGTTTTCACTGATGAGACTCTCTCTTTTCTCTCATCTCCCGGCGCCTTATGGTGCCTGTGAGGGTTTTCACCAATAAGACTCTCTCATTTCATATCCCTCATCTTACATCGCCTCTCGGTGCCTGCGAAGGTTTTCACCGATGAGACTCTCTCATTTTATTTCTTTCGAGGAATCGGGGCGTTGTAGATACGACCCTCTCTTCTGGAGACTCCTTTGGCTATCAATTCATTCCCAGTCTTACGATCCTCTTCTTTGCTGGGGATTGGTGTATTATTCTCGGTCTTATTTACCTGACTCGACATCTTTTGAACATTGATCGGGAGGTCTTTTGGACGTTGAATGTTGGTTCTGGTGTGAAGTTAAAGAAAGGCTATGAAAAATGAAAATAATTTGATGGGTGATGTGCTACAACTTTTGGAATCAAACCTTTGTTGGAATTTTAAAACATAACTTCTGCCCCAGGTTTCTTGCTTGGGGAATTTATTTTTTATACTTATGTTGCGCTATGTGCGTTACGCACGCTTTACGCACACTATGTACATTATGCATCGTATATCTACTATGATGCATACTATGACCGAGCCGTGAGGCGCCTACGTATCCTCTTTGAGGAATCAGGTCAAACGTAGTTCCCACGGTTTTGTATTCCTTTATGATTTCATCTTCTTTTTTTCTCTTTTTTTTTTCATTTATCTTTCTCTTTTCTTTCTCTCTTTTTCCATGTCTTTTCCATTAGTGATTCCAAAAGAGGGGTATGAAAGAATTACTTAGGCTCAAAGGGGGAATCAAAGGTTAAAAGTGTTTGGATAGAAGAAAGAATTGCCTCCGTCATCTCATTATTCAACAAATGCCAAATACAAACAAATAAACCAAAAATTGCCATAATTAAAGAAATTACGCATAATATCTCTTGACTGCATCTGAATTGATAGCCATGTCGACACATCTACCTTCGACATCTGTCAAACACAAAGCACCGTTGGACAATACTCTGGTCACGATATAAGGCCCTTGCCAATTTGGGGCGAATTTGCCTTTTGCCTCGACCTGATGTGGGAGGATCTTCTTTAATACCAACTGCCCTACTTCAAACTTCCTGGGTCGCACCTTCTTATTATACGCTCTTGCCATTCTCTTCTGATACAGTTGACCATGGCACACTGCTGCCAATCTTTTCTCATCTATCAGGCTCAACTGTTCCAATCGAGCTTTTACCCATTCATCATCATCAATCCCGGCTTCAGCGACAATTCGGAGGGATGGAATTTCGACCTCCGTTGGTATCACGGCCTCAGTTCCATACACCAACAAATAAGGAGTTGTGCCTATGGAGGTCCGGACGGTAGTGCGGTACCCCAACAAAGCAAAGGGTAATTTCTCGTGCCATTGTCTGGACCCTTCCACCATTTTTCGTAGTATCTTCTTGATATTCTTATTGGCTGCTTCGACTGCTCCATTCGCCTTGGGACGATATGGGGTGGAATTGCGGTGTGTAATCTTGAATTGTTGGCACACCTCTCTCATCAGGCTGCTATTAAGATTCGCACCGTTATCCGTAATGATCACTTTTGGGATCCCAAATCTGCAGATGATATGGGAGTGAACAAAGTCCACCACCGCCTTCTTGGTTACCGATTTGAAGGTTTTAGCCTCAACCCATTTGGTGAAGTAATCAATGGTCACTAGAATGAACCTGTGACCGTTGGACGCTGCTGGCTCGATGGGCCCAATGACATCCATGCCCCATGCCACAAACGGCCAAGGTGCTGACATCGTATGTAACTCTGTTGGCGGAGAATGAATCAAATCTCCATGTATCTGGCACTGATGGCATTTCCTCACAAAAGTGATACAGTCGCGTTCCATGGTGAGCCAATAACACCCTGTTCGAAGGATCTTTCTTGCCAATACATATCCGCTCATGTGCGGTCCGCAAACTCCAGCATGTACCTCTGCCATAACCGTCGTTGCTTGACTGGCATCTATGCATCTCAACAATCCCAAATCCGGGGTTCTTTTGTACAATATTCCTCCACTGAGGAAGAAACCATTCGACAAACGCCGAAGGGCTCTTTTTTGGTCTCCAGAGGCATGTTCTGGATATATCCCCATTCTGAGGTATTCCTTGATATCATGAAACCAGGGTTCGCCATCTGCTTCTTCTTCTATGGCATTGCAGTAGGCGTGCTGATCACGGACCTGGATGTGTAGAGGATCCACATACATTTTGTCAGGGTGGTGCAGCATTGATGCTAAGGTGGCCAAGGCATCCGCAACCTCATTGTGAACTCTCGGGATGTGTTTGAATTTTACCGATCGAAATTGCTTGCTCAGATCATGCAAGCATTGTCGGTATGGTATGAGCTTTAGATCTCGTGTTTCCCATTCACCCTGGATTTGATGTACCAAGAGGTCCGAGTCTCCCAAGACCAAGACGTCCCGGACATCCATGTCAGCGGCCAGGCGCAGACCCAGAATGCAAGCCTCATATTCGGCCATATTGTTGGTGCAATAGAAGCGTAGTTGAGCCGTAACAGGATAATGCCGTCCTGTTTCAGAAATGAGTACTGCTCCTATTCCAACCCCTTTTGCGTTCGCAGCTCCATCGAAGAAAAGCTTCCAACCCGGTTCCTCAGGTAATTCCAACTCATTTGTATGCATCACCTCTTCGTCAGGAAAATACGTTCTTAAGGGCTCGTATTTTTCATCAACGGGATTCTCTGCCAAATGGTCTGCCAGTGCCTGGGCTTTCATGGCTGTCCTCGTCACATAGACGATATCAAACTCGGTGAGCAGAATTTGCCATTTTGCCAACCTTCCCGTGGGCATAGGTTTCTGAAATATATATTTCAATGGGTCCAAACGGGATATGAGATACGTAGTATATGAAGACAGGTAGTGCTTCAATTTCTGAGCTACCCAAGTTAGGGCGCAGCATGTTTTCTCGAGTTGAGTGTACTTGACCTCATGCACTGTAAATTTCTTACTGAGATAGTAGATGGCCTGCTCCTTCCTTCCTGTGTCATCATGTTGCCCCAGTACACAACCAAATGAATTTTCCAAGACCGTCAGGTAAAGGATTAGGGGTTTCCCGGGCTTAGGCGGGACCAATACGGGTGGATTAGACAGATACCCTTTGATTTGGTCGAAGGCCTCCTGACACTCTGCCGTCCAACCTACCGCAGCATCCTTTTTCAGCAGCCGAAATATGGGTTCACAAGTTGCTGTGAGTTGAGCGATGAACCTGCTGATGTAATTGAGTCTACCCAGCAAACTCATTACCTCTGTTTTGTTCCTTGGCGGTGGCAAATCTCGAATGGATTCAATTTTGGATGGGTCTAACTCAATCCCCCGTCGACTGACGATGAATCCTAGCAACTTCCCTGATGGAACCCCGAATGCGCATTTGGCCGGGTTAAGCTTGATATCATACCTGCGGAGTCTTTGGAAAAATCTCCTCAGGTCTGCTACATGGTCCTCCTGACGCCAAGATTTGATGATCACATCATCGACGTACACCTCTATTTCTTTGTGTATCATGTCATGAAACACAGCAGTCATTGCTCGCATGTACGTTGCCCCGGCGTTCTTTAACCCGAACGGCATTACCCGATAGCAGTAGGTTCCCCATGGCGTAATAAACGCTGTCTTCTCAGCATCCTCCTCGTCCATTAGGATCTGATGATAACCCGCATAACAATCCACAAAGGATCCGATCTCGCGCCCAGCGCAATTGTCGATCAGGATATGAATGTTGGGTAGCGGAAAATTGTCCTTGGGACTTGCTTTGTTGAGGTTGCGGTAATCAACGCACACCCTAATTTTTCCATCCTTTTTTGGGACTGGTACCACATTGGCCAACCACTCGGGATATCGAGTGACCCGAATGACCTTCGATTGCAACTGCTTGATCACTTCTTCTTTGATTTTTACACTCATTTCTGTTTTAAATTTCCTTAGTTTTTGCTTGACCGGAGGGTATGCCGGGTCAGTGGGTAGTTTGTGAACCACTAAATTGGTGCTCAATCCAGGCATATCATCATATGACCATGCAAAAACATCTTTGAATTCCCTGAGAGTTTCGATCAATTCTGCTTTGACATTCGGCTCAATGTGGATGCTAATTTTGGTCTCCTGGACGTTATCAGCGTCTCCTAGATTCACAGCCTCAGTGTCATTTAGGTTAGGCTTGGGTTTCTCTTCAAATTGGCACAGTTCTCGGTTTATTTCTTCGAAGGCTTCCCCTTCGTCACATTCAGATTCATCGTCACAAACGACCTTTTGCATCATTGAGTCGGTTTCAGATTGATTTATTAGACTAGGTCGAAGATCCGCTGTGCATGCCATGTCATTAGGACCAGTAAAAAGAGAACTGTTCAGAAAGAACAAAACAAGAAATTAAAATGGGACAAAAGAAAAGAACTTTATTAAATTTGCAGGATAAAAAGGGTTCACACTTTTACAAAACGAAAGTAAAATTGGGATTACACCCTTGAATAATCCGATCAAACAAACAAACAAACAAAACATTAATCAAAGCCTACTACCAAGACTCCCCTCGGACAGGAAGAGGAGTAACCGTCCAATTGTTGGTCTTGGCCTCAGGCCCCACAAATTGTATCTCTGCTCTGCTGGAACCTTCTCCAGCTTCCACCATACTGACATCCGCAAATAGCCTCTCCAAACTCTGATTCAGGTCTTCATTTATACCGATCAAAGGTCTTCGAATCTTTGGGATCGCTGACCCCTTGGCACTAGCTTTAACAAAAGACCTTGAGAGGCGTGGCACTGGTTTAGGCAGAGACCAGACCCTCTTCTTCATTTTTCGCGCTTGCTTCCTGTCTGCTGCGGTTGGTTTGAACCCCAACCCGAAAGTTTCCAGATTCTTAGGAAGGGAGACAGGTTGGACTATCCCTTGAAGTTCAACTCCTAGGCCTTTTCCCGGCACAAACCCATTACCCAGCATTTCTGATACCATCATGACTGTTGCGGCAGCCACCCTAGGGTGCGGAATGATTTCTCCTTTAGAAATTTTGTTGGCCGACCCTGTATCGAGAATCTGGTAGACCCAGGGACCTTTGTCATCAGCGGTCTCTATGAAAGGTACAATGGTTCCGCCCATGGTGCATGTTGTATCCTCGCCGTGTAACACGACCTCTTGTCTTTCCCACTCGAACTTCACTGTCTGATGTAGGGTGGAAGGCACCGCTTTGGCTGCATGAATCCAGGGTCGTCCTAACAGCAGGTTATAAGAAACTGTGGCATCTAATACCTGGAATTCCATGGTAAACAGGACCGGACCAATGGTCAGTTCAAGTACAACATCCCCCACAGTGGCTGTTCCGTTTCCGTCAAACCCCCGGACACAGATGCTATTTTCCCGGATTCTTCCACGGTCAATCTTTAACTGGTCCAGGGTGGATAAGGGACAAATATTGGCGCTTGAGCCGTTATCCACCAATACTCGGGTTACCACCGAGTCTTCACATTTGACAGCCAGGTATAGAGCTTTATTGTGCTCCGTACCTTCCACCGGCAGGTCATCATCTGAGAATGTTACCCTGTTCACCTCGAAAATCTTGCTGGCAATGGTTTCCAGGTGGTTTACAGAAATCTCACTGGGTACATGGGCCTCGTTCAATATCTTTAACAGGGCCCGACGATGCTCCTCAGAATGGATCAGCAGCGACAACAGTGAGATCTGGGCTGGTGTTTTTCTCAGTTGTTCAACCACAGAATAGTCTTGTACTTTCATCTTCCTCAGGAATTCTTCAGCCTCTTCTTCTGACACTGGCTTCTTGGTTGCCACTGGGTTGGTTTTTCTTAACTCCACCGGAGCAAAACATCGACCTGATCGAGTCAGCCCTTGCGCTTCACAACTGACTTCTTCCACCTGTTTTCCTTGGTACGTCACCACTGCTTTTTCATATTTCCAGGGCACAGCCCTGCTGTCAAGCATTGGCAGTTGGACCACCGGCTTTATGGTCACCCGTTCTCCACATACCCCTTTCAACATGACTGCCGGTGTGGGCAGGATCCCTGGTATTACCAACTTGCTTGGCTCGGGTTTGCTTGCTATGACGGACGGGCTCTTCCCCCATATTACTACCGGCTTGACGCCTTCTCCCTGCGACTGTACATTTGTTCCTCCACTGGTTAAGACTTCTTTTGGGGCAGCTTGGATCATCATCACTGTTTGTGAGGGTTTTCTTAATTCTCCTCCCTCACACACCAACTCAATCATGTGAGTTTCGTGGTGCGCTGGCAGTGGGTTTTGGTTGATGTTAGGAGCCTCCGGTGTCTGGACCTCGATCTTATTGGTGTCAATAAGATCCTGTATGGCATGCCTTAACTTCCAGCACTTCTCGGTATCGTGCCCGAGCATCCCTGAACAGTATTCACAACTGATTGAACGATCCAAATTCTGAGGCGGGGGATTTGGTTCCCGAGTATGGACAGGACTAACCAAACCCAATTGCCGCAGCTTGTGGAACACAGCGGTGTAGGTTTCTCCCAGTTCGGTGAAGGTTCTTTGCTTCCGCAACCTGTCATTTCTGGCATCTGGATTTCCCCGGAAACCTGCCCCTGAAGGATTTCTATATGCCCTTGGTGGAGGGTAAGTGTTTTGTGGTGGTGCATATATGTTCTGGGGAGCCGGTGCGCGCCATTGTGGGCGAACCGGAGGCTGAGTGTATACCTGGGCTTGGTGTACGGAACAATGTGGTTCTCGAGGTGGATAGAAATTTTGTGGTGGGTTGTATGGGTAGTTTGACCTGTGAGGCCTGGGTTGGTTGTAGTGCGGCCTGCCAGCCCTGGACCAACTGCCTGCCTCGATCGTGGCAACCTCTTCTTTCTTTCTTCTTAGCGCACCTCCCGTGCCGCTTTGAATAGCCTGGGTTGTGGCCTTAAGTGCCGAATAGTTTAAGATCTTGTCCGACCTCAAACCTTCTTCTATCATGACCCCTATTTTGACCACCTCGTTGAAAGATTTTCCAACCGTTGTCACCAAGTGACCAAAGTAGGTTGGATCCAATGTCTGCAAAAAGTAGTCTACCATCTCTCCCTCTCTCATGGGAGGATCGACCCTAGCTGCTTGTTCTCTCCAGCGGAACCCGAACTCGCGAAAACTTTCCCCGGGTTTCTTCCCAGTTCTCAATAACGTGAGACGGTCAGGGACTATCTCCAGGTTGTACTGGAAATGACCTGTAAAAGCCTGCGCCAGATCATCCCACGTGTACCACCTGCTGAAATCTTGCCTGGTATACCATTCCAGTGCAGATCCACTCAGACTTTGGCCGAAATAAGCTATCAAAAGCTCATCCTTGCCTCCTGCCCCTCTCATTTTGCTACAGAATCCCCGCAAATGTGCCATGGGATCACCGTGCCCTTCATATAAATCAAACTTGGGCATCTTGAACCCAGCCGGGAGTTGGACATCTGGGAAAGGGCACAGATCTTTGTATGCCACGCTGACTTGATTGCCCAGCCCGTGTAAGTTCCTGAAGGATTGCTCCAGGCTTTTGAACTTTCTCAACACTTCATCCTGTTCAGGGGCCTTAACCAGCTTCTCAACCTCTGCCGGTACTTCCAACTGTGGATTGTAAGCCTGTGGTTCGGGTGCATGGAATGTAGGCTCAGGGGGATAGTATTGGGTGTCGTGAGCCTGAAACAACGGCTCACTAGTCGTTCGCTGTAAAGGGGATGATGTAGGTCCCACAAAAATGGGAATATTAGGTGTTGGGAGAGGTTGATGGGGTGGTGGAGCTTGGGAATCATGAGGGCTTCTTTCCTGATGATAGAGGGGATTTGGGCGGCTTGTGGAAGGGCCAGAGTGAGGGTACTCCGGCATGTGTCCCAGTGTCTCAGGGCTCTTTTGTGTTTTGGCCAAGGCTAGCTGCATTGCATGCATCTCTAGTCCCATCCTTTCAATCTTTTCCATTGCCTCTTTTAGCAACTGGCTCATCGGCCTTTCTTCCTCATTACTATTCTCTGAAGTAGTCATGCTTGTTGCTACCGGTCCTTTGGATCTGGTTTGGTATGAATGTGTTGCCAGAATTCTTTAACAACTAACTGTCTGGTATCAGACAACAACAAACTTTGTTAGTGTTAGAGCTTAACAGATTTGATCATAACACATAGAGGATGCAATGCACCTAGGCAGTTAATCGTTTCTACATGCTTTGCCTCAAACAACATACGTCATCCCGGTTTGCTCATTCATCCCTTTTTAAAGTACTTTGGGAAACCCTGTGTTTTATTTTGTATTTTTATTTTTATTTATTAAAAGCGGTCGAATCTTATGGGGATTGCCTACGTATCACGTCCCCGCGTGAATCAGACCAGGCGTAGTTCTGCCTTAAAGTAAAGAAACACACAATTCTTGTGAAATCATTGAATTCATTCTCAAAATTTTGCTATTACAAATTACATCAAGCAAGGAATAGCAATAGTACAGACTCCACGGTTTTAAACTCGGTTTAACGAAAAAGAAAACAACATATGGAAAAACAACCAAAGCCAAATAAACAGGACTTGACCAAAACTAATTCTCCAATTTAAGGGGCCGCGAGGCATCATCCGGCCTTTTCGCGGCTCTAGGTGTAAGGTCTCTTTGCAAGCTCTTCAACTCGTTCATAATCCGGCGGACGCAGCCCATGATGGAAACAAGGAGGGTCTTCCGAGGTGTTCGCTCATATGCCAAGCATTTCATGTAGATGTAATGCCCTATTTCATCAATCCTTCCCCGGATGTTGTCCCTTTCTGTGAACAAATGCCTTATCTGTTGGTTCTTCAATCCCAGTGTTTGCGCATTGTTGGCAAGCTGATCCTGGAACATCTCCATTTGCCTTTCCATTCTGGTCATTGCATCGTAATATTGCCTTCTGTCGGCTTGGGCATTTCGTGTTTGCTTGAGGATCCTTTCTCGAAGAGAGGCATTCGTTTCCCTTAATGTCCCGATGCTCAGTTCATACTCCCTTATGACTTGTTGCAGGCGCTGCCTCCGAGCCATCGCACCCTTTGCCCACTTGGTTCGCAATTTTGCTGTGCTGGCCCTGGCTTTTTCCAAATCTTCCTGGCATTCCGCAACCTGATCTTTTAACCCTGCTATCAATCTTTTATCTGCCCGGCTTCTTAGCTGGCTATTAGCCTCTTTTTTCATTCTCCGGATCTGAGCTTTGAGGATCTCGCCTTCTCTGATTAACTTGTTCTTTTCTCCCTTGTGGGCAGCAGACTGTAATTGGCACTCAAACTTCATATCCTGAACTTGTTGCTTCAGTTTGCCTGCTTTGACAAGATATTCCTGCTCTTTGGCCAACCAGCCCCACTGTTCTTGTGAAGATTTGGCAAATTCTTGCAGGTGAGGTCTTTTGGTCGGTCTTCCAGATGATGTCTCCCCTTTGTACCAGGCCTGATACCCGGGCGAAACTTCCCCTTTTGCCCGATTCATTACACAAGTATTTGCTTCTAAGTATTGACATTGGCTCCAAATTTGACGAACCCTTGCTTCAGGAAACTGGCCGTCGGGACTGATCTCGATTACCTGGATGCTCAGATCCTCGTCTTTCGGCACTATCTGATACCTCCCAAGTTGCCTTAAAACCCGATGCGGCGCGTATGGTTGAATACTTTTAAGTCCCATTAAGAGAAAATGGGGCCTGGCTGCTGGCATGTATATGACTTCGTCGATCGGTAGCCACCCTAGCGCCCACTGTATTTGACTGGCGTTGAGGGTATGGAAATATGAGGTCCATGCTATAACTCCTTCTGGTAGGTAGGTTTCATCAACTCTGGTATAGAACTCCTCTATGCAGGTCTTTCCAGCGGATCCATGGCTCAGAAACTGGGCTCGGTGACATAGGTGTTCGATCATCCACATTTGCAACAACAAATTGCAACCCTCGAAAAAGCTTCCTCCGGCTTTGCAAGAAGTGAGTGCCCGGAATATATCAGATACTATCATGGGCGCCAACGTACTATCACTCTGTGTGAGCAACGTACTGACGACCCCTGCTATCTTTATGTCAATATTCCCATCTTTTCTTGGGAATACTAGTAGTCCTAAGAAAGTTATCATGAAAGCAATTCGTCTATGTTCTTCCCACTTTTGGCGATTACCTTTGCTGCACAACTGGTTTTCTGGCTTGTCGAATCCTCCTATGTGACCATATCTTTGATATATGAAACTCATGCTGCAAAAACCTTTTGCCAAGTCAGGGTTATGAATTGTTCTGACTATCTTTAAGGAGTCCAGGAACCGGTGTATTGCTACAGCTCTTGGAGCAATCAGATATTTGTGCCTCAAAGGAGTCTCAGTGCTGCCGATATACCCTGCTATTTCTTCTAAAGTTGGGGTAAGTTCAAAATCTGAGAAACGGAAGACATTGTGCGCAGGATCCCAGTGGGGGACTAGTGCCCTTATGATATCTCCTCGTGGCCTGATATCCAACAAACTCGTGAGGCCTTTCAAGATACTTCTTGATTTCGTCATGCCCCTCTTTGCCCAAATCATTCCACCAGAGCCGCAATTGGAGGGGAATTTTATTCATGATTGAAAAGGGTTCATTCGGAATCGTGCTCATTCTGCACATTTATTAATAAGATTTTAACAAACGACACTTATCCTGATAAAAACAAAAATATATGCGATTTTTTGTGAATTTTGAATTTTCGTATATATATATAAAAACTTTCTAAAGAAGTCAATAACGGAAAATATTTTGGATTTTTGTTTCGAAAACTGGGAGCCTGAAAGGACTTTTCTAGACCTTTAGCAAGATAAATACTTTTGCCACAAATAAAGATATATATACATTTTGAAGTAAAGCAAAACTTTTGAATTTTTCATATATATATATATATATATATATATATATATATATATATATATATATATATATATATATATATATATATATATATATATACATATATTTGCAACAAATAATAAAAGTAAAGACAACACAAGACTCTTTTTTATTATTATTTTCATAAAAAAAAACCATTTTAAAAATAAGATCTCTCTTTTTTTTTTTTTTATGACAAGACAAACTCTATATTTCTATTGATATTTTTTTTTTTTTGAAAAACCGAACAACGACTTCTTTTTTTCAAAATTTTGGCAGAGTTTTGACAGTAAACAATCAATTCCTAACCGTTATTTCCCTTTTTTTTCACAATATTCCAAATATTCAAACACCGGTCAGCATGCGGGCATGAGACAAATAAATGCACGGAAAACAATAGGATGCGTCAGAATGGCCTTTTCATATCAGGTTGCTAGTCCTAGACGGACCCAACCCCTGTGTTGAGTCCCCTAAGTCATATGCAACATGATGCAAATAAGCGTTCCTACTAGGGATCCGGCATGAAGTCACGTTATTCTATGTTCAAAACCTGGGTCGGTGTTCTAGACAGTGTACCCGAGCGGACAACTCGAGTTGAGGAAGGAGCTCCTTTCCGGGAACCAAAAGGCCAGCCGACTTAGAAACTTTCCGAGCCTCTTTTATTTAGGGTATGACACTAACAGAATAGGGAGTCTCAACCAGTGAGCACATCCCCGGAGGTAAGAAGAGAAAGGTTTCGGCACAATTTATATACAGTTCAAATAATATCAAAGCGGTAAAAGCAGCATTTAGCACATTAGGCTCAGGACATGTAATAATCAGATAATAAATAAAGCCAAATAATAACAATTATTCTAAGCTCGAATTCTTAACCCTGAACCAGTGGTTCTGGGTTATAATCCCCAGCAGAGTCGCCAGAGCTGTCACACCTCCTTTTTCCGTACCCGCGAGGGGACAAGGGAGTTTTTTCCAATTAAAGGACAATCGAAAGGGGATTTATTTGTTTATTTCAGAGTCGCCACTTGGGAGGTTTAGGGTGTCCCAAGTCACCAATTTTAATCCCGAATCGAGGAAAATAATGACTCTATATTACAGTCTGCATACCAGAAATCCGGATAAGGAATTCTGTTAACCCGGGAGAAGGTGTTAGGCATTCCCGAGTTCCGTGGTTCTAGCACGGTCGCTCAACTGTTATATTCGGCTTGATTATCTGATTTTATACAAGTGTGAACTTGCGTGCAAAATTTAACTTTTAACCGCTTTTATCATTTACTGTTTTTATCAAGAATTGCAACGTTGTGAAAATGTATCTCGAACCGCGTTACAATCAATGTACCCGTGGTCGTCGACACACTTTGACTCCGTTGAGATTTGGATTTGGGTCACATCAAATGTGCACCCGAGTTTAAGGAAATTAAATTATTAAAGGCGCGCCTAAAGCGACTAGCGTATTTATTTTGGGTAAGACCGTGGAATTTTACTAAACGGTCCATCCCGAAGTCCAAATAATTTTTTAAAGCAAATATTTACTGAGGGCCCCGCAATTTGTATTTTATTTGGCGAGGCTCATCTCATTCTTATTTTTTTTTTAAAATGAAATTGCAACGTCATGGACACGCATCTCGAACCACGTCACAATCAATGTACCCGTAATTAGAAATACATTTCGAATCCGTCGAGATTTGGATTTGGGTCACATAAATGTGCACCCGAGTTTAAGACGGTAAGGTTTATTAAAGCGTGTCCTAAAGAGACTAACGTGTTGTTATTTTAGGAGGGTTGTGAGATTTGCTAAACAACCCGTCCTGGAAACTAAATGCTTCAATAATATACATTTAACAAGGGCCCCGCATATGCGCGTTTTGTTTATTTTCATCGAGGCTCATCTCGTTCTTATTTTAAAAGGATATCCTATAGCAACTACGTTTCTTGTCGTGTTTGTCTCTATCAATTGAAAACAGTAGATAATCCTAATTAATTACATGCTTGCAAGTTGTTTGTAATGGAATTCGGAAATGCTTAACAAATCGGGACCGAAGCTGCGTGCACAGTCGGCCAAACAAATAATCATGGGCCCAAATCCAGCCCACGCGCGGTTGGCCAGACCTGGGCCACTGCTCGTTCGATGCGGGCCTGCCTGGTCTGTCTTCGACCTGGGCTCGACCTTCATGAGGTTGAGGCCCTGAATTTGTGTTCTTTATCTTGAAACATGATTTTAAGAGTCATATATGGCAATTTATTGGAAAGGAAAGAACTTAATTTACAGTGTACAAGTTTCATGCTTGGACTACATTACAGCATATATGGCAAAGTAAACTAAATCTGAGATGCAACCTAATTCATTGAGACCACTTTTATCTAACAAGCATACATATATAATTATCATTCGATACCCTATATTGACCTCAACTAGGCTTGTTAGCTAACTTCAGTATCCCAAAATATGAGCTATTAGACATTACATGACGTTCAACACAACAGTACATGTATATAAACAACATCTGCAGATCTTCTCTTTTATACTCATTGCTCAAACTTTCGAGTTACATTGGTAGTGTAATTGTGTACCTGGTATGGAGGACAAAGAAGGAAGGAATGATCAGCTAGGCAGTATGCAGTAAACACAGCAACAACAGATACTCAGCAACAACACAGCAACAACCAACTAAACCAAATGTTTTCCATAGCCACAGACAACCAACAATGATCTCCCAGAATACAAGGACTAGCAAGTAGTCGAGTGCCAAGCCAGTAATCTCAGGAAAGAGTAAAGAAATAGCAGCAGTAACTGAGGGTTCAAATGCAGTAAAACCACCAGTTTAATCAACCACAAACAACTCAGTCAATGCAAGCAACAGAACTTGGCCAAGACAGATTGACCAAAATGCATTCTTATACCACTTTCAGGCAGTGTTTGGTTACAATGTCTTACTCGAGCCTCTCTTATGTTTTCAATCTTTTCTTTTAACTCACCACTCTTTCTTAAGACTTAAAGATTCCAGCCTTAAGACTAAAAATTCCAACCTTTTGTTTTCTCTTTTTCTGAAGACTAAAAGTCCAGCCATTTTTCAGTTCTCAAATGGCCTATTTATAAGCCAAAGTGACCAAGTGCAGCTAAGCTGCCCCCATGCTGCAACTTGCAGCCTGCCCCTACCCTGTTAAACCCATGCTTGAGCATCTCTTGATGCCAGCCCCTTGTTCCCCACGCCTGGTTTATTCTTTAATCAAGGATTATGGGCATCATTTTATTATTCAATTTAAGCCCCATACCCTTGTGTCTTGTTCCCCCATTGGCATTAGTTTAATCCTAATTTAGTACCCCATTTGTCAGCTCACTTAAACTAATTACTTCTGTTCTTTTTAACACCCCAGAATACCCCTGTCAACCTTGATTATTACTGCCCCTGCCTATTGCAGCATCAGGGCATTTTTTGAACTGATGAAAGTTCGAACTCAAGACTGCCTGGGCTGAACCTTTTCAGTCAGTTTTATAGTGCAAACAAACCATTTCAAACAATGCTGGGGCATACAGTCAGTGACAAAGCTCAATTAGTCATGCGACATTATTAGCTCATTCGATTTATTAGTTATAGAAAGCTAATCGACGATATTTATCGAGTCGACTATACTAATTATAACAGGTAATAATCAATCGCTCACATAAACAATATGTTTAGGGACCTAAAGGGCATCAGACAATTTTTGTTCAATTACTGGGGCCTATATGAGTTAACTTATCTGACGATTAAACTAATCGACGATCATGTTTATCACAGAGTACATTCAGAATACACACATAGAAAATCAACCGACCAAAGAAAAAGGTCTTTAAAGAGATGAAAGAAATCCGAATGAAAAATAACAAAAATAACAAACAAACCCAACGAAACATGCTGACCACTTAATTAAAACTAACACAAAAGAAAGGAAAACGTACCGAAAATGTTTAAATCAAACAGACCCAAATCTGATTCATCTTCGAACTTTTGAGGCCGAACAAACTTTAATCAGGGTGTTCTCACATGAGAACACCTTGATTAAGGTCTATTAGACCTCAAACCCATGTCCAAACCGGCCGGATTCCCCAGGTGCATGTGTTCTAAAGTCTGGATTTCTAGATCTGATTTTTAGGGAGTTGTGGGTAGATTCGGACCAAACCAAGCTTGGTTTGGTCACGAGGAAGGTCAGGGGAGTGTCTGGTATGAAGATGGGGTGGTTTGGCATAGATCCGGGTTCGACTCAAATCTTCAAATGAAGATTCGAGACGAACGAAAGTGATTCGAGGCTCGTGGTTAGTGGATTCGTGTTCAGGACAGTGAGGTGGTCCTAGGGTGTTCAGGAGGCGGTCATCGGCGTTCATGCCGCCGGCTTTAATGGCGAGGGATACTGGGGCGGCTGCTAGGGTTCGAGGATGAGAAGGGGTTGTGTTTGGGACGAGGGTGTACAGTGGGGAAGGCGGGGTTTGGTTTGGGGGGCGTGGGGTGTAATGGAGAGCTTATATATGTATTGAGGATTTAGATCCTGGCCGTTGGATCAATGGGGATCTATGGCCAGGATCCATCCACTTAGGAAAGACGGTGTCGTTTGGGCGTGATGGTGGGTGAGACCGGGTAAAGGGCATGGATCGGGCCATGTTGACGGGTTTAGAGGAGGGCCTGGATCCGTTGGATCAATGGGGTTGGACGGCTTAGATCATCTTGCCTGAAACGACGTCGTTGAGGCGAGTTGAACAGCCTGATCTGGACCGTTCGTTTGAATCAGATCAACGGCTTTGGTAGGGATGCCGATACGGCGTCGTTTGAGTCCGTGTTTGGGCAGGCTTGTTTTGGACTGGATCAGAGTGCTGGTTTGGGCCTGTTTTATTTCATTTCTTTTGGGCCCAAACCGGTTTTCCCTCACTCTTTTACTTTTCTTTTTTTCTCTTTTTTTTTCTTTTAATAATAATAAATAAAATAGTGAAATTAAAATCAACAACACTGTAACATTTCCACATAATTATCACAAAAATATTTAAGTAAGTTAAATCACAACCTAGAACGAACGACGCACATATATTCATATTTTTGAATTTTCTTTTAACGACACATATATTTTATATATATATATTTTTTTTGTATTTTCGTTTGATAATGACTAGATGCAAAATGGACAGACCCACAAACACATGTCACGGACAGATCGAAAAATTGTACAGCGAAACCATTTGTCACTATTTTTATTTTCTTTTGGAGCGATTGTCCGTAAAGCAAAAATCACGTGCTTACAGCTGCCCCTCTTTGCCCGAAGACAGATATGTTTTTTTTTGCAGGTAGAATAAGAAATCAATTCCAAAGATATCACTTTAGTAAAGAAAATCTCGCAGTTGAAGGATCCTCTTTCTGCAACACAAATCAAGTCATGCAAGCCAACATTTTAAATACTTCTAGTTGAAGATTTAAACAAAAATTAAAATCTTCCTTCAAATAGTTCAAGATCTAAATATTAAAGATGGTGCAGACTATATCAAAGGATTTTACTATACACTTGGAGATAGACTGAAGCTTCCAATTAAAGAATTGAAGGCTATATCAATTTGAAGACTTCAAGACTATTATGGTGGCTTTTGATTGGCTTTCAATTGAAGATTAGCTTGTAAATTTCAACTTAAAGACATGGCAAACTTGAAAGCCTCTACTTGAAGACTTGACAGATTTGAAGACTTTAAGTTGATGATTCAACTTGAAAATTTTGCAGAATTGAAGACTTCAACTCTTGGCGAATTCGAAGGCCTTAACTTGACTTGGTGAATTTGAAGACTGCAACTTTAAGACCTAGCGGGCTTGAACACTTCAAATTAATGATGTAACAGACTTGAAAAAATTAACTTGACTTAGAATTGGAGACTTCAAATTGAATATTTAGCCTCTTATTAAAAAAACTACAATCTTTCCATCAAAAGACTCAATTTGACATGGAAGGCCTGCCCCCATTGAGCCATCAAGATAAGATAGAGAGTTCAACGAAAGAATACATGTATGACTGACTAATTTTCAAGTGTCAATCAAGTGAATTATATTCCATCATACCTCATTTGAATAATGCCTTGGGTAATATGTATTTTTGAACTCATATGACTGAACTTAGAATGAAACTCTAAGTTGCCTACGTACCTCGGTGAAGAGGATCAAATCATTCCATAGTTAGAAATGGGGGAGTGTTTTTTTTTTGCGTCCTAACTTTTGCCTAGGCTGCCTTTTTCGAGGTCTTCAACCTAGCAGACTTTTTTTTGGATGTCCTAACTTTTGCCTAAGCCGTCTCTTTCGAGGTTTTCAACCTAGCGGATTTTTTTGTGGGCCGTGCATAGTTTATACTCTTGCAGGTCAAGAGTAACATGCAGTTTATGCTCGTGCATCAATGAGCGTATTTGTTTTCTTCAAGGATAGTATCTCTTCATGAATTTCCCGTTGATGGGGCTATTCCGCAAACCTTCCAAGTCAACTATCTTGTAAGCGCCACTTGAGTATACCTCTTGTACGATATATGGTCCATCCCACTTAGCAGAGAATTTGCCCCCACATCAACGAGAGGTAATAATAGGCCTTTTGACCACAAGAACTTGGACACCCACTTGGAAAGATCTAAGGCGTACCCTTTTGTTAAAAGATTGAGACAGGCGAGCTTGATAACATTCAAGGCTTTGTTCAGCTTCTACCCTATTTTCATCAAGAGATTCCAATTCTTTAAGGCGTAACCGAGCATTTTCTTCATCAGTGAGTCCTTTTTCAATGGCCAGCCGCAACGATGGGATTTGATGCTCAAGTGGAAGGACTGCTTCAACTCCATAAACAAGGGAATAAGGAGTCGCTTTCGTTGGTGTGCGATATGTGGTCCTATATGCCCAAAAGCCTCTTCCATTCTCTCATGCCAATCTCTCTTAGACTTAGAAACAACTTTTTTCAACAATTTACAGAGTGTCTTGTTAAATGCTTCAGCTAGTCCATTAGCAACAGCATAATACATGGAGGAATTAAATTGCTTGAAGCCAAAAAGATCATATATTTTATTCATCAACTTTTTATCAAATGGCTTACCATTGTCCGTCAATATATATCGTGGAATGCCAAATCGATAGATAATATTGACTCGGATAAAGTTAGCTACATTTTCCTTCTTTATTTCCTTAAGAGAAAGAACTTCTGGCCACTTCGAAAAGTAATCAGTTACGACCAAAATATATAGATGTCCACCAGAAGACTTCGGCAGTGGACCAACAACATCTAAACCCCAAACATCAAATGGCCAAGAGGCAACAGTTGGGTGTAATACTTCAGGCGGTTGATGTATGAAGATAGCATGGAATTGGCAAGCCTCCGAGCGTAATCCAAATAATCTTTCACCATGGTTGGCCAATAATACCCCATTATTTTTATGTTGAAATGAAGTTTTGGCCCAGATTGATGCACACCACATACTCCAGAGTGTGCTTCTTGCAAGGCTCGAAGGGATTCATCAGTCCCCAAACAATGTAAGAGCACTCCATCAAATGATCATCTGTAGAGTGTATTCTTGTAATAAAGAAAACAAGGGGCTCTCCTTCGGATTTCCGTTTTCCTTCGTGGATTTTCTGGAAATATATCGTAACAAAGATAATCGATTAATGGTTATCGCCAGTCTTCAATTCCAACCTTAAGAACGGAAGCAATATGCTCAACTTCGCTTTCTTCTTCCTCATAGCCATTTGGTGGAGGAACTACCCATCTTTGGCAAAGAACGACTTGTGTTTGATTAGGCAAAGATAATGTAGAAGCTAAGGCTGCTAATGCATCATATCTCTTATTTTCCTTTCTCGACACGTGTTGAATAGTTACCTCTCCAAGTCAACTTACCAATCGTTGAGCATATTTGTGATATGGAACCAACTCTGGCTTCTTGACCTCATAGCTACCCAAAATCTGATTGATCACTAACTTGGAGTCTCTAAAAACTTGTAGTTGCAATTGTTTGATATCCATAGCCATTTCAAGCCCAAGTATGAACGCTTGATATTCAACAACATTATTGGAGCACCATTGTTTCAGAGTGAAAAAATATGGCAAAACTTCTTCTTGAGAAGTGATAAACACTATTCTAGCGCCAACTCCTTCACGATGTGCAGCGCCATCAAAATACATCTTCCAAGGAGGTTGAATTTCTATGACCATTGCATCTTCATCAGGCAATTCATCAGACAACTCCCAATCATCTAGAATCGGATGGTCAGCTAGGAAGTCTGCTAATGCTTGTCCTTTTACTGCATTTTGAGGAACATACACAATTTCAAATTGTTGAAATTGGAGGTACCACCTCGCTAATTCATCACTTAGGACTAGTTTAAACATGACAAACTTGATGCGGTTCACTCTTGAGACGAGTCGCACAATGTGGGCTTGGAAGTAATGCTTCAGCTTCTGAATAGAGAAGACAAGTGCCAAACATAACTTCTCAATAGGCGAATACTTGAGCTCATTTGGTGTCATCATCTTACTCAAGTAATAAAGCACATTTTCTTTGCCTTCACTGTTTCCTTGAGCGAGAAACGCTCACACAGACCTTTCCTGTGCTAAAATGTATAATATTAATGGCTTTCTAGGTATTGGGGCTGGCAATACTGGAGGTTTCATCAGATAAGACTTAATGCTTTCAAAAGCATTTCTGCAAGCTTGGTCCCATTCAAAAGGAACCCCTTTCTTCATGAGGCGGCTAAATGGTTGGCATCTTCCAGCCAGATTCGAAATAAATCTCCTAAGATATGCCAACTTACCTTTCAAGCTTTTAATTCATGAATATCTTTAGGCTCGAGCATTTTCAAGATAGCATCTACTTTAGCTTTATCAATTTTGATACTTCGATGTCGAACAATAAAACCGAGGAACTTCCCAGAAGTAACTCAAAAAGAGCACTTCAACGGGTTCATTCTGAGTTGGTATCTCCGAAGCCGTTCAAATACCATCCTTAAATCTTGCAAGTGATCATCTTTCTTCCTTGACTTTACCACCAAGTCGTCAACATAACACTCCACGTTTTTATGAAGCATGTCATCAAAAATATTTTTCATGGCACGTTGATATGTAGCACCAGCATTCTTCAAACCGAAAGGCATTACCTTGTAGCAGTATGTACCTTTAGGGGTGCGAAATGCAGTAAGTTCTTCGTCCTTCGGTGCCATGCGAATTTGATTATATCTAGATGAACCACCCCTGAAAGACATCGCCTCGCATCTAGTTGTATCAATCATGATCTCAGGGATAGGAAAAGGAAATTCATCCTTAGGAAAAGAGTTATTTAGGTCCCTAAAGTCAACACAAACTCGGATTTGGCCATTCTTCTTTCTTACAGACACGATGCTTGAAATCCATGTAGGATATTTAACTTCACAAACAAAATCAGTCTCAATAAGCTTGTTAACTTTGGTTTCAATCAAGGGAACCAGTTCAGGTCTGAAACAACGTTGTGCTTGCTTCACAGGACGAGCACCTCGTCTGACAGCAAGATGATGAACAACCACCTTGGGGTCTAAACCTGGCATTTCTTTGTAGCTCCAAGCAAATACGTCTTTGAACTCCTTAAGCAGCTCAATATATTTGCCCTCTTCATCATTAGTTAGAGAGGCACTGGCATATGTGGGTTTTGGATCTTTAACTACTTCGAGATTGACTTCTTTTAGCGCATCAATCGTTGTCTTCACCCCTTCTTCAAGCTCAGGTGGTGTATCTTTAGCGTCTTCATCTTCTTGAGGATCACCATTATTAAAAGATATATGATGACATACATGAATATCAAGGCACTTTTCCTTGACTTCCGTATAAGATGAAACATTTTGTTCATCATAAATGGAGATATGATATGATGACCCCACACTATCTTCATCTTCCTCCCATTCTCTAGTGTGTACTATAGTATGAGCCTTTGCTTTGAGGACCTTTTCGCACGAAACTACAAGTTTGGTCTCTCGCCTCATTCTAGAAGGAATCAGACTTGGGAAGTCTGTGGTCAAAATCTCCTTTTTAGCGAAGATAGGTGCTCCAATCCTTCTATCACTTCCATGACGCTTGTTTTCCTTCTTCAATGGTCCCAACCTATCAAAGACTGAGGTCCTTGGCTTTGTAAGTCGATTAAACACAGAAGGCTTCTTATTGAGCGTCGTAGACACTTCTTTAGCAGTAATGTAGTTGCAACTTGCTCTTTTAATGGAGATACGGATTGGCGAGGGTTGTTTGTAACCCAATCCTTTACGCGATTGCTTCAGTGGGTACGACCAACAATGGCAGAAAAGTGTAACAAATGTAGAATCAGAGGAATACCATAGAGATGTGCAGTGATTGTAACAACAAATTTTCGCGTCGAGAAAAATAAATAATCTAGACTGGAAAATTGCGTAACAAATGCAGTATTTAATTTCAATAAATGAAAGTATTACAATCTCTATGACATTCCTCTGATTTTTCAAGAATGTAAAGTATCTTAATGAGCTTGACTTTGATTTGATTCAAGGGCTTGTAAAGCTTGATATTGAATCTCCTACTTGAACTTGAATTTGGGTTTGATCACGAACAAGTAATTTGATCTTGAATGCCTTGGTATTTGATTTTGTTGCTTTTCTTTGATTTTAAAATCTTAGGGTCCATTCCAGTGCATGTAAATAAATTTCTTTTAGCTAGACTTGTATTGCGTCCCTTTTTTTTGTCCATTTAGTATTTGTTTGGCTTTAATACTTAGCATTTTAAAAGCCAACTTGACATGTCTTTGAGAATTTCTTGAGTTCCTCCTTAACCGTATAAAATCAATTAGAGCATTTTTATATCTTCCCACAGGTTTATGTACCTCTTTTCGACAAATATTCTTCAGTTATTTTGCTTGTCATGCAACCTTGTCTGGCGAATACCATTACACCGTCTAAGCTAAAAGCTTTATTTTCTCCGATGCGAAGACCACTACAACATCTAAGTTGGAGACTTTGTTTTGTCCGAGGTAAAGACTATTGCACCGTCTAAGCTAAAGATTTTATTTTATCTGAAACGAAGACCATTACACCTTCTAAGCTAATGAATTCATCTTGTTTGAAGATTTAACTTCATTTTATCTGAGGCATATACCATTACACCGTCTGGGCCAAAGAGTTATTTTGTCTGAAGCGAAGACCATTACATCGTCTAAGCTAATGACTTCATCTTGTTTGAATATTTAACTTCATTTTATCTGAGGCATAGACCATTACACCGTCTGGGCCAAAGATTTATTTTGTATGAAGTGAAGACTATTACACTGTTTAAGCTAATGACTTCATCTTATTTGAAAATTTAACTTCATTTTATCTGAGGCATAGACTATTACACCGTCTGGGCCAAAGATTTATTTTGTCTGAAGCGAAGACCATTAAACCGTCTAAGCTAATGACTTCATCTTGTTTGAATATTTAAATTCATTTTATCTGAGGCATAGGCCATTACACTGTCTGGGCCAAAGATTTATTTTGTCTGAAACGAAGACCATTACACCGTCTAAGCTAATGACTTCATCTTGTTTGAAGATTTAACTTCATTTTATCTAAGGCATGGACCTGTTTAAGCCAAAGACTTCACTTTATTTGAAAACTTGACTTTCTTTATCTATGGAAAAGACCATTACACCGTCCAAGACAAAGACTTTGCCTTTTCCATGCTTGGTAGGATTAGTCTTGAGATATGACACATTATATTATGAATTTAAGGCCATGAATATCGCATTTCTAAGTTAAGTGCTAATAAACACTTTTCTCTCTTTTTGCAGTCTAAACATAGTTTACTTCAAAGACTCAAGAATTTCTTCCTCTAATTCGCAATGCTTTATTATTTCGGACCATAAGGTAAGCAAGGAAGGGACAAGGTTACTAGTTGATAGGTCAATAATCTGCCAATATGCTGCAGCTTCATGTGTACCTTTGAGGGACCTACCTTATTTGGCAGACTGGACGCTTGAATACAATAGTCGTCCTCCAAAAACATGGATTCTTTGCACTACTACTCATCATGCTTGGAATGTCGCGAGTACCTTACCATGCCTAGGGCGTCGAATTATTAACAAGGAAACTCAATGGGGTAATAATTTGCCGTTCGGCAGTGAATTTCATTACGTTCCTGGCTACTGGGAATGGGCAGAAGACGTCCTAAGTAGGTGTCGCTTGTCACTGGAGGGTGCAAGAGTTTATGATGCCGTATATTTTCATTCTTCACATATGACCATAATACGAATATTATGCAGGTTTTCTGTGAGGCATGGTGCCCTATTACCAATACATTGATTACCTCTGCTGGAGAACTATTCATATCACTTTGGGATTTGTATAAGATTGGTGGTTTCCCTATAATAGGATCTCCTTACGAGGAAGTTGTGCCAAACATTGAAGAGCTTACAGGCACATATGACAAGGGGAGAAGGTTTCTTCCCCAGACTTGTGAGCATTTATTTGATGCCTTCCATCGGCTCCAAAAGGGAGGTAGCAACGATCCAAAGGTTTCTGCGAAAAAATGGGTAGAGTTCTGGTGTAGGAAGACAATGAAGTATACTCAGCCTCCTTTAAGGAAAGAAAAGAAGTCAGCTCATTTGAAATCGACGCACAATCCTACCGGAGTCATAGAGGAAGCAGTTAATTGGTCGACTGTTGAAGAAGCTTTATTCCATAAGCTAGGAGTTATGGATGACAAGAAAGAAGAGACGTACTTGGCTGCTTTTCTATCTTGTTGGTTATGTATTTTTGTGCTCCCTTCAAAAGATGGTGCCTTCATTCGTCCTGGTACCTTTAAGATCGCGTGTCATCTTGCTTGTAAACGAAGAGTCATTCTTGCAGTCCAAGTCTTAGCCAGAATATATAAGGGTTTGAATGAGATTTCAAAGTGCTCGTTGCTTGATCCTGCTCAAACTTGTTTTCCAACTCATTATGTGTATGGTTGGTTAGCCGATTACTTTAAGACTCATTTTTCGTATGCAAAGGGGCCAGCTGTTCCTCTCATGGCCGCATGTTCTGGTAAAGGTGCTGCTAGATATTTTGGGAAAGAGGAAGCAAGGAAGCGTATTCATAATGGAGAAAATATCATTTGGACTTCGATAATGCCTCACAGATCTGATCCGTACCACTACTATGACGATGGTAAGGCAGATAAGTCCAAGTTAAATTTCTGTATGAGTATTCGCTCGAATTATCTTCTTTTGAGGGATGGAGTCAACTTTATTATTGAACCTTACAGCCCTCATCGATTTAGCCGCCAATTTGGTTTTTATCAAGACACCCCTGGTCACTTGGAGCAAGATTTTCGTGAGGCCTCATTAGAAGAAGGGTTAAGACTTGCACAAATTTGTGTGTTGACTAGATCTA
The DNA here is from genome assembly GCF_000393655.2 of Nicotiana sylvestris. Taxonomy (NCBI): domain Eukaryota; kingdom Viridiplantae; phylum Streptophyta; class Magnoliopsida; order Solanales; family Solanaceae; genus Nicotiana; species Nicotiana sylvestris. The sequence continues at coordinate 187,436,893 of NC_091062.1, forward strand.
AGTCGAGGGCAGTATTTCCTCCTTTTGGGTCCAACATGAAGAAATTTACATCGTCTAACTATAGATCTTGGTGGGCAAGAGCGCATGGAAGACTTCTTGAAGACCACTTACAATTTTTGATGAATACTGTTGAGCTAATCACAAATACCATTCAAGACCACAACGAGGATGTATTAGTGATTGATAAGCTTCCTGCTTTACAATCAAAGGTAGTTGAGATGCGCGCAGGCAATAGACCCATGCTACACAAAGAAGTTCAAAGAGAAGAGATCCATACTCCAATTGACAAAAGTCTTATTCCATTTGGTGTAGTCGTTGATGCCTCTAACAAACGCTTATCCCAAGAGGAGAGTGATAACATCAAAGGAGATCAATGTTGGAAAAAGAAAAGGCCAAACCCAGAAGGGGTTGTAAAGGTCCAAAGCGTTGATAGCCCTTCAAGAACACGAACAACTTAGAATGAGAAGGTAAAAGAAAACATAAACTTTTTATTTTTGTTATCTGTGGCCAAATGAATTTGCTAAAGTGTTCTTACATTTATTTATTATTATTATTATTTTTCCAAGCTAATAACGTTGGAGCGTTGCAACAAGTAAGGCCATAAGATAGTGGTGAGTCTGTAGCAGGACCGAACCCACAGAAATTATCTTCCACAACTAAAGTAGATCAAGAGGCAACTTCTATTTCTCATGATTGAATTAGAGCAAAGTTGGGCTCTGAATTGCGTGAACGGCAGCACTGCAGACAATGTCTCTGAGATTGAAGAAAACACTAAAGTGATCCTTGAGGCAGTAGGTGGGGATGATGTGGATATTTCCCCTTTGAAAAACCTATTAGAGTCCCTTTTTGAGCTTGCTGCTTCATATAACAAGACACGGTCGGATTTATCTGAGAAGGTTGAAGAGAATGCAATATCAGATGTTGAGGTACACCTTACAAATTCCATGATTGAAGAAGAAGAAGAAGAGAAGGTTAGAGAAGCGTCATCTATCTGTCAGTCCCTAGTTACAGTGAAAGAGAAGATAGAGAAGCTCTGTGAAAAAGAGAAGAACTTAGAAGCCCTTTTAGAAGTTGCTGAGAAAGAAGTTGAAGAAGCCAAGTTAGGAGCCTCAACTACTAGAAAGGAGTATGACGCATGCTGCACTGCCTCATGGACTGCAGATGACTTGGCCGATTTGGAGAAGAAGAAGAAATACTTGGAAGCTATGCTCAAAGATTTGGCCAACTACAAGTTGTGCTTAGATTAGGCTATAACCAATACTCTATTTGTTTTTTCTTTTTCTTTTCGTCTTGCATTTGATTGTTTAGTAGATGTTCTCATCAGAAATAAAACTTTTTTTGCTTCACTCTATATTGTGAGTTCTCCTTAATGTTCCCCTTTGTTCTTGACTTATTTTTAGTGCTTTATGGATTTGAAGACTTGACATGCTTGCAGACTTTAATTTAAAGAACTAGCCGAGTTGAACACTTCAAATTGATGATGTAACAAGCCTGGAAAAATAAACTTGACTTAAAATTGGAGACTTCAACTTGAATACTTAGCCTCTTATTAAAGAAGCTACCATCATTCCATCAAAGACCTCAATTTGACATGGAGGACTTACCCCCATTGAGCCATCAAGACATGACAGAGGGTTCAACGAAAGAATACATGTACACCTAATTTTCTAGTGTCAATCAAGTGAATTATATTCCATCATACCTCATTTGAAAAATTCCTTGGGTAATATGTATTTTTTGAACTCATATGACTGAAAATAGAATGAAACTCTAAGCTGCCTACATACCTCGATGAAGAGCATCAAGTCATTCCGTAGTTTGAAATAGGTGAGTTTTTTTGTGTCCTAACTTTTGTTTAGGCCGCCTCTATCAAGGTTTTCAACCTAGCGGACTTTTTTTTGGATGTCCTAACTTTTGCCTAAGCCACCTCTTTCGAGGTTTTCAACCTAGCAGACTTTTTTGTGGGCCGTGCACAGTTTATACTCTTGCGGGCCAGGAGTAACATGCAGTTTATGCTCGTGCATTGAGGAGCGTATCTGTTTTCTTCAAGGATAGTATCTCTTCATTAATTTCCCGTTGATGGGGCCAATCCACAAACCTTCCGAGTCAACTATCTTGTAAGCGCCACTTGAGTATACCTCTTGTACGATATATGGTCCATCCCACTTAGCAGAGAATTTGCCCACAGATCGACGAGAGATAATAATAGGCCTTTTGACCACAAGAACTTGGTCACCCACTGGGAAAGATCTAAGGCGTACCCTTTTGTTAAAAGATCGAGACAAGCAAGCTTGATAACATTCAAGGCTTTGTTGAGATTCTAGCCTCTTTTCATCAAGAGCTTCCAATTCTTCAAGGAGTAACCAAGCATTTTCTTCATCAGTGAGTCCTTTTTGAATGGCAAGCCGCAACGATGGGATTTGGCGCTCAAGTGGAAGGACTGCTTCAACTCCATAAACAAGCGAATAAGGAGTCGCTTTCGTTGGTGTGCGATATGTGGTCCTATATGCCCAAAAGCCTCTTCCATTCTCTCATGCCAATCTCTCTTAGACTTAGAAACAACCTTTTTCAATAATTTGTAGAGTGTATTGTTAAATGCTTCAGCTAGTCCATTGGCAACAACATAATACATGGAGGAATAGCGTTGCTTGAAGCCAAAAAGATCACATATTTTATTCATCAACTTATTATCAAATGGCTTACCATTGTCCGTCAATATATATCGCGAAATGCCAAATTGATAGATAATATTGACTCGAATGAAGTTAGCTACATTTTCCTTCTTTACTTCCTTAAGAGAAATAACTTCTGCCCACTTCGACAATAGACCAATAACATCTAAACCCCAAGCATCAAATGGCCAAGAGGCAACAGTTGGGTGTAATACTTCAGGTGGTTGATATATGAAGTTAGCATGGAATTGGAAATCTTTACCCCTCCGAGCATAATCCAAACAATCTTTCACCATGGTTGGCCAATAATACCCCATTCTTTTTATGTTGAAATGATGTTTTGGCACAGATTGATACGCACCACATACTCCAGAGTGTGCTTCTTGCAAGGCTCGAAGGGATTCATCAGTCTCCAAACAACGTAAGAGCACTCCATCAAATGAACGTCTGTAGAGTGTATTCTTTTAATAAAGAAAACGAGGGGCTCTCCTTCGGATTTCCGTTTTCCTTCGAAGATTTTCTAGCAATATACCGTAACAAAGATAATCGATTAACGGTTGTTGCCAGTCTTCAATTCCAAACTCAAGAACAGAAGCAGTATGCTCAGCTTCACTTTCTTCTTCCTCATTGTCATTTGGTGGAGGAACTACCCATCTTTGGCAAACAGCGACTTGTGTCTGATCAGGAAAAGATAATGTAGAAGCTAAGGATGCTAATGTATCAGCTCTCTTATTTTCCTTTCTCGGCACGTGTAGAGTAGTTACCTCTACCAGCCAACTTACCAATCTTTGAGCATATTTGTGATATGGCACCAACTCTGGATTCTTGACCTTATAGCTACCCAAAATTTGATTGATCACTAACTTGGAATCTCCAAAAAGTTGTGATTGCAATTGTTTGATATCCACAGCCATTTCAAGCCCAAGTATGAGCGCTTGATATTCAGCAACATTATTGGAGCACTGTTGTGTTAGAGTGAAAGAATAGGGCAAAACTTCTTCTTGAGAAGTGATAAACATTATTCCAGCGCCAGCTCCTTCACGATGTGCAGCGCCATCAAAATATATCTTCCAAGGAGGCTGAATTTCTATGACCATTGCATCTTTATCAGGCAATTCATCAGACAACTCCCAATCATGTGGAATCGGATGGTCAGTTAGGAAGTCTTCTAATGCTTGTCCTTTTACTGCCTTTTGAGGAACATACACAATTTGAAATTGTTGAAATTGGAGGTACCACCTCGCTAATCGATCACTTAGGACTGGTTTAGACATGACAAACTTGATAGGGTTTGCTCTTGACACGAGTCGCACAACGTGAGCTTGGAAGTAATGATTCAGATTCTGAATAGAGAAGACAAGTGCCAAACATAACTTCTCAATAGGCAAATACTTGAGCACATTTGGCATCATCATCTGACTCAAGTAATAAAGTGCATTTTCTTTGCCTTCATTGTTTCCTTGATCTCGAAGCGCTCCTACCGACCTTTCATGTACTGAAACGTATAATATTAATGGCTTTCCAGGTATGGGGGTGGGTAGCCAGTACTGGGGTTTCATCAGATAAGACTTAATGCTTTCAAAATTATTTCTGCAAGCTTGGGCCCATTCAAAAGGAACCCCTTTCTTCATGAGGCGACTAAATGGTTGGCATCTTCCAGCCAGATTCGAAATAAATTTCCTAAGATATGTCAACTTACCCTGCAAGCTTTTTAATTCACGAATATATTTAGGCTCGGGCATTTTCAAGATAGCATCCACCTTAGCTTGATCAATTTCGATACCTCGATGTTGAACATTAAAACCAAGGAACTTCCTAGAAGTAACTCCAAAAGCGCACTTCAATAGGTTCATTCTGAGTTGTATCTCCGAAGTCGTTCAAATACCATCCTCAAATCTTGCAAGTGATCATCTTTGGAAGTGATTTCTTCTTCTACCTGCAAAAAAAAAAAAGGAGAAACATATCCATATAAAGGAGATCATAAAATTACCTGTGAAGATTGAAGTTGAAGAGATATTTTTGGTGGTCAGCTTTTTGAAAAAAATAAATCATGCTTCATACAATCTCTGATTCATGTATTTCGAAATGAGGACGAGTTTTCATTCCTTTGCGCCAAAAGGTCAAATCTTTTGGTGGTGAAGTAAAATCTTCAAGTTAAACTGTATAATGGACTTTGCTGATCTTCGTCTTGGGCAAACTATAGTCTTCAGCTTAAAAGGTGTAATGGTATTATCCTCGCACAAAGTAAAGTCTTCCGCCTAGAGGGTTGTCTTCGTCTTGGACAATGTATAGTCTTCAGCTTAGACAGTGTAATGGTCTCAGCCTCGGACAAAGTAATGTCTTTAGCTTGGATGGTTGTCTTTGCTTCAGATAAAATAAATCTTTGGCTTATACAGTGTAATGGTCTTTGCCTCAGATAAAAGTAAAGTCTTTGGTTTAGATGGTGTAATGATCTTTGCCTAAAATAAAGTAAAATCTTTGGCTTAGACTGTGTAATGGTCTATGCCGCAGATAAAATGAAGTTAAATCTTCAAACAAGATGAAGTCATTAGCTTAGCCGGTGTAATGATCTTCGCTTCAAATAAAATGAAGTCTTTAGCTCAGACGGCGTAATGTCTTTGCTTCAGACAAAATAAATCTTTGGCTCAGACGATGTAATGGTCTTCACTTCGAACAAAACCTTTTGGCTTAGACAGACAGTGTAATGGTCTTCGCCAAACAAAGTTGAAAGGTAATTTGCATGACAAGCAAAACGACTAAAGTTAAACAACCAAAAAAAATATTTTGGATTTGTGTGAATAGCCAGGTGATATTAACTAAAGATGGAATCATAGCAGAAGTAAATCATCTAAAGGCAATCAAGTCAATTCCAATAAAGATCCATATGGCGATATATTGAGGAAGTCACTTGACTAGACTCACAATATTGACTGAATTTGCAAGTATAGACAAGTTTCACTTTTGGATTATAGCAAGCAACAAACGGATGAGTTCATGAATGATCCAAGCAAGTAATTAATGCATAGATTAAAAAAAAAACAAAAGTGTTGCAATAAATAAAGTCATGTGATTCAAAAATCACGCAATGGTACAAGGCCAAAAGAAAGTATCTGGCATGGTACATTCTTCTTATATAGGAATAAAAATTTCATATTCCCCCAGAAGAAAGATAAAACTACTCACTGATAGCTATTTCGCAGCAGATGTTGGAGAACAAATTTTTTTTTTCCTTCTACTCTCTTCTTGAGTTTTCTTTGCTTTGGAATTTTGTGTGTATTTCAATCCAGGCTTATGGTGTCTCTATTTATAGATGTTTGGAGGAGTTCTCCTAATCCAGTAAGATGTGTAGTGGCTATGGTCTTCTCAAAGAATAAGATTTTATCTCCTAAAAAATAGGAAAATAGTAGCATGGGGAATTATCAATAGAAGATCCGATAAAGGTGAAGAGTCCTATAGAGATTGAGTCTAGCTGAATTCAAAGAGCAGGGAAAATTAAAAAAAAATAAATCGCGACGGAATAGGAGAGCAGCACAAAGTCCTTGCAAATTGAGGAGATAAGGTCGTTGCCGGTTTTTTTTAAAAGAATAAAGCGACAAATGCCTTTTACCATTGAAATGAGTAAAGCTTGCCAATTATTGCAAAATTCAACACTTTAACATTATTATATTATTTTAATGTTAAAGTATGAATTAAAAGATGGACTTTGCAGCAATATTAGCAAGTTAACATATTTTCATTAATTAGCTCAATGTACCCTTTATATTTATGGATATTATTAGTACTTCAAGCCTAGTTTTGAAGATTAATATTCGACACGTCTTGAAGTAGGGGGCATTTGTAAACATTTAAATTTTATTGGATTTAAAGCCCTAAAATAATTTGGACCATATTAAATTCAAGACATTAGTCCAAACAAATATTGTGGCTAGTAAATTGGGCTAATTATTAAAAGCTAATATATGTGTTGGGCTAGTCATTTAATTGGACTATAAATTAAATGATTAGCCCACTTTAGTATCCCAAGGTCCAAATGGCTATTTGCTCGTCTTAAAGCCCAGGCTCGTGCCACGTGTCAAGTGATGTGGAAATCCAAGTCAAAAGAACGAGCTAATAAAATCATGCCATGTGTCAAGTGATGTGGCAATCCAAGACAAGTAAATGAGCCAATGAAATCATGACATGTGTCAAGTAATGTGGCAATCCAAGCCAAATAAATGAGCCAATTAAATTATGCCAAGTGTCTGGATGGTATTGGTCAGTTCAAGCAGACCAATCAAATCGCAGAGTCATACCACTCCCTACGACTATAAATAGAGGTCTTCATAAAGCTAGAAGACACCAAAAGTGATAACAAGAACCTAGTAGAGAGCCCGTGGATCAAACACCGCAAATTTCTCTGCAAGTTACAAGTTCAAGCACTCAAGCTACAAGTTCAAGTTCAAGAACGAAGTCAAATCAAATACCAAGGCGTTCAAGATCAAATTACTTGTTCGTGATCAAACCCAAATTCAAGTTCAAGGAGGAGATTCAAGATCAAGCTTTACAAGCCCTTGAATCAAATCAAAGTCAAGCTTATTAAGATACTTTACATTCTTGAAGAATCGAAGGAATACCATAGAGATTGTAACACTTTCATTTATTGAAATCAAATACTAAATTTGATATGCAATTTTCAGTCTTGATTATTTATTTTTCTCGACGCGAAAATTTGTTGTTACAGTAATTGTCACACCTCTTTTTTCACCTACACCCCGGGTATAATAAAGGGAGTTTTTTCCAATTTAAGTGACAATTGAAACGAGATTATTTTAATTATTCAGAGTCGCCACTTGGGATAATTAATGGTGTCCCAAGTCACCGGTTCAAATCCCGAATCGAGGAAAAGATTGACTCTGTATTACAGTCTGCGAACACAGAAATCCGGGTAAGGAATTCTGTTAACCCGGGAGAAGGTGTTAGGCATTCCCGAGTTACGTGATTCTAGCACGGTCGCTCAACTGTTATAATTGGCCTATTATCTGATTTTAGTACATGTTTAAACATATGTGCAAATTTTAACTTAAACCGCTTTTCTTTATTTAATTTTTTAAGAAAAATTCAACGTCATCTAAAACACGTCTTGAACCCCGTCACATAAATGCACCAGCGGTCCGTGACGTATTTTATCCAACATTGTTGAGATTTAGATTTGGGTCACATAAATGCGCACCCGAGTTTAGGAAGATAAATTATTAAAATAACGCGCCTAAAGCAACTACGCACTTTCAAATTTGCGAGGGCCATGGAAAATTCAACTAATGGCACGCCTCGATTTCTAAAGGATTAAAATTAGTTATATGCGGGCTATGGATTATGAACAAAATATATTGTGAAAAACCATCTTCAATAGGAGAACTATTGTGGATACATCTGCGGTACATTACTGCTAAAGTAAACATTTGCTCCAATATGTGCAGAAAACAAGCATATCAAAATTGTTTGACATAGGTTCAGGTGAAACCAAAATAGAAGAGATCAAAAGATATTAAATTCTTTATTGACAAAATATCGTGAGAATATTCATAGGATTTAATAATATGAAACATGGCCATTTCACAAGTAGATATACGATACAGCACATCATTCAGGCATCTTTAAAGTTAACCGCTAATATAATAAATAAAGGCACTAATTTGACAACTACATACAACACATCGTTAAAACACATCTAAAGGACACAATGATATAAATAGCAATACTTTTCAACTTTAGCTAACAATTTCCATAGCTTTTGTTGTTTACTTTCTAAATAATGAGTTTTAAATTCAAAGGGAAATCATGTACTTCTTCAGCAACCTTCAAATAAATCAAAAGGCCTTCAACTTAAACTCACGTTTCCAACTAACCAAAGATAATAAAATATTTTACGTCAAACAAATACAGGGATGCAAAATCGGCAATAACCAAACTAGCTGAGAAGATCAACACTGATACAGTAGTATTATCAAAGTTCTAGAAAATAGGAGCTGACCTTATCTTCCAAATTTAAATAAAACAACAGCGGCAAAGTCAAACAGGAACCGCAAGCAAAATCGAGACCTCGAACAGGAAACCTCAGAACTACGTTCTTCGACGACCTCGAAACTCGCCGGAACAATTTTGGAAGTGGACTATTTGGGGCGTTTTATGGGGTGTTTTTCAGGTGGAGAAGATGAGCTCTCATGTTTCTTTCATGGTGGATGTTAAGCTCTAGCTGTAGAATTTTTAGGAGGAAGAAGACCCTCTTTTCGTTGGCTGTCCGTGTATATCCAGTGTATATCGAGAGTATCTCTAGCATATATAGAATGTATACTGACTGTATATCCAGTATATACCCCCAGTCTCCGTTAAGAAGAAGCCATTTTTTGTTTCCTCTCTATCTTTTGAACTTCCCCCTCCTCTTTCTCCAGCTCTCTAATCTCTAAATAGGCATCAAATTAGTGCATCTTCCATTACAAATTATACTTTTAACTTCTTTAATTATCCACTAGTTAGTGTTATTATTTAATTTTCATTAGTGTTAGTTTTACCCTACCAATATAGAAGCTTCCTAATTAGTTAGGTAAGACTCTTTTTTCATTTTTTAAAATAAAACCAAAATTAATTTCTATCCCCAAATTATCTTAGACAATTAAATTAATTAACCCTAATAATTATTACAACTAATTAAAAATCAAATTAAAAGAAAATTGCCAAAATTTAAAAATTAAAGAGTAAAATGTAACATTACTATTTTTTATGATCTTTTTCTATTTTTTCAACAACTTACTTAATTAATCTAAAAATGTAAAATAAAATCCAAAATGCAGATGCAATATATATTTTTTTTTGTATTTTTTCATAATCTGAAATACTACATAATGCATTTTAAAATAAGATAGAAATATTGCACAATACCAAAGCTAATCCTAATTGATTAAACTAAATATAAACTACTTTTGTGTTTTCAAAATTATATAAAGATAAAAATAATGTACTATTTTTTTAAAATTATTTTTTATGAAAAGTACATAAACTAAAATACTTGTTTGGAATTTTTATTTTTCTTGTAAGAAAATAAAATAAAAGAGTTAAAATGAGTTGAAATAGCTATATTAGGCCTAAATTAAATATTTACGTGTTAAAATATAAAATTTTTGGGGAAGTTCAAAAATCACATGTCTACAGCTGCCCCTCTTTGACTGGAAACGTGAAGAGTTTTCAGACAAAGAATGACTAGACATGTTTTTTGACCCGACCCTTATTTAAAGAGACCAAAACTTAAGAGAAAAGAGAAATGTGACCGAGCCCTAGTATTTGTGCTGCCTACATATCCTTGGCTATAAAGGAATCAGGTCACGTGTAGTTCAGAAGTGAGTGAGATGATTGAGTATGCCGAGTTGGAGAGCCAGTCGAGGTGTCGTTCCGTCGAGGTTCTGATCCGCGGTCCTGTTATTACATCAAAATGAAAAAAAAACTAACTAAATCTATCAACTATGAGTTACAAGATTTCTATCTACATCTTCAAACTCGATCTTGCAACTCTTGTTGCCATGTTGACTTGTATTCTCCCGGTGAAATCCATTGTTGCCGCTTTGCACCGACTTCTTGAAATGATCTCCCTCTCGCTATGCTAGTACCTGATTACTGATCCTTTAAATGTCTCCATCTTGATCATTGTCGTCTTCCTCTGCTCTCTAGGCGAGCTCCTGACTTCTTGATCTTGAATGTATTTCTCTTGATTTTTGTTGTATTCCTCTTGATTTTTGTTGTATTCCTCCGCTCTCCCGGTGGGTTACTGACTACTTGACTTAAAAAGGTATTCCTCTGTTCTCCAGGCGGGCTCCTGACTTCTCTATTTTTCAGGCGGGCTCCTCACTTCAAAACGTGAAATGTATCCCTCTGTTATCCAGGCAGGCTCCTGACTTCGACATTTGAAATGTATTCCTCTTTCTCCAGGCGGGCTCCTGACTTCTCTGTTCTCCAGGCGGGCTCCTGACTTCAACACTTGAATTGTACTCCTCTGTTCTCTAGGCGGGCTCTTGACTTCAAAACTTGAAATGTATTCCTCTGTTCTCCAGGCAGACTCCTGACTTCAGCAAAATAGATACAACAAAGAAAATCTCTTGCCCCCGTTTGGTGGCTGAGCCTCATACTACCAGATATTGATAAAAATTTGAAAATTAAAACTTGAATTTTAATACCTCTGTTCTTCAGGCGGGCTCCTGACTTCTGAAACTTGAAATGTATGCCTCTGTTCTCCAGGCGGGCTCCTGACTTCAACACTTGAATTGTACTCTTCTGTTCTACAGGCGGGCTCCTGACTTCATCAACTTAAAATTTAACAACCTCCATTCTACAGGCGGGCTCCCGACTTCATCAACTTAAAATTTAACAACCTCCATTCTACAGGCGGGCTCCTGACTTCTTCGACTTAAAATTATAACAACCTCCGTTCTACAGGCGGGCTCCTGACTTCATCAACTTAAAATTTAACAACCTCCATTCTACAGGCGGGCTCCTGACTTCATCAACTTAAAATTTAACAACCTCCGTTCTACAGGCGGGTTCCTGACTTCTTCAACTTAAAACATAAACAACCTCCGTTCTACAGGCGGGCTCCTGACGCCAACTTAAAATTTAACAACCTCCATTCTACAGGCGAGCTCCTGACTTCATCAGCAATTACTTCCCTCAAACTGGTGTTTTCATTTCTCTGAAACCTGCTGGGGATAACACTGCTGGGGAATTATCTTCCTTCTTTAAGACTAGTTACTTTCCTCCTTTTAACAATGGTGGGGATGATACTGATTCAAAGACCACTACCCTTAAAACTTGGGTTATCTTACTTCTTCCAAGATTGCTTTCTTTAAAACTTGCATTGCCTTCTCCCGTAAACTGCTGGGGATTCCACTTCCTTCAAAACTTGTGTTATCTTCCATCTTCCCCAAGTGTGTATCTGATTTCAAGATAATTTTCGCAATGAGAGAAAATTTTCTGCCCCAGTTTGATAATCTTCTTTGTGGCCATGTCTTCCCGCTGTCAATAACATTTCCTTTCCCTGCTTCAAATCAAAGAATTTTTTTTAGTTTAAAACGTGGTGAGTGGTCGTGCCACTCCTGCTGGGGATGGTTTTTCCCTTTTCCTTTCCCTGCTTTGCGTTTTATTACAAAACTTGTTGGGGATGATATTATTTGCTGGGGATGATATTCCTGCTGGGGATGGTTTTTCTTTTCTCTTCCTTCCCGCTCTGTGTTGTCCGACCATCGCGGAACTTGGTCGATAATCTGTCGGAGTTGTTCCTGCATCTCGCAAATCTGATGGGGATCCTCTTGGAATTTGATCCATAACTTTTCAACTGTTGTTTTTTCTGTTTTTCTCCAACTTCCCCTGGAAATTTGGTCCTCTTGGAATCTAGACCCATTCATCATTTGGTCTTGCGACAAACTTCTTTTCGCTTTGTCGCCTTATCTTTGGCCTGTCCTATTCGCATTTTGCTTTGCTCCGTTTTGGCAACTGGTAGTAAGCTCTAAAAAATCTTTCTCAAAACAAACTGCTGGAGGAAAAATTCTTAAAACAAAAGAAATGAAAAGTGATGATTTCAAAAGATGGAAAAAGAAGAAGTCTTTCCGAACGAATGCTGGGGAGAAGAAAAGGAAAAGGACTTATCTGAATGATATAACCGATCCCAACGATCATGTCGTGCATTCTGGATTAATCAACCCAGTCTATTTGTATTAATCAATCTTTCTGGTGGCCTCATTTCGCTGGGGGATATGCAGGCGCCGAACTTTTTTTTGCCAAATCAACACTTTTGCATTGCTTGATGCCTCGACGGATCCTTTCCGCCAATTTTATCTTGTCGCCTCATAGTGCCCTTTGAGGGGTTTTCACTAATAAGACTCTCTCATTTCTCTCAACTCCCGTCGCCTTCTGGTGCCTATGAAGGTTTTCACCATAAGACTCTCATTTTGTTTCTCTCAGCTTTCGTCGCCTTACGGGTGCCTGTGAAGGTTTTCACCATAAGATTCTCTCATTTTATTTTCTCTTTCTCAGCTGGGGATTGGAGTGTTGCCGATAAGTTTCTCTCTTCTGAGGATTCATTTGGCTATCAATTCTGTCGGCTCATAATCCTCTTTCAGTCGGGGATCAGTGTGTTATTCTCGACTTTCATTTGCCTGCTCGCCATCTCTTGGATACTGATCGGGAGGTCTTTTTGGACATCAAATATGGGTTTTTGTGTGGGGCTAAAAGGAAAAGGATATAAAAAGATTCAAAATAACTTTAATGGGTAAAACATTACAACTCTCGGAATCAAACATTTTTCCACAATTTAAAACGTAACTTCTGCCCTAGTTTTCTTGTTTGGGGGATTTTTTGATTTTTGTTATACTATGACCGAGCAGTGAGGCACCTACGTATCCTCTTTGAGGAATCAGGTCGAACGTAGTTCATTCGATTCCTTTGTATTTCTTTTTCTTGTGGCTTTTCTTTTTGTTTTGTTATTATTTTTTCTTCCTTTTCTTTTTCTTTTTTTCATTTTCATTAGTGATTCCAAGAGAGGGGTATGAAAGAATAAATAAGGCTCAAAGGGGGAATAAAAGGTTAAAGTGTTTGGATAGAAGAAAGAATTGCCTCCGTCATTTCATTCTCCGATAAATGCCAAGTACAAAGAGACAAACATCAAAATTGCAATCAAAGGATTTACACATAATATCTCTTGACTGCGTCAGAATTGATAGCCATGTCGATGCATCTTCCCTCGACATCTGTGAGACATAAGGCGCCGTTGGATAACACTCTAGTCACAATAAACGGCCCTTGCCAATTCGGGGCGAACTTGCCCTTTGCTTCGGCCTAATGTGGCAAGATTCGTTTCAGCACCTGCTGTCCTACTTCAAATTTCCTGGGACGCACCTTCTTATTATATTCTCTTGCCATCCTCTTTTGATACAACTGGCCATGACATACTGCTGCCAATCTCTTTTCATCAATCAAGCTCAACTGCTCCAATCGGGCTTTGACCCATTCATCATCATCAATCCCAGCCTCAGCGATAATCCGGAGGGACGAAATTTCTACTTCTGCCGGTATCACTGCTTCAGTTCCGTATACCAACAAATAAGGAGTTGCACCTACTGAAGTGCGGACAATAGTGCGATATCCCAATAATGCAAATGGCAACTTTTCGTGCCATTGCCTGTACCCTTCTACCATCTTCCTCAATATCTTCTTTATGTTCTTGTTGGCTGCCTCAACCACGCCATTCGCCTTGGGACGATATGAGGTGTAGTTACGGTGTGTAATCTTGAAATGTTGACATATTTCTTTCATCAAACTGCTGTTAAGATTAGCGCCATTGTCCGTGATGATCACTTTTGGGGATCCCAAATCTATAGATGATATGGGAATGAACGAAATCCACCACTACCTTCTTGGTTACCGACTTGAAAGTTTTAGCCCCAACCCACTTGGTGAAATAATCGATGGTGACCAGAATGAACCTATGACTGTTAGAAGCTGCCGGCTCAATCGGTCCAATGACATCCATGCCCCATGCAACAAATGGCCATGGTGCTGACATTGTATGCCATTCTACTGGCGGAGAATGAATCAAATCTCCGTGTCTCTGACACAGATGGCATTTTCGAAAGAAATTGATACAATCACGCTTCATGGTGAGCCAATAATACCCTGCTAGAAGAATCTTTTTCGCCAATACATATCCGCTCATATGTGGCCCACAAACTCCCGTATGTACATCTGTCATCACTGTCGTGGCTTGACCAACATCTATATATCTCAGCAATCCCAAATCTGGTGTTCTTTTGTATAACACTCCTCCACTGAGGAAAAATCCATTTGCCAATCGCCGAATGGCTCTCTTTTGATTTCCGGTGGCCTGCTCTGGGTATATCCCCATCCTGAGGTATTCCTTGACATCATAAAATCATGGCTCGCCATCCATTTCTTCTTCTATCATGTTACAATAAGCATGCTGATCACGAACCTGGATATGCAACGGGTCAACATGAATTTTGTCTGGGTGGTGCAACATCGATGCTAAAGTGGCCAAAGCATTGGAAACATCATTATGAACTCTTGGGATGTGTCTGAACTCCACTGATCGAAATCGCTTGCTCAGATCGTGCAAACATTGTCAATATGGTATAAGCTTCAAATCACGTGTTTCCCATTCACCCTGGATTTGATGCACCAGGAGGTCCGAGTATCCCAAGACCAAGACGTCCTGGACATCCATGTCTGATACCACAGTATCAGGAATAGAGTAAGAGACTCCAAGAGAGCAAACTATATCACAGATACGAAAGTTTCCTTACAAAGGGGCTGGCTTCAACAACCCATAAGGGACGGCTTGCCAAGCTACACAAACAGTTAATTTGTTTATAGTCGCAAAAGTTTTCCTACAAAGGGGCTGGCTTCAACAACCCATAAGGGACGGCTTGCCAAGCTACACAACTCAGAAAACTTTTGTACTATAACCAACGTTATCTGTTTATAACTCAGAAAACTTTCGTACTACAATAAGCTAACTTTAAAAGAGTATTCTTACTCTATTTTCATACATGGACCGGCCTTTCCATCCATTCGAAAGAAAGAACAAGAGAGAAATTTAGAAAGCACTCATATGTAATATATCACAAAAGATTTACAAAGGTTACAAGATGATCCTACCATTACTACAAGGCCTCCTTTATATAGGGCTAGGAGGTTATTACAAGACAAACTTTTAAGATAAAATAAACCTATCTTACATGGCTAACTTATCTACATGTGGGTCCTTCTTGGCATGTGAAGGACTTTAGGCAAACCATCTAAAAAACACCTGAAAACATGTGAAAGTGGTGAAATATACATGGTGTAGCATGTGAATGCATGAGGGAGCATGTGACGCCATGTGAAAGTATTGTGTTTCATGTGATGAAGCATGTGGAGGCATGTGAAAAACAGGTAAAAGTGGGGCCCGGATAGTATAGAAAGATGCGGGAATTTGTCTTGGCATGGGTAGGATATTTTTTAGGGTTTTTGGTAGGTAATGTAGGATTATGGTGGGATTATCAGGGATTTAGATAATTAATTCTAGGGTTGTCTTCTAGGCATCTTTTCAAAGACCTTGTGTAGTATTGCTTTGAACTGGACGGTCCTTCTCCGCTGTGCTCTTTCTCTTTTGGATTGAGAGATGTAATCCGCAACTTTAATCTGGAAATGTCATGAGTGATCTTTTCTCGGATGACTTCGTATGGAGTTTGATATTCTTTTGTTGCTTCTCGGACTCTTTCCCAGTGAGGATGAGTGTTGGTGTAATTCCAGCTTGCCCAATCTTTTGGCCAGATCTCTTTCGGGATGCACCTATTTTGCTGAAAAAGGATTCTTTGTGCCTCACTATATTCTTCCTCCATTGATAAAATTGACACGGGAAATTTCCACCAGAATGATGCCTCTGCTTGTGCTTGGACTTTTCCATTGATGATCTTTATTGGCCTATAAAACATGAATACTTTTGCTGTGTAGGAATCACTGAAGCATTTCATCCAATATCTTCTAGGCTTGAACCATAATAAAAATACTTTAAGAGCTGGTGCAATGTTATCAAAATCCTTGAAGACGTTGCATTTGAATTCCATGAAAATATAATACTGATGGCATAGGTACCAGAAAAACCATAATAATTCTTGTGGAAAATCCTTGGCTTGAGCGATGAATATGTGGCAGAATGGATATTCTGGATTGACACCATAAGGCTTGAGAATGGATCCTCCATATTGCCGGAAAACTTGGAGCTCATAATGAGTTCTTCTTTCCATAATAATTGACGGGTCAAAGGGATCCATGAGGTTGAACAACTCCGGTGGATGATCGGATGGCTTTAGTGAACCTGTTCCTGATGCATTTGAAAACATGAAGATGTGGCTGATTAGCTTCTGTTTTGTCTTCATTTTTGCGGGTGAAAATCTCTTTGAGAATTCTTCTGGTTGAGATAGAAAATCTGCAAGAATATTATCCTTTCCTTTCAGGTGCCTAACTTGAAATTTGTATGGAGAGAACCATTGAGCCCATCTGAGAATCTGAGGATTAGGAATAATTTTTGAATTTATCTGGATCATCTTTGGGAAGGCCTTCATATCCATTTCTATTAGAAATTCTGTATGGATAAGGAAGAAATTGAATTTCTTGATTCCATTCTTTACTGCAAGAATTTCCTTGAAAGTGGAGTGATAATGCTGCTCGGCATCTTTGAACTTTCCACTGGTGTATCCGCATATTTTCCTCTGGCCATCTTTTTCTTCATATAAAACAACACTCCAATATTCGTGGCTGGCATTAGTTTGCAATATCTTTTTTCCATCTGATGGGATGTAGAGAGACTTGACATTTTTTGATATTTCCTTTATTTTTCTGATTGCTTCATCTTGTTTTTCTCCCCATGCTGGAGCATTTTTCTTGAGCATTTCTGTGAGCGGTGAAATGTATGTAGAGATATTTGGGATGAAATCTCTTACATAATTTATTATCCCCAAGAACTGTTGGATCTGCTTTGTTGTGAGGTTGGTATCCGGAAATTTGAGTAATTCCTGACATATATGTGGTCCTGGACTGTATTCCCCTTGGGCAAAATGCATTCCGAGAAAATCAATCTCCTTTTGAGCAAGAACCATCTTTTTTGCAGAAAGCATGATCCCGTACTATGTTACTAAGGCCTCAAATTGACGAAGCAAGTTGACATGTTCTTCCAATGTATCGCTAAATAGCAACATGTCATCAATGTATACTAAAGAGGTATGGAGGATGGGTTGGAAGATTTTTATCATGGCTTTTTGAAATAAAGAGGGTGCGGTTTTTAACCCGAAGGGCATGACTTTCCATTGGAAGTGATGATCGGGGATGCAAAATCCCGTCTTGGGTCTTTCTTCAGGGTGGATTCCCAATTGCCAAAATCCAGATTTTAAATCAAACTTGGAAAAATATTTGGCTTTGGCTAAATGGGAGAAAAGGGTAAGTTTATTTGGGATAGGGAGCTTATCATCTTGGAGGAAATGGTTAAGTGGCTGGTAATTGATGACTAACCTGAGTTTTCCTCTTGTTTGTTCAGCTCTTTTGTTGACATAAAATGCTTCGCATGCCCATTGTGAGTCTGATGGCTCTATCAGATCAAATTCCAAAAGTTCTTCACATTCTTTCTTTGCAAGCAGAAGATGGTCTGGATTCATTCCTGAATGGCTGGCTTTTGTTGGATTGATATTTTCATACTTCTTGAAAGGGAGTTTGATAAAAAAAACTCTTCGTTTTTCCATAACGGGCATTTTCCTTTCTTCATGAAGTCCTTGTGGGATTCAGCACATGAATGTTCAATGAGGTTCTGCTCAATCTCTTTGATTTGTTCATCATTGGTGATTTGGAATAGCCTTGGAATCTCAGAATAAGGTCTGAACTGCTTTTTAAAAGCTATCCCGTTAGCTTTGATCTGGAGTTGATCTCTAAGTTGTCTGTAAATGTCGAATCCAATAATAAGATCCTTTCCTGATACATCAGATCCTAGCAGCTTGGTTCTATACTTTAATCCTGGAAAGAACTCAATTGTGACTGGGTGCTTTGTAACGACAGTTGTGGTCAAGATTGCATTTGATGCAGTGTTGAAATCCTTAAAATACGGCACCCATTGATCTTCAGGGAGAACATCAGGATTTATGAGTGAAAAAGCAGCTCCGGTATCGATGAAAGCAATAACTCGAGTTGGTTTATCCCATTTGGATGAATAGACCTTGAGTTCTACTTGAGTAACGACTGCGAGAGCGTTGATCTCCTCTCGGGCTTCGATCACTGGTTCTGAAATTTGGTATTGCTCATTGCCTTGATCTTCATAGATATCAGAGAGAATAAAGTTTCTTCATTAGGTTCATCATCCACAGAGAATATGGATTCAAGGTCCTCCTCTTTTCCAAGATGTATGCCAGTGTAATCTTCGATTTCTTCAAGGAGTTTGACAGATCTTCTTGATTGTGGACAATTTTTTTTGCAAAATGTCCAATCTTATGGAAAATAAAGCATCTGTTGTTCTTGTGAAAATTTCCTAGCCTTCTGCGTCTGAAATATTTTGTGCGTTTCTTGGACCTTGATTTCCTGTCTGGAATTCTTGGCCATCTGAATGTCCTGAATTCTCTCCTTCACCTGGATGTGCGGCAGGAACATCCTGATCCGGTGATTAGATCAGATTTGCGGCATGCTCTGTCAAGTGCTGGATTGTGCTGGATAATTTGTTTTAGGGCTGAGCGCTTTGTACAAATGTCATCCAATGCAACGAAAATAGCTTGCCTAATGTAACCAATTTGTGGGATTGTTATAGACTGAAACTTTTCTTCAATGATGGTCATGGTTCGGCTTGCCAACAACTTTGGAAGGGAAGAGACAAAGGCTTGCTTCAGATTGATGTCTCCTCCGATTTCAAAGTATATCTTTGCCATTTTTTGAAAATGCCTGTCAATGTCATTTTTGTCGAAAGACACACACTTCATCTCGAAGAGTTGTCTTCGCATTTTCTCCTGTATTTGGCTAGCATCTCCACAGAAAACTTCATGTAGGATTCTGATGTTGAGGGCAAAATCTTGGGAAGTAAGAAAAGTTTTTTTGTCTTGAATTCCAAGTGAGTTCCACCAATCTCTGAGAATTCCTGAGAACCGTGAAGTGAGTTCTGATAGGATGATATACTTTTCTCGTTCCACCAAGTTTTTGGTCACCATCCAAGTATAGAAGTCTTGGATCCTTTGAGGCCATCTTGAAACCTTGACGTCATCTAAGGTGAAAGTGTGGAAGCCAGTTCCAACTGGTTTTGATGCCATGGGCTCATATCTCCTTTCTGGGATTGGCTTATCTCTCATGCCTTCTTGTTCCTCATCTACTTCAAATTCTTCCGGGTCTCTTAGCTGGTTTACAAATATTGGAGGATTGCTGTCTTCGGAAGAGTTGGTTGTGGATTCATTGCTTGATTGAGAACTATCTTCCATTGTTTCATCGTCTGATGAATTCAGAGATTCCGACCATGGAGTATCTTCTTCTGATATGTACCTTGGCTGGGAGACATAGAGGTCTGGAGCCTTCTGGTCAGGAATCATCAGATTGTCGGTGTTGGACCCTTTTGAACTTTCTCCTTGGTCTCGCCTTTTTTTGGTTTGTTTCTGTGCTGCAAGGGCATCTTTCCTTTCCCAAACCATTTTTGCGATATCAAAATCATTTTCTTCTTTTAAGGGTTGGGTGAAAGAGATTGGATTTTGTGAAGTAGGTGGCAAAGTAGAAAGGGTGTAGTCTATTTTAGGTGGGGAATATGCTTGTGGAGACATAGGGAAGAAGGTAGGTTTTGAGGAGTAGACTGGGGTTTTTTGTGGCTCAAAGTGGTCATTTCTCAGAAGTTGAATTTGTTCTTTGATGGAAATCGTCTCCTTTTGTTGTTGTTGGAAGAACTGGAAAAGTGAAGTTCCTGGCGGACAAATCTCATATTGTAAATTTGCCAATCTTTATTCCAAGGCTTTAATTAGTCCGGCATGTTGGGACGATGTCTGCTCTATCCTTTTTTCAATTGTTTCCACTTTGCTCATCATTTTGTTTTGTGCATGGGCCACGTTCTTTATGGTGTTGCCTATGTTGTTCAGCACCTTGTTTTGGCAGATGGAGTTTTCTGATTGCCAGTTCATTGTTGCTTCGATGTCACTTGTTGGGGGTTTTTCTCCAGTGGGTAGCACTATGTTTTTCTTGGGAATTTTTGGAGCATGGGTTATACCCTCTTTTTCAAAAGGTTGAAGTGAAGGAAAATCAAGGTTATGACTGGAGCTTGAAGGACTTAGCATGAATATCTGTGGTTGTGTGAGATTTGTGGTTTTTTGAGTTGGTGTAGTTTCAGGTTCAGGTAGTTTTTTGGATTCTGGGGTATGAGTTGATGGTGATTTAGGTTTAGGTGTGATTTCATTATCCTCCCAGCTTGGAGTGAATTTTTCTGGTAATTTTGGCCATTCCTGGAGTTTGTAACTGACAAGAAATTCATATTTACCTGGACGGCTTAATGAGCCAATTGAAGGATCTTTATTTTCATATTTGGCTCGAAATTTTTTTCAAGTGGTTTTCCCTTTTTTCTTGGATTTTGGTTTGCTTTTGTTGATGCCGAACCTTGTATCATATTCTCCAATTGGATCTTCGAAACAGTCTTGATAGTCGCAATCAAGATCCCAAGGGCAGTGTCCCGTAAAGGGGCATTTGAACCACCAAGTTCTTTTTCCTTCTTTATCAAAACTTTGACACCAGTCATGTTCTTCCATGATACTTTGTATATTCCAAAAGAACTCTCTATCCGGTTCAGGATATGTATCTGTTGTATCTTTGGATTGAATCATTTGGCAAGAGAAGATGGTTTTATTTGGTTTTTTGAGATGGGAATGGTCAAAGCTTATGCAAACGGTTTTGTCATTTCTTTGGTAAAAGTTTGTTCACCAGATTGCAGGGATTCCTCCGATTCTCTTAACTTCTCATAATTTGTGATCCAGGAATCAGGAAGAATTTTGACAAGTTCATCTTTGGAAATTTGTCTGGGTATTTGGGTGCACATGGTGTTTCCTTTGGTAGCATCAATATTTAAGAGTAAAGCATTTTCTCCTCCGGGAAGGCAAAGATCCATGGCATGATTTTGAACTCGCCACGCCATTTGGTGATGAAGAGTGGCTTGGATGGAATCTTTAGCTTGAGGGGCTCCTTGGATTTGGACTTGGATTTTTAGAGCTTCAGTTAAGTATGGATCATAAAGGGACATGTTGAAATTTGGAAAGATAGTTATGAAGACAGTTCCAGCATTCAAGGTAACTTCTGCAGTACCCAAATTTGCATGTTGGTACTCTAAGTATCTTGTATCTAGAAGAGAAAGTCGAGCTACAACAGGTTGACCTTTTCTTCCGTGATATGTTAAAGCAATTCGGATAGCACCAAAATGGATATGGGTAAAACCATGATCTCTCCATTGTCTGGGAAAATCATCTGGGATTTGAAGAGTGATAAATTGTTCCTCTCGAGTGGCAAGAATAGGATGCTGGTCAAGTTTTGAGGCAGCAACATATTCTTTGACTCCTTTTGGTCTGTGTTGGACTAAGGAACGAATTTGGGTCCAGGGTGCAAAAGATTTTTTGGCGAAAGCTGAGTAGGGGTTTATGAGGGGTAGTTCAGTAGAAGACACTTTTTGTTCATCGGGCAGGATATCTACTTCATAAAGGTAATCATTTTTTTGGACATGGTTTTATATAAAGTAGGAGACATATTCATTTTTGCTAGGGAAGAGGATGATGGAAATGACTCAGACATATTTAGCAAACTGTTCCTCCCTCCGAAAGGATGGGCTGACTCTGATACCACAGTATCAGGAACAGAGTAAGAGACTCCAAGAGAGCAAACTATATCATAGATGCGAAAGTTTCCCTACAAAAGGGCTAGCTTCAACAACCCATAAGGGACGGCTTGCCAAGCTACACAAATAGTTAATTTGTTTATAGTCGCAAAAGTTTTCCTACAAAGGGGCTGGCTTCAACAACCCATAAGGGACGGCTTGCCAAGCTACACAGCTCAGAAAACTTTTGTACTATAACCAACGTTATCTGTTTATAACTCAAAAAACTTTCGTATTGCAGCTAACCGTAAGCCCAAAATGCATGTCCTGTTTCAGAAATAAGTATCGCTCCTATTCCAACTCCTTTCGCATTTGCGGCTCCATCAAAGAAGAGCTTCCAACCTGGTTCCTCAGATAATTCCAACTCATCTATATGCATCACTTCTTCATCAGGAAAATACGTCCTCAATGGCTCGTATTCTTCATCAACAGGATTCTCAGCCAAGTGATCGGCCAATGCTTGGGCTTTCATGGCCGTCCTCATCACATAGACGATGTCGAACTCCGTGAGTAATATTTGCCATTTCGCTAACCTCCCTGTGGGCATAGGCTTCTGGAAAATATACTTCAGTGGATCCAAGCGTGAAATGAGATAAGTAGTATATGATGACAGATAATGTTTAAACTTCTGTGCCACCCAAGTTAGGGTGCAACACGTCTTCTCAAGTTGAGTGTACTTAACCTCATAGACCGTAAACTTCTTACTGAGATAATAGATGGCTTGCTCCTTCCTTCCTGTGATATCATGTTGCCCCAGTACGCAACCAAATGAATTCTCCAGTACCGTTAGATAGAGAATCAACAGTCTTCCTGGTTCAGGTGGGACCAACACAGGTGGGTTTGATAGATACCCCTTGATTTGGTCGAAGGCTTCCTGACATTCTGCCGTCCATTCTACCGCAGCATCTTTCTTCAGTAGCCGAAAAATGGGTTCACAAGTCGCCGCGAGTTGAGCGATGAACCTGCTGATATAATTCAACCTTCCCAACAGACTCATTACTTCTATTTTGTTCTTCGGCGGTGGCAATTCCTGGATGGATTTGATTTTTGATGGGTCCAACTCAATGCCTCGCCGACTGACGATGAATCCCAACAACTTTCCAGATGGAACACCAAATGCACATTTGGCCGGGTTGAGCTTAATGACGTACCTTTGAAGTCTTTGGAAAAACTTCCTTAGGTCTGCCACGTGGTCTTCTTAACGCTTAGATTTTATGATCACATCATCTACGTACACCTCAATCTCTTTGTGTATCATGTCGTGAAATACCGTAGTCATTGCTCTCATGTACGTTGCCCCAGCGTTCTTCAAGCCAAAAGGCATTACCCGGTAGCAATAAGTCCCCCACGGCGTAATGAATGTCGTCTTTTCCGCATCTTCTTCATCCATCAGAATCTGATGATACCCAACATAGCAATCTACAAAAGACCTGATCTCACGTCCGACACAATTATCGATCAAGATATGGATGTTGGGTAATGGAAAGTTGTCCTTGGGGATTGCCCTGTTCAAATTGCGGTAATCGACACACACTATGATCTTCCCATCTTTCTTCGGCACTGGCACCACATTAGCCAACCAATCAGGATATCGAGTGACCCGAATAACCTTTGTCTGTAGCTGCTTGGTTACTTCTTCTTTAATCTTCACACTCATATCTGTCTTGAACTTCCTCAATTTTTGCTTGACGGGATGGCACGCCGGGTCAGTGGGCAATTTGTGAACCACTAGATTGGTGCTTAATCCCGACATGTCATCGTACGACCATGAAAAAACATCTTTGAATTCAATAAGTGCTTTGATTAGTTTCTTCCTGATGTTCAGCTCAATGTAGATGCTTATTTTGGTTTCCCTGACATCGTCTGCATCCCCTAAATTGACAGCTTCAGTGTCATTCAAATTGGGCTTGGGTTTCTCTTCGAACTGGCTTAATTCTTTGTTTATCTCTTCAAAGGCTTCATCCTCATCGTATTCCGATTCATCATCATAATCGATCTCTTGTAAAATTAGTTCGGAATAAGATTGATTTTTTAGACTAGGTTGAAGATCCGTTGTGCATTCCATGTCATTAGAACCAGTATAAAGAGAACTATTCAGAAAGAGAAAAGAAGAAAACAGAATTAAAACAAAATAAAGAGGGAAAACTTTCACTTTATTAAAATGCGGGATAACAGAGTTTCACGCTTTTGTCAAATACAAAAATAAAACAAAACTGGATTACAACTCTGGAATAATCCAGAAAATAAGAAAGAAAATCCAGGGCCTACTACCAAGACTCCCTCCGGGTAGGAAGAGGAGTAGCTGTCCAATTGTTGATATTGGCCTTAGGCCCCACAAACTGTATATCTGCCCTACTGGAACCTTCTCCAGCTTCTATCACGTTGATGTCGGTGAACAGCCTTTCAAAACCCTGATTCAAATCTCCATCTGACCCAATCAGAGGTCCGAGAATTTTGGGGACTGACAACCTTCTGATACCTGCTCTGACAAAGGATCTGGAAAGACGTGGAACTGGCTTGGGAAGAACCCAAACTTTCTTCTTCAACTTTCGGGCCTGCCTTACATATATTGTCGTAGGCTTGAATCCTTGCCCAAAAGTGTCCAGGTTCTTGGGCAAAGAAACTGGCTGGACCATACCTTGCAAATCAACCCCCAAACCTTTTCCTGGTACAAACCCGTTGTTTAGCATTTCCGAGGCTACCATGAAGGTCGCAGCTGCGATCCTGGGAAGTGGAAGGTCCCCGCCTTCAGAAATTTTATCCACTGAAACCGCGCCGAAAACCTGGTACACCCATGGACCTTTGTCTTCATCAGTTTCTATGAATGGCACAACAGCATCACTCACAATGCCTGTACCGTCATCCCTGTGCACCACTATCTCCTGTCTCTCCCATTCAAATTTCACCATCTGATGCAATGTAGAAGGCACTTCTTTGGCGGCATGGATCCAAGGTCTCCCCAATAGAAGATTGTATGATACTGCCACGTCTACCACTTGGAATTCCATGGTGAATTCTACTAGACCAATGGTCAATCCTAGTATGATATCACCCACCGTGTCGGTACCACCTCTATCGAATCCTCGGACACAGACGTTATTCCTGTGAATCCGGTCATGATCAACTTTCAGCTTGTTCAGAGTAGTCAAAGTACAGATGTTGGCGCTTGATCCATTATCAATCAATACTCGGGTGACCACGGTCACCCGTATAGGGCTTTGTTGTGTTTTGTATCCTCTACTGGCAATTCATCATCAGAAAACATCACTCGGTTTACCTCGAAAATTTTGTGCACTATCCTCTTCAAGTGATTTACAGAGATTTTATCCGGAACATAGGCCTCGTTCAGGATTTTCATCAGTGCCTGACAATGATCGCTGGAATGGATCAGCAGTGATAGTAACGAAATCTGTGCTGGGGTCATTCTTAACTGCTCCACAATGGAGTAGTCTTGTGCCTTCATTTTCTTCAAAAACTCCTCAGCCTCTTCCTCCATTACTAGCTTCTTTACCACCGCTGGGTTGGACCTTCTCAACCCTACGGGAGCAAAACACCTTCTCGAATGAGTTAAGCCCTGGGCCTCACATACTTCTTCCACAACCTCCTTCCATTTGTACATTACCATCGCTTTACTGTAGCTCCATGGCACGGCTTTCTCGCTGGTTATCGGCATCTGCATTACTGGCCAGATGATAACTGGCCCTATGCATGCTGGCTTGCTTGGTACCCCTCTCACCATTACTTTGACCAGCTCTGGATTCTTTGCAACAATAGGCGAACTCTTCCACATCACCACTACTGGCTTGACGTCTACCTTATCCAACTGTACCACCTCTTCTCCACCTGTCGACTTTTCTTTTGGACTGGCATGGATCATCATCACCGTCTGTGAGGGTTTCTTTAGCTCCCCTCCTTCGTTCACAAGCTCGATCATGTGGGTTTCGTGGTGTGCTAGCAACGGGTTCTGATTGATGTTGGGTGCCTCCGGTGTCTGAACCTCGATCTTGTTGGTATCAATAAGATCTTGCACTGCACGTTTCAACTTCCAGCACTTCTCGGTATCATGTTCGGGAGCCCCCAAACAATACTCACAGCTTACCGAGTGGTCCATATTTTGGGGAAGGGGATGCAACAATCTGGGCTCAACAGGACTCAACAAACCTAACGGTCTTAATTTGTGGAACAAAGCAGTATAGGTTTCTCCCAACTCAGTGAATGTTCTTTGTCTCTGCACCCTTTCATTTCTGAAAGCTTGATTCCCCCGGAAACCTGGACCTGCGGGATTCCTATAGGCCCTTGGTGGTGGATATATGTTTTGTGGAGGTGGATAGGTATTTTGGGGAGCCGACGCGTGCCACTGTGGGCGAGCCGGAGGCTGGGTATATGTCTGGGCTTGATGGACGGAGAAATGTGGTTCTTGTGGTGGGTAGTAGGGTTGTGGGGGTAATTTGGAGTGTGTAGGTAATTTAGGTGACGAGGTCTGTCTTGGTAGCGGGGGAAAGGACCTCTCGATCTGGACCAATTACCTGCCTCTATTGTTGTGACCTCTTTTCTTTTCTTCTTCCCGAGCGCACCTCTCGTGCCGCTCTGAATGGCCTGAGTTGTTGCTTTGATTTCTGAATAGCTCAGGATTTTGTTGGACTTAAGTCCCTCTTCAATCATACCGCCCATTTTCACCACCTCGTTGAAAGATTTGTCAACTGAAGTCACCAAGTGACCAAAGTAAGTTGGCTCTAGAGTCTGCAGAAAGTAGTCCACCATTTCCCCCTCTCTCATCGGAGGATCAACTCTTGCTGCCTGTTCTCTTCACCGGAACCCAAATTCTATAAAGCTCTCTCCCGGCTTCTTCTCAAGTTTCAGCAATGTGAGACGGTCAGGGATGATCTCAAGGTTGTACTGGAAGTGACCTGCGAATGCTTGTGCTAGATCGTCCCAGGTTTACCACCTGCTCGGATCCTGTCTTGTGTACCATTCCAGTGCAGACCCACTTAGACTTTGACCAAAGTAAGCTATTAGCAGATCATCTTTACCACCTGCTCCTCTCATCTTGCTGCAAAACCCTCGCAGATGTGCCATTGGATCACTGTGCCCCTCGTATAGATCAAACTTTGGCATCTTGAACCCTGCCGGTAATTGAACATCAGGGAAAGGACATAGATCTTTGTAAGCTACACTGACCTGATTTCCGAACCCATGTATATTCCTGAAGGACTGCTCCGGGCTTTTAAATTTTCGAAGCACTTCGTCCTGCTCCGGGCCCTTAGCCGGCTTTCCAGTCTCCACCGGGATTTCAAAGTGAGGATTATAAGTATATGGCTCGGGTGCTTTAAGGGTAGGTTCAGGGGGGGTAATATTGGTTATCGTGAGCATGAAACAATGGCCCACTGGATGATCTTTGTAATGTGACTGGTGGGGGTGCCACAAAAACAGAAACATTTGGTGGGGGAAGGTTCTGATTGGGTGGTGGAGCTTGGGGATCATAGGGATTTCTTCCCTGATAGTAGTGGTGACTTGGGAAGCTTGTCGAAGGGCCAAGTGAAGGGTATTCCGGCGTGTTTCCTGGTGGGAGAGTAGGAGTAACGGGTGGTTCGGGCCCCTTTTGTACCCTATCCAGGGCTAGCTGCATTTCGTTCATCTCCACTCTCATTTTTTCCATTTTTTCCATTGCCTCTTTCAGCATCTGACTTTCCGTCCTTTCCTCTTCAACACTGTTTTCTGAGTTAGTCATGATTTTCGGTATGGGCCCTTTGGATCTTGTTTGGTAATGGTAATCTACCAGAACGTTCTAACAAACTAACTGGTTTGAAATCTCTGGAAAACAACAAACTTGTTAGCGTTAGAGTTTAACACATATTGCAATTGCACGTTGGGGAATGCAATGTTCCTAGACAGTTTAACCATTTCTAACATGTCTTTGCTTCGTATGCATCATCCCGGCTTATTTTACTTGTGCCCTTTAGGTGTTTCTGAAACTTTCCTTTATTTGCTTTCTCTTTCTCTCTTTTTCGTTCTTTCTTTTCCTTTCTTTTATTCACTTTTTCTTTTAGCGGTGGTCGAATTATATGTGGATTGCCTAGATATTATGTCCCCGCATGAATCAGATCGTGCGTAGTTCTACCACAAATAAAGACACCAATTTTTGGAAAATTTATTTCATTACTAAAACTTCTATTACAAACTACCCATTTGGAAAAGGAAAACAAAATACATACTCCGAAGTACTAACATAATTTGATACCAAAAGGAAACACACGGACAGACAACAAACTTTTGAAAATAGAAAAATACAGATTTGAACTAGGAGTACATTAACGCTTTGAATTTTGGTGCCCACGGGGCATCGTAAGGCCTTTCCGTGGGCTTTGGTGCAAGGCCCCTTTGCAAGCTTTTCAATTCTTCCATGATTTGGTGGACGTAACCCATGACTGAAGCAAAAAGGGTATCACGGGGTATTTCCTCACATGCTAGGCACTTCATGGTGATGTAATGCCCAATCTCCTCAATTCTACCCCTGATTCTATCCCTTTCCATGAACAGTTGCTCTATTCGTTGATTCTTTGCTCCCAGTAATTGAGCGTTGTCAGCGAGTTGATCTTGGAACCTCTCCATTTGTTCTTCCATTCGGGCCATTAAATCATAGCAGCGCTTCCTGTCCGTTCTGGCATCTCGGGCTTGTTTAAAGACCCGATCTTTGAGAGTGGAATTTGTTTCTCTTAATATTTCAATGCTCGCTTCATAATCCCTTCTCACTTGCCGTAAGTGCTTTGCTCCCGTTGTTGTACCTTTTTCCCATCTAGCCCGAATTCTTGCTATGCAGGCCTCTGATCTTGCCAAACCCTCTCAGCTTTCAATGACTTGGTTTCTCAACCCAGTTATCAGACCTTCGTCGGACCGACTCCTTTGTTGGTTGTCGGCATCCATTCTGACTCGTTGGATTTGGGATTTCAAGGTCTTATTTGCTTGAGTCAATCTGTTCTTTTTTCATGTGTCAGCATCGACTTGCACGCTAATTTCATATTTCAGATCCTCAATTTGTTTTTTCAGCTTGCCAATTTTAACCCGATAGCCTTCTTCTCTTGCCAGCCAGCCCTATTGTTCTTGCGAGTCATTCGTGAATTGCTAGACATGGGCTCTTTTAGCAGGCCTTTGACGAATCCGGAACCTTTTCCCAAACCATGCATTATACTTCGGGTCCACCTCGCCTTTGGCTAAATCTCGCACCATAGTTTTGGGCTCAAGGAATCTGCATTTATGCCGCAATTTGCGAATTGTATCTTCCAGGACTGTGGCATTCGGTCTTAGCTTGATGGTATGCTTGCTCAAATCTTCATCATGAGGGATAATCTGGAACCTCCCAATTGACGCAATACCCGATGGGGAGCGTATGGTTGGATACTACGGACACCCATAAGAAGAACATAACATTCTTTGGCCGACATGTATATTTCTTCAGTAGCGGGCAACCACCCAAACGCCCATTCAATTTTGTCCGCCGTTAGTGATCTCAGTCGTATAAACCAATCTCCAGTACCCTCGGGGAACGCAACACCCGTTACTCGCTTCTCAAACTTTTCAATATAGTTTAAACCAGTCAGCCCGAAGTTCATATACCCCACTCAATGGCAGAGATGTTCCTGTATCCACAACTGAAGTAATAGATTGCAACCTTGGAAAAAACTTCCTCCCTCCTTACACACGGTCAATGCTCGGTATATTTCTGATAAGATCAGGGGAACTATAGTGTTGTCAGCCCTTTTCATTGCGACATCAACCATCCCCACGAGACCTATCTCTATTTTCTTGTCGTCTCGTTGGAAAGCCATGATTCCCAATAATGTCGTTATGAATGCCAAGGTTCGTCTTGCTTCCCATTTACCTCTGTTTCTGGCGTGAGTCAGTCCCAAATTTGGCTCGTCAAAACCTGTAACGACCTGATCGGTCGTTTTGAGCTCAGGCGCATCATTCAGCAGTTTGAGGCCATGAGCAGCTTCATCTCAGACATATTGACTTGTGTGTATGGTCAAAATTAAAATTCAGGAAGTTTGGAGTCAAATCTAAATGGAAATTCTCATTTTGAAAGCTTAAAATTGAAGAAATGAACTAGGATCGGAATTTTGAGTAAACGATCTCGGAATTGGGATCCGAAGGTTCCAGCAGGTTCGTATGATGATTTCGGACTTGGGCGTATGCTCGGATCGGGTTTTGGATAACCCGGGAGCGTTTTGGCGCGTATTGTGGAAGATAGTATTTTAGAAGAAATTGCATCAGTTTGGCTTAAAATGCAGCGTTATTGATGTTCGTTTGGAATTTCGAGACTGGGAGTAGCTCCGTATGGTGATTCTGGATTTGGGAGCACGATCGGAAGTAAATTTGGAGGTCCGTAGGTCATTTTGGAGCCGTTTGGCTAAATATAGAAATTTGAAGTTTTTGAGAAAATTCGACCGGAAGT
Source organism: Nicotiana sylvestris (assembly GCF_000393655.2). Taxonomy (NCBI): domain Eukaryota; kingdom Viridiplantae; phylum Streptophyta; class Magnoliopsida; order Solanales; family Solanaceae; genus Nicotiana; species Nicotiana sylvestris. Next base: position 187,467,446 of record NC_091062.1, read on the forward strand.
GGAAATTTTGATATCGGGGTCGGAATGCGATTCCGAAAGTTGGGACAAGTCCGTATGTCGAATGTGACTTGTGTGCAAAATTTGAAGTCATTCCTAAATGATTTTGGTAAGGTTTGAGACACTTAGTCTCTTTTAAGGAAGCTTAAGTTGGAAAAGTCAACCGGATATTGACTTATGTGTTAGAGAGCTCGAAATGCAAATTTTATGGTTCGGATAGCTTTGTTAAGTGATTTGGGACTTAGGAGTGTGTCCAGAATATTTTTGTGATGACTGGTGTAGAATTAAGCTTGAATCGGCAAAGTTAGTATTTTGGCGAATTCCGGTTGATAGGTAAAATTTTGATCCGAGGCTCGGAATGGAATTTCGAGAGTTGCTGTAGCTTCGTTATGTCATTTTGGACTTGTCTGCAAAATTTGAGATCATTCGGACTAGTTTTGACATGTTTCGACATCGGATGTGAAAATTAGAAGTTTCAAAGTTCATAGGCTTGAATCCGAGGTGAATTTAGTATTTTTGCGTTGTTTTTGGTGATTCAAAGAAACAACTAAGTTTGTGTCATATTATGGGACTTGTTAGTATACTTTGTTGGGATCCCATGAGGCTCGGACAAATTTTGGAAGAGTTTTTGGAAGATTTTTGCCGTTTTGAGCATAAATGTAATGATCTAAAGGTTCATTTTTAGTTCTAGAGATCCAAATTTGATTCCGAGACTTTCGGAATTTTGATAATGAATTATAGGACTGATCATTGAAATTTTGGTCTAATTTCATTAAGTCGCGATTGGGTTTTTGATGCGAAACATAAGGAATTGTTTAACGTGCGAAATGGATATCGCACTGGGCAAATGAGCTCCGAATTGAGTTTCTATTGACGGATTGTGTTTGTATTATTATTTGTGACTCATAGGAACAAAAATCGTCTAATTCCGTGTTCGTATGAAGGAGTTAGAGCCTTTTTAGTGAAATTAAAGAGTGTTGGTGCATCAGGTCTGGTGTGGCACCTTTAGCGACCAGATTAACACCTTTAGCGACCAGATTTGGGTCTTTAGCGACCAAATTTGCTTATTAAAAGCTGCTGCGTTTCTGCTCGTTTTTTTTTTACCTATTTTCTTGCGAAATAACACGGTTTGGGGCGATTTTTGAGCAAGAAATCATGAGAAATCTTGAGGTAAGTCACTTGTGATTATTTCTACTCCATAATATTGAATTATCATCGAATAATCCGACTAGATTACATGTTTTTGAGGTGTAAATTGGGGATTTTGGACCTAGGGATTTGAAAATAAGATTTGAAGATTTGAGGGGTCATTTGAACTCCGATTTTGGTAAATTTTATATGTACGGACTCGTGGCGAGACGAGGAATCCGGTGATGTGACTTTAGTAATTTTTCGAGAAGTGAGCCCGGGGCTCGGGTTTTTCCAACTTCGTGATTTTTAGCGTTTTTCGAGTATTTTCGATTGGGTATTGTTCCCTTAGCATATTGTGATGTATTCGCTCTGATTTTGGTTAGATTCGACGCGCGTGGAGGCCGATTTGAGGGGCAAAGGCATCGCAAGCTATAGATTTCACCGGTTCGAGGTGAGTAATGATTTTAAATGATGCACTGAGGGTTTGAAACCCCGGATTGCACAACATACTGCTATGTTGAGATGAGACACGCATTGTATGACGAGCGCGGGGTCATTTACTATTGGGGATTGTGACTTGGTCCATCCCAGTTGATATTTTTACCGCGTAATTGATAAAGATTTATTGTTTTTCACTATGATTGGGCTTATTGCCATATTTGGGCTTCGTGCCAATTATCTGAAATCTTTTGTGAATTTACATCACTATTTTCCTCACGAATTGAAATATTATTTGAACTCAGTCCAATTGAATTATATTATTTTGTGAACTCAGCTACATTTATACTCAACTCGAGATTTAATGATATTTATAATGCTGTTGAGCTGAGCACTATTGTTTTACTGATGCCCAAGAGGCTTATGATTATTTTCTGGACTGATTGAGGCCGAGGGCCATACGTGAGGATATGTTGAGTGATGTGAGGAGGCTTTCAGGCCTCGAGTGTTATATGAGGAGGCTTTCAGGCCTCGTGTGTGATGTGTGAAGGCTTTCAGGCCTATTGATATTGCGCTTGGGCTGTAGGAGCCCCTCCGGAGTCTGTACACACCCCCAGTGAGCGCAGGGTACCCAGGTGAGTTGGGAGTGGGCCCGAGAGGCCGTTGCTTGTGTGTGGTGAGTTGGGAGTGAGCCCGAGGGGCTGATGTTGTGTGCTGGTGAGTTGGGAGTGAGCCCGAGGGGCTGATACTATACTGAGATTTACATATTGAGCCCGAGGGGCAAGCTTTTGATTTATCCTTACTGTGGAAATTATTTGTCTTTACTGTTTTAAAAGAAGAATTATCTGATACTCACTATTTTACTGTATAACTGATTTTACTGCTTGGGATAGCGCTATATTGTGCCGTTATGAGATTTCATGTTTTCAGTCGTTATTTATTTTTATTACTCACTGGGTCGGAGTACTCACATTACTCCCTGCACCATGTGTGCAGATACAGGCAGAGCTGAGTTCGCTCCTGAGCGCTGATTCTTTCCAGGCCAGGCGGTGACTAGGAGTAACGAGGTAGCTGTTGACGTCCGCAGCCCCGTTTTTCTCCCTTATCTTTGTTATTTATGATAATTTCAGACTTGGTAAAATATTAGTACACTCTGTAGTAGCTCATGACTTGTGACACCCCGATTTTGGGCTGAGTTGGGATGGTTTTCCTTGTTCTATCACGTTTATTTCGCATTTAAGATTATATTGCCCATGATTTAGACTTATTCCTGCTAAGTAATTATAAAGAGATGTATTGTTTTGTTGATTGGCTGGCCTTGTCCTCACGAGAGGCGCCATCACGACCGGGTTGGGATTTTGGGTCGTGACAAAACCCCGCGGATTACCATAACGCTGATATAAGAACTGAAGAGCGCAACATCCTTTTGATAAATCATTATTTTGCACAGTCCGGCTGATATTTAACAAGTCCAGAAATCGGTGTGGCGATACCGGCCTTGGTGACAACAGATACTGACTTCTCAAATTCCCATTCATACCCGCATAACCTGCTACTTCCTCCAGTGTGGGTGCAAGCTTAAAATCCGCAAAGTGAAATACATTTCGGGTCGGGTCCCAAAATGGTATCAAAGCCTCGATGACATCCGTCCTTGCCTTGACATTTAGTAGACTGATGAGACCCCTCAAGACTCTGACCACAATTTCTTTGCTGCTTTTTTCCAAATCGTCCCACCACATATGGAGCTGGAGAGGGATCTCGCTAAAGACGGTGAAGGGTTTGTTTTCACTTGTTCTCATCCTACACATTTATTAAGGTGATTTAAACAAAAGCAAAAAATTATTTGACTCAAAAAATGATTCGACTATATTTTCAGAAAGAAAGATCCGATTTTCCGAACGCGGCCTTTCAGCACTTCGAGGATGAAGATTTTAAGGCTGTGGGGGTCAACCGATCAAAACTCTAAAGGATGATCAAAAGTGGCCGTTTATGCAAAGTCAGCCTTCCGGCGTCCCTTTCGGAAACATTTGGCTATTTTTGACAAAAACAGCATCACTTAATTTATTTAAGACTTTTTTCTTGTTTTTCCAAAATAGTAACCCGACATTGAGAACACGGCCTTACAGAGCCTCGGGGACGAGGATTCTAAGGCTATGTGGGCTAATTGGTCAAAATTCAAAAAAAAATGACCAAAAGTGGTTGTTTATGCAAAGTCAGCCCTCCGGCGTCCCTTTCAGGAACATTTGGCTATTTTTGACAACAACAACACCGCCCGACTTATAATAAAATTTTTGACATTTTCTGGGTATTTTTGCAAAAAGGGGAAGTTGGACCCGATGAGGGTTGCCTACGTATCTCACAACCGGTGAGAATCAAACCGACGTAGTTCGGGCAAATAAAATAGATTATTTTTTTCTCCTAAATAAACTATTTTGAAAACAAGACAAACTAAAAATAAAGACTTTTTTTTTGCTTTTTGAATAAAACAAATTATTTAAAATAAAAACTTTTTTTTTTCATTTTCTAAAAAAAAATGGCAGAATTTCGACACTATTCGGGCATTGGGTTTTTCAAAACTAGTGATTAACTCTCTTAACCCTCTACAGTGCTATTTCTCTTCTTTTTTTTCATTTTTCCCAATATTTAAAAGCCGGTCAGCATGCGAGTCCGAAGCATATAAATGCACATGTAGCAAGTAAGATGCATCATGATGGACTTTTTTATTTCAAGTACACCTGTCCTAGACAGACCCAACCCCTGTGTTGAGTCTCCAAAGTCAAATGCACATGATGCAAACAAACGTTCCTACTAGGGATCCGGCATGTGGTTTTGTCATACTAGGTTTAAAACCTGAGTATATTGTTCTAAATCAGGCTTACCCGAGCGGACAACTCGAGCCGAGGAGGAGGCAGCGTACCGGGAATATAGAAGCTTCACCGGCTTAGCAACTTATCCGAACCTCGTTCTAAAAAATGGGATTGACTCTAAACAGAAAAGAAGTCACACGAAGTGCACCCTTCTTCATGATTTAGAAGACTCAGAGAGAAGATGGGTTTCGTAACAATTTATATACAATTCACAGAATAACAAAGCGGTAAAAGCAACATTTAGCACATTAGATGAAAAAAATGTAATAAAATCAGATAATAAATAAAGCCAATATAACAATTATTCCAAGCTCAAATTTCTAACCCTGAACCAGTGGTTCTGGGTTAATGTCCCCAGCAGAGTCGCCAGAGCTGTCACACCTCCTTTTTCACCTACATCCCGGGGAGGGTATAATAAATGGAGTTTTTTCCAATTTAAGTGACAATCGAAACGAGATTATTTTAATTAAAATTCAGAGTCGCCACTTGGGATAATTAATGGTGTCCCAAGTCACCGGTTCAAATCCCGAATCGAGGAAAAGATTGACTCTGTATTACAGTCTTCGAACACAGAAATCCGGGTAAGAAATTCTATTAACCCGGGAGAAGGTGTTAGGCATTCCCGAGTTCCGTGATTCTAGCACGGTTGCTCAACTGTTATAATTAGCCTATTATCTGATTTTAGTACATGTTTAAACCTATGTGCAAATTTTAACTTAAATCGTTTTTCTTTATTTAATTTTTTAAGAAAAATTCAACGTCATCTAAAACACGTCTTGAACCCCGTCACATAAATACACCCGCGGTCCGTGACGTATTTTATCCAACATTGTTGAGATTTAGATTTGGGTCACATAAATGCGCACCAGAGTTTAGGAAGATAAATTATTAAAATAACGCGCCTAAAGCAACTACGCACTTTCAAATTTGCGAGGGCCATGGAAAATTCAACTAATGGCACGCCTCGATTTCTAAAGGATTAAAATTAGTTATATGCGGGCTATGGATTATGAACAAAATATATTGTGGAAAACCATCTTCAATAGGAGAACTATTGTGGATACATCTGCGGTACATTACTGCTAAAGTAAACATTTGCTCCAATATGTGCAGAAAACAAGCATATCAAAATTGTTTGACATAGGTTCAGGTGAAACCAAAATAGAAGAGATCAAAAGATATTAAATTCTTTATTGACAAAATATCGTGAGAATATTCATAGGATTTAATAATATGAAACATGGCCATTTCACAAGTAGATATACGATACATCACATCATTCAGGCATCTTTAAAGTTAACCGCTAATATAATAAATAAAGGCACTAATTTGACAACTACATACAACACATCGTTAAAACACATCTAAAGGACACAATGATATAAATAGCAATACTTTTCAACTTTAGCTAACAATTTCCATAGCTTTTGTTGTTTACTTTCTAAATAATGAGTTTTAAATTCAAAGGGAAATCATGTACTTCTTCAGCAACCTTCAAATAAATCAAAAGGCCTTCAACTTAAACTCACGTTTCCAACTAACCAAAGATAATAAAATATTTTACGTCAAACAAATACAGGGATGCAAAATCGACAATAACCAAACTAGCTGAGAAGATCAACACTGATACAGTAGTATTATCAAAGTGCTAGAAAATAGGAGCTGACCTTATCTTCCAAATTCAAACAAAACAACAGCGGCAAAGTCAAACAGGAACCGCAAGCAAAATCGAGACCTCGAACCGGAAACCTCAGAACTACGTTCTTCGACGACCTCGAAACTCGCCGGAACAGTTTTGGAAGTGGACTATTTGGGGCATTTTATGGGGTGTTTTTCAGGTGGAGAAGATGAGCTCTCATTGCTCTTTCATGGTGGATGTTAAGCTCTAGATGTAGAATTTTTAGGAGGAAGAAGACCCTCTTTTCGTTGGCTGTCCGTGTATATCCAATGTATATCGAGAGTATCTCTAGCGTAGGAATGTATACTGACTGTATATCGAGTGTGTACCCCACGTCTCCGTTAAGAAGAAGCCATCTTTTTTTTCCTATCTTTCTTTTGAACTTCCCCCTCCTCTTTCTCCAGCTCTCTAATCTCTAAATAGGCATCAAATTAGTGCATCTTCCATTACAAATTATACTTTTAACTTCTTTAATTATCCACTAGTTAGTGTTATTATTTAATTTTCATTAATGTTAGTTTTACCCTACCAATATAGAAGCTTCCTAATTAGTTAGGTAAGACTCTTTTTTTATTTATTTTTAAATAAAACCTAAATTAATTTCTATCCCCAAATTATCTTTGACAATTAAATTAATTAACCCTAATAATTATTACAACTAATTAAAAACCAAATTAAAAGAAAATTGCCAATATTTGAAAATTAAAGAGTAAAATGTAACATGACTATTTTTTATGATCTTTTTCTATTTTTTTAGCAACAACTTACTTAATTAATCTAAAAATGTAAAATAAAATCCAAAATGCAGATGCAATATATATATATATATATATATATATATATATATATATATATATATATATATATATATATATATATATATATATATATATATATATATATATTTGTATTTTTTCATAATCTGAGATACTACATAATTCATTTTAAAATAAGATAAAAATATTGCACAATACCAAAGCTAATCCTAATTAATTAAACTAAATATAAACTATTTTTGTGTTTTCGAAATTATATAAAGATAAAAATAAGGTACTATTTTTTTAAAATTATTTTTTATGAAAAGTACATAAACTAAAATACTTGTTTGTAATTTTTATTTTTCTTGTAAGAAAATAAAATAAAAGAGTTAAAATGAGTTGAAATAGCTATATTAGGCCTAAATTAAATATTTACGTGCTAAAATATAAAATTTATGGGGAAGGTCAAAAATCGCATGTCTACAGTAATATTGATAATTACATGTGAAGTTGATTATTTTCATTGTGACAACCACGTGGGTTTACAAAATTTATACGTAATGATATATTATCGCGATTCGACTTGCCACTTTTAATTAAAAAGGTGTATTTATTGTTATAATGTGAAAGTCTTTTGCTAATAGATGATGTTTGACTCAAAAGATATCGAAACCTTTTTGAACAAATCAATCAAAGAAGATGAAGGGGTAACTCTTAGTCAGACATAATTAATTCCAGATCAAAGAACTAAAAGTATGGATCACATATAGGATAAAAGAGATGTAAATGATCTTATTGAAATTCAATATTGTGTCTCCCATCGATCGATGGGGAGATAGCTTTACATGTTCTTCTATAGATTACTTCTTTCCTATCAAGAATACAAGAAGAGAGCTTCGGAGAGAGAAAGGAAGGAGCAACCCCCTTAATCGAAGGTTTTCCCTTACTATATATAGTCAAGTCACCCTTGTCCTTTACTTGGGCCAATGCCCTCTTGCCTCCAATATGCCTCGGTCGTCCCTTTAGGCGCTGCTTCTTCCAACTCGTCAGATATTAGGAAAGGGATGCAGAGTGGGCTATGCCTTTCACTACTTAGTCACCTAGGCGGGACGTTGGTTAGTTCGGTCGTGACGGTTAGAGTTTGACCAATACAGTTAGTCCCTTCGTCTCTCGAGGTCGTCCCCTGTCGGGCTCGGCAGACAGATCATGATTGCTACGAATTTGAGCGAAATCTAACTTCTCACTTTTCATTCGTTAGTTACATTCCTTGGGTTTTTGGCGGGGGGTGCGTTCTTTTGATACCCATGGACCGTTGCGGCGGTTTCAGAATCGAAATGTAGTTTGGTATCAAAGTGCTATTTCGTGATTACTGCCATTATGACACACGTTCCTGGGGAACTGAAACGTTTCGTGCCCTATCAGATTCGATTGGCGACTCTTGGGTTTCGTGCTCAGGGGATTTATGTCTCTTATAAGTAGAGGGAGCTTATCATTCGATTGACACATTTCTTTAACTTTTACTCAAGAGAATTCTGCAGATATACCTTCTTTCTGACCCTCCAAGTTTTCGTTTACTCTTAATTAACTGAAAATCTCCGTCCTTTCTTTCTGTTGTCTTTCTGTCGCCTCATCTGGGCAAAATGGCTGGCGATTCCTCTCGCACCGATCTTTTTGCCATAATTGCAGCACCGGAAAGTGATACTCAAGCCATCGGAGGGGTAGATGCGGTGGAAAATGAGGAGGTCCCATTGGTGGTTGAGATCCTACCTTGCCTTGGGAGAGAGTTGACCGACTTCAGTACTCGAGCGGGGGTGGAACCGAAACCTGTTCACTCCATTATGAGAGAAAGGGACATTGCAGAGTTGAAACAAAGGTGGGGAATCCCCAATTACGTTGATATGCCGTCGGCGGTGGGGAACGATATAGTTCATTTCGGCCGCCCCGGGTACTACGTGTTCTATGCCTACTCCTTTCTTATTGGGCATACACTTCCTCTCCCTTTGTTGGTGGTGGATTTTTGTCATTTTTACGAGGTATGCCCTGCCCAACTTTCGTCGTATCACAAGCTATTCCTTATGCTGCTTAAGTTCGCGGAACTCGCCGGTCGTATGGTCACTTTGGGCCATATGCTCATCATCTTCGCCCCTCAACGTATTTGCGGTACAATGATTCACATGCGTCCTCGGGGGTTGAAGGTTCTGGTGGTGAAGATGGACGACAGGAGTAACCGTTGTTTCTATGAGAATTCTTTTTACATGCGGACCGAGAACATTGTGGCGGACCCAACGGGCTTCCCTGAGAAGTGGAACTTTGCACGTAAGTTTTTATATTTTTAGTCGGTGAGATGCCCGACTATTTTTTGTTATGGTACTAAACTTTATCATGTCTTTGTAGCTGAGAAATTGCCCCCTCCGCCTGTCAAAGGTATTCGCAAATGGGTGAGTGCCATCCTTCCCCATACAGTGGAGGTTCGCACATGGTCTACCTTTTATGAAAGGTTCAGATGTAGGCCTCTTAGAGGTGAGATGACGTTTCTGTTTGCTATTCTTCCTCTCTTTTTACTTAGCTCTTATGTGTCGTTTGTCTATGTTAGGGAGAATGCGGAGAGAAAGGGCTCCTCCATTAGCTTTTTGTCAGTCGACCTCATATACTCACCCTATCGTGGTACCCATCGCCCGACCTTTATCGAGGGCTGCTTCAGTTGAGTCTGCAGCCTTGGTTACTCCTGCGAGGGCCACTTCTTAGGCCTAAGTCCCGACCCGCATTACTCGCCCTACGGGTGAATCTTCATCTACTAGGGAAGAGGAGGGACCGTCGAAGAGATGGCGAGTGGAGTTTGAGACTGCACCGCTAACAGTGATTCATCTAGACAACTCTCCTATGACGGGATTTGGATAGGGGGTTATCGTGGCTCCCCCCGTAGGGACGGAACCAGTCATTACCTCGGCTTAATCAGAGATTCCCACCGTTGTCGGTGGTCAGCAACCTATTGTGGTAGAAGATCAGACTCTTGGGGCCGCCGTTATGGTTTTGTACGTACCCTCATCCTCTACAGTTGGTCGCGTTTCCTCTTCGGTTGCCAAAAGAGGGAAAGGCGTGATGGTCGATGATTACAAATCCAAATCGGACCTCGACCCTAATGATGTCAGGATGTTTGAGGAGGGCCTTACTCACTCGGTGGTTCATGCGAGAGGCTTGGCTCGTATTTTTGAGATCTCTTCGAATACCAATCTTTTGGGGGACACGGAGGATCTGGTGTTGTAGTTCGGCATGTTATGCTCCGCAGCCGAGAATGTAGTCCTTCGGTCCGTTCCTGATATTGATTTGATGGATGAGGTAGCCGTTATGGGCTTAAGGGTATGTTATGCTTACTTTCGCTTTTCCCTCGCCTTTCTTGATGATACGATTCTAACCCGTCTTTACATTTTTTAGACGTATATGGTGGAAGTGGAAAGCACTGCGCAGGGAAAACATTCGGGCCAAGATTTTCTTGAAAATGTTGGAGAAATATCGTCGCTACCCCAACAGGTGCCGCGAGATGCATGGGCGGCTGAAGGCAAACCCTGGTAATCGAGCTCTTGGTGAGGAGTTAGAGAAAAGGGACCAGGAGTTGATGCAAGCAATCCACAGCATAAGTGTGCTTGAGGAGAACCTTCGAATGAAGGACGAGGAGCTCGAGTTGGGCAAGGGAGTTGCCTTAGAATGCAAGCATCTGCAGGAGAAATTGAGGTCAATGCAATTAGAGATGGATCAGAACTTGATCAACGACTTTTGGCCTTAGAAATATTTCGGGTTTCCTCTTTGGCGATGTCCCCTAGCCGCAAAAGGTGCTATTTCAAAATAATCGAAATAGTGACCCGTCGTCATTCAATCGAGGTCGAACTCTTTTTGCTGGCGAAGGCTCTTGGCCTTAAAGGGTGTTATTTCGACGTCAAAACAATAACTCGTCGACGTTCGATTGAGGTCGAACTCTTTTCATTGGCAAAGGCCCTTGTCCTTAGAGGGTGTTATTTCGACTTATCGAAATGATAACTCATCGTCGTTCGATCGAGGCCGAACTCTTCTTTTTGGTGAAGGCCCTTGGCCTTAGGGTGTTATTCAAACTTATCGAAATCGAAACCCGTTGTCGTTCGATCGAGGTCGAACTCTTCTTGTTGGCGAAGGCCCTTGGCCTTAGGGTGTTATTTCAAACTTATCAAAATAGTAATCCATCGTCGTTCGATCGAGGTCGAACTCTTCTTGTTGACGAAGGCCCTTGGCCTTAGTGTGTTATTTCGAGCTTATTGAAATAGTAACTCGTCGTCGTTCGATCGAGGTCAAACTCTTCTTGTTGGTGAAGGCCCTTGGCCTTAGGGTTTTATTTCGAACTTATCAAAATAATAACCCGTCGTCGTTCGATCGAGGTTGAACTCTTCTTGTTGGCGAAGGCCCTTTGCCTTAGGGTGTTAATTCGAACTTATCGAAATAGTAACCCGCCGTTGTTCGATCAAGGTCGAACTCTTCTTGTTGGCTAAGGCCCTTAGCCTTAGGGTGTTATTTCGAACCTATCGAAATAACAACCCATCGTCGTTCGATCGAGGTCGAAAACTTCTTGTTGGTGAAGGCCCTTGGCCTTAGGGTGTTATTTCGAAGTTATCGAAATAACGACCCGTCGTTGTTCGATCGAGGTCAAACTCTTCTTATTGGCAAAAGCCCTTGGCCTTAGGTTGTTATTTCGAACTTATCGAAATAACAACACGTCGTCATTCGATCGAGGTCGAACTCTTCTTGTTGGAGAAGGCCCTTAGCCTTAGGGTGTTATTTCGAACTTATTGAAATAATAACCCATCGTCGTTCGATTGAGGTCGAACTCTTCTTGTTGGCGAAATCCCTTGGACTTAGAGTGCTATTTCGAACTTATCAGAATAACAACCTGTTATCATTCGATCAAGGTCGAACACTTCTTGTTGGCGAAGGCCTTTGGCCTTAGGGTGCTATTTCGAACTTATCGAAATAGTAACCCGTCATCGTTCGATCGAGGTCAAACTCTTCTTTTTTGTGAAGGCCCATGGCCTTAGGGTGTTATTTCTAACTTATCGAAATAACAAACCGTCATTGTTCGATCAGGGTCGAAATCTTCTTGTTGGCGAAGGCCCTTGGCCTTAGGGTATTATTTCGAACTTATCGAAATAACAACCCGTCGTCGTTCGATCGAGGTCAAACTCTTCTTGTTGACGAAGGCCTTTGGCCTTAGGGTGTTATTTCAAACTTAATGAAATAACAACTCGTCGTCGTTCGATCGAGGTCGAATTCTTCTTGTTGGCGAAGGCCCTTGGCCTTAGGGTGTTATTTCGAACTTATCAAAATAACAACCCATCGTTGTTTGATCGAGGTTGAACTCTTCTTATTGGCGAAGGCCCTTGGCCTTAGGGTTTTATTTCAAACTTATCAAAATAATAACCCATCGTCGTTCGATCGAGGTCAAACTCTTTTTGTTGGCGAAGACCCTTTGCCTTAGGGTGTTATTTCGAACTTATCGAAATAGTAACATGTCGTTGTTCGATCAAGGTCGAACTCTTCTTGTTGGCGAAGGCCCTTAGCCTTAGGGTGTTATTTCGAACTTATCGAAATAACAACCTGTCATCGTTCGATCGAGGTCGAACTCTTCTTGTTGGCAAAGGCCCTTGGCCGTAGGGTGTTATTTCGAACTTATCAAAATAACAACCCGTTGTTGTTTGATCGAGGTTGAACTTTTCTTGTTGGCGTAGGCCCTTGGCCTTAGGGTTTTATTTCAAACTTATCAAAATAATAACCCATCATTGTTCGATCGAGGTCAAACTCTTCTTGTTGGCGAAGGCCCTTTGCCTTAGGGTGTTATTTCGAACTTATCGAAATAGTAACCTGTCGTTGTTCGATCAAGGTCGAACTCTTCTTGTTGGCGAAGGCCCTTGGCCTTAGGGTATTATTTCGAACTTATCAAAATAAAAACCCGTCGTCATTCGATCGAGGTCAAACTCTTCTTGTTGACGAAGGCCCTTGTCCTTAGGGTGTTATTTCAAACTTAATGAAATAACAACTCGTCATCGTTCGATCGAGGTTGAACTCTTCTTGTTGGAGAAGGCCCTTTGCCTTAGGGTATTATTTCTAACTTATCGAAATAGTAACCCGTCGTTGTTCGATAAAGGTCGAACTCTTCTTGTTGGCTAAGGCCCTTAGCCTTAGGGTGTTATTTTGAACCTATGGAAATAACAACCCATCGTCGTTCGATCGAGGTCGAACACTTCTTGTTGGTGAAGGCCCTTGGCCTTAGGGTGTTATTTCGAAGTTATCGAAATAACGACCCGTCGTTGTTCGATCGAGGTCGAACTCTTCTTATTGGTAAAAGCCCTTGGCCTTAAGTTGTTATTTCAAACATATCGAAATAACAACCCATCGTCATTCGATCGAGGTCGAACTCTTCTTGTTGGAGAAGGCCCTTGGCCTTAGGGTGTTATTTCGAACCTATTGAAATAATAACCCATCGTCGTTCGATCGAGGTCGAACTCTTCGTGTTGGCGAAGGCCCTTGGCCTTAGAGTGCTATTTCGAACTTATCAAAATAACAACCTGTTATCATTCGATCGAGGTCGAACACTTCTTGTTGGCGAAGGCCTTTGGCCTTAGGGTGCTATTTCGAACTTATCGAAATAGTAACCCGTCATCGTTTGATCGAGGTCAAACTCTTCTTGTTTGTGAAGTCCCTTGGCCTTAGGGTGTTATTTCTAACTTATCGAAATAACAACTCGTCGTTGTTCGATCAAGGTCAAAATCTTCTTGTTGGCGAAGGCCCTTGGCCTTAGGGTATTATTTCGAACTTATCGAAATAACAACTCGTTGTTGTTCGATCGATGTCAAACTCTTCTTGTTGACGAAGGCCCTTGGCCTTAGGGTGTTATTTCAAACTTAATGAAATAACAACTCGTCGTCGTTCGATCGAGGTCAAACTTTTCTTGTTGGCGAAGGCCCTTGGCCTTAGGGTGTTATTTCGAACTTATCAAAGTAACAACCCGTCGTTGTTTGATCGAGGTTGAACTCTTCTTGTTGGCGAAGGCCTTTGGCCTTAGGGTTTTATTTCAAACTTATCAAAATAATAACCTATCGTCGTTCGATCGAGGTCAAACTCTTCTTGTTGGCGAAGGACCTTTGCCTTAGGGTGTTATTTCGAACTTATCGAAATAGTAACCTGTCGTTGTTCGATCAAAGTCGAACTCTTCTTGTTGGCAAAGGCCCTTAGCCTTAGGGTGTTATTTTGAACTTATCGAAATAACAACCCGTCGTCGTTCGATCGAGGTCGAACTCTTCTTGTTGGCGAAGGCCCTTGGCCTTAAGGTGTTATTTCGAACTTATCAAAATAACAACCCATCGTTGTTTGATCGAGGTTGAACTCTTCTTGTTGGCGAAGGCCCTTGGCGTTAGGGTTTTATTTCAAACTTATCAAAATAATAACCCATCGTCATTCGATCGAGGCCAAACTCTTCTTGTTGGCGAAGGACCTTTGACTTAGGGTGTTATTTCGAACTTATCGAAATAGTAACTTGTCGTTGTTCGATCAAGGTCGAACTCTTCTTGTTGGCGAAGGCCCTTAGCCTTAGGGTGTTATTTCGAACTTATCTAAATAACAACCTATCGTCGTTCGATCGAGGTCGAACTCTTCTTGTTGGCGAAGGCCCTTTGCCTTAGGGTGTTATTTCGAACTTATCGAAATAGTAACCTGTCGTTGTTCGATCAAGGTCGAACTCTTCTTGTTGGCGAAGGCCCTTGGCCTTAGGGTATTATTTCAAACTTATCAAAATAACAACCCGTCGTCGTTCGATCGAGGTCAAACTCTTCTTGTTGACGAAGGCCCTTGTCCTTAGGGTGTTATTTCAAACTTAATGAAATAACAACTCGTCGTCGTTCGATCGAGGTTGAACTCTTCTTGTTGGAGAAGGCCCTTTGCCTTAGGGTATTATTTCGAACTTATCGAAATAGTAACCCGTCGTTGTTCGATAAAGGTCGAACTCTTCTTGTTGGCTATGGCCCTTAGCCTTTGGGTGTTATTTCGAACCTATCGAAATAACAACCCATCGTCATTCGATCGAGGTTGAACACTTCTTGTTGGTGAAGGCCCTTGGCCTTAGGGTGTTATTTCGAAGTTATCGAAATAACGACCCGTCGTTGTTTGATCGAGGTCGAACTTTTCTTATTGGCAAAAGCCCTTGGCCTTAGGTTGTTATTTCGAACTTATCGAAATAACAACACGTCGTCATTCGATCGAGGTCGAACTCTTCTTGTTGGAGAAGGCCCTTGGCCTTAGGGTGTTATTTCGAACTTATTGAAATAATAACCCATCGTTGTTCGATCGAGGTCGAACTCTTCTTGTTGGCGAAGGCCCTTGGCCTTAGAGTGCTATTTCGCACTTATCAAAATAACAACCTGTTATCATTCGATCGAGGTCGAACACTTCTTGTTGGCGAAGGCCTTTGGCCTTAGGGTGCTATTTCGAACTTATCGAAATAATAACTCGTCATCGTTTGATCGAGGTCAAACTCTTCTTGTTTGTGAAGTCCCTTGGCCTTAGGGTGTTATTTCTAACTTATCGAAATAACAACCCGTCGTTGTTCGATCAAGGTCGAAATCTTCTTGTTGGCGAAGGCCCTTGGCCTTAGGGTATTATTTCGAACTTATCGAAATAACAACCCGTCGTTGTTCGATCGAGGTCGAACTCTTCTTGTTGGCGAAGGCCCTTGGCCTTAGGGTGTTATTTAGAACTTATCAAAATAACAACCCGTCGTTGTTTGATCAAGGTTGATCTCTTCTTGTTGGCGAAGGCCCTTGGCCTTAGGGTTTTATTTCAAACTTATCAAAATAATAACCCATCGTCGTTCGATCGAGGTCAAACTCTTCTTGTTGGCGAAGGACCTTTGCCTTAGGGTGTTATTTCGAACTTATCGAAATAGTAACATGTCGTTGTTCGATCAAGGTCGAACTCTTCTTGTTGGCGAAGGCCCTTAGCCTTAGGGTGTTATTTCGAACTTATCGAAATAACAACCTATCGTTGTTCGATCGAGATCGAACTCTTCTTGTTGGCGAAGGCCCTTTGCCTTAGGGTGTTATTTCGAACTTATCGAAATAGTAACTTGTCGTTGTTCGATCAAGGTCGAACTCTTCTTGTTGGCGAAGGCCCTTGGCCTTAGGGTATTATTTCAAACTTATCGAAATAACAACCCGTCGTCGTGCGATCGAGGTCAAACTCTTCTTGTTGACGAAGGCCCTTGTCCTTAGGGTGTTATTTCAAATCTAATGAAATAACAACTCGTCGTCGTTCGATCGAGGTCGAACTCTTCTTGTTGGCGAAGGCCCTTGGCCTTAGGGTGTTATTTCGAACTTATCAAAATAACAACCCGTCGTTGTTTGATCGAGGTTGAACTCTTCTTGTTGGCGAAGGCCCTTGGCCTTAGGGTTTTATTTCAAACTTATCAAAATAATAACTCATCGTCGTTCGATCGAGGTCAAACTCTTCTTCTTGGCAAAGGCCCTTTGCCTTAGGGTGTTATTTAGAATTTATCGAAATAGTAACCTGTCGTTGTTAGATCGTGGTCGAACTCTTCTTGTTGGCGAAAGCCCTTGACCTTAGGTTGTTATTTCGAACTTATCGAAATAACAACCTGTCGTCATTCGATCGAGGTCAAACTCTTCTCGTTGGAGAAGGTCCTTGGCCTTATGGTGTTATTTCGAACTTATTGAAATAATAACCCGTCGTCGTTAGATCGAGGTTGAAATAGCTATATTAGGCCTAATAAAATATTTACGTGCTAAAATATAAAATTTTTGGGGAAGGTCAAAAATCACATGTCTACAGTAATATTGATTATTACATGTGAAGTTGATTATTTTCTTTGTGACAACCACGTGGGTTTACAAAATTTATACGTAATGATATATTATCGCGATTCGACTTGCCACTTTTAATTAAAAAGGTGTATTTATTGTTATAATGTGAAAGTATTTTGCTAATAGATGATGTTTGACTCAAAAGATATCGAAACCTTTTTGAACAAATCAATCAAAGAAGATAAAGGGGTAACTCTTAGTCAGACATAATTAATTCCATATCAAAGAGCTAATAGTATGGATCATATATAGGATAAAAGAGATGTAAATGATCTTATTGTAATTCAATATTGTGTCTCCCATCGATCGATGGGGAGATAGCTTTACATGTTCTTCTATAGATTACTTCTTTCCTATCAAGAATACAAGAAGAGAGCTTCAGAGAGAGAAAGGAAGGAGCAACCCCCTTAATTGAAGGTTTTCCCTTACTATATAGTCAAGTCACCCTTGTCCTTTACTTGGGCCAATACCCTCTTGCCTCCAATATGCCTCGGTTGTCCCTTTAGGCGCTGCTTCTTCTGACTCGTCGGATATCAGGAAAGGGAAGCAGAGTGGGCTATGCCTTTCACTGCCCAGTCACCTAGGCGGGACGTTGGTTAGTTCGGTCGTGACGGTTAGATTTTGACCAATACAGTTAGTACCTCCGTCTCTCGGGGTCATCCCCTATCGGGCTCGGCAGACAGATCATGATTGCTATGAATTTGAGCGAAATCTTCTTGTTGGCTAAGGCCCTTAGACTTAGGGTGTTATTTCGAACCTATCGAAATAACAACCCATCGTCGTTCGATCGAGGTTGAACACTTCTTGTTGGTGAAGGCCCTTGGCCTTAGGGTGTTATTTCGAAGTTATCGAAATAACGACCCGTCGTTGTTCGATCGAGGTCGAACTCTTCTTATTGGCAAAAGCCCTTGGCCTTAGGGTGTTATTTGAACTTATTGAAATAGTAACCCGTTGTCGTTCGATCGAGGTCGAACTCTTCTTGTTGGCGAAGCCCTTGGCCTTAGGGTGTTATTTTGAACTTATTGAAATAATAACCCGTTGTCGTTTGATCGAGGTCGAACTTTTCTTGTTGGCGAAGGCCCTTGGCCTTAGAGTGTTATTTTGAACTTATCAAAATAACAACATGTTGTCGTTCGATCGAGGTCGAAAACTTCTTGTTGGCGAAGGCCTTTGGCCTTAGGGTGCTATTTCGAACTTATCGAAATAGTAACCCGTCATCGTTTGATCGAGGTCAAACTCTTCTTGTTTGTGAGGCCCTTGGCTTTAGGGTGTTATTTCTAACTTATCGAAATAACAACCCGTCGTTGTTCGATCAAGGTCGAACTCTTCTTGTTGGCTAAGGCCCTTAGCCTTAGGGTGTTATTTCGAACATATCGAAATAATAACCCATCATCGTTCGATCGAGGTCGAACACTTCTTGTTGGTGAAGTCCCTTGTCCTTAGGGTGTTATTTCGAAGTTATCAAAATAACGACTCGTCGTTGTTCGATCGAGGTCGAACTCTTCTTATTGGCAAAAGCCCTTGGCCTTAGGTTGTTATTTCGAACTTATCGAAATAACAACCCGTCGTCATTCGATCGAGGTCGAACTTTTCTTGTTGGAGAAGTCCCTTGGCCTTAGGGTGTTATTTCGAACTTATTGAAATAATAACTCGTCGTCGTTCGATCGAGGTCGAACTCTTCTTGTTGGCGAAGGCCGTTGGCCTTAGAGTGTTATTTCGAACTTATCAAAATAACAACCTATTGTCGTTCGATCGAGGTCGAACACTTCTTGTTGGCAAAGGCCTTTGGCCTTAGGGTGCTATTTCGAACTTATCGAAATAGTAACCCGTCATCGTTCGATCGAGGTCAAAATCTTATTGTTTGTGAAGGCCCTTGGCCTTAGGGTGTTATTTCTAACTTATCGAAATAACAACCCGTCGTTGTTTGATCAAGGTCGAACTCTTCTTGTTGGCGAAAGCCTTTGGCCTTAGGGTATTATTTCGAACTTATCGAAATAACAACCCGTCGTCGTTCGATCAGGTCAAACTCTTCTTGTTGACGAAGGCCCTTGGCCTTAGGGTGTTATTTCAAACTTAATGAAATAACAACTCGTCGTTGTTCGATCGAGGTCGAACTCTTCTTGTTGGCGAAGGCCCTTGGCCTTAGGGTGTTATTTCGAACTTATCAAAATAACAACCCGTCGTTGTTTGATCGTGGTTGAACTCTTCTTTTTGGCGAAGGCCCTTGGCCTTAGGGTTTTATTTCAAACTTATCAAAATAATAACCCATCGTCGTTCGATCGAGGTAAAACTTTTCTTGTTGGCGAAGGCCCTTTGCCTTAGGGTGTTATTTCGAACTTATCGAAATAGTAATCTGTCATTGTTCGATCAAGGTCGAACTCTTCTTGTTGGCGAAGGCCCTTAGCATTAGGGTGTTATTTCGAACTTATCGAAATAACAACCCATCGTCGTTCGATCGAGGTCAATCTCTTCTTGTTGGCGAAGGCCCTTGGCCTTAGGGTGTTATTTCGAACTTTTCGAAATAACAACTCATCGTCGTTCGATCGAGGTCGAACTCTTCTTGTTGGTGAAAGCCCTTGACCTTAGGGTGTTATTTCGAACTTATCGAAATAACAACCCATTGTCGTTCGATCGAGGTCGAACTCTTCTTGTTGGAGAAGGCCCTTAGCCTTAGGGTGTTATTTCGAACTTATCGAAATAACAACCCGTCGTCGTTCGATCGAGGTCGAACTCTTCTTTTTGGCGAAGGCCCTTGACCTTAGGGTGTTATTTCAAACTTATTGAAATAACAACCCGTCGTCGTTCTTCTTGTTGGCGAAGGCCCTTGGCCTTAGGGTGTTATTTCGAACTTATCAAAATAACAACCCGTCGTCGTTCGATCGAGGTCGAACTCATCTTGTTGGAGAAGGCCCTTGGCCTTAGGGTGTTATTTCAAACTTATCGAAATGGTAACTCGTCGTTAATCCCGGTTTTTGGAAAGCCAGATATCTTTTGGGAGAGTCCTAGTCCATTTGACATTTCTCGCAACGGAGGGTGTAACGTCGGAGAATGTGAAACGTTGCTGTTTCGCTTAGGTTCGTTCTACGCACATATTGTAATTTTCTTTTCTGACTCTTGCCTTCCGTCTTGGAGGTATCATCGGTGGGCAGTATCACAGTTGTTTTGCAGTAGTTTTTCATCCTTTAACTGAGGTGTTTCTTTATTCGTTCGCCTGCACAGCCTTTGTGTCCCTACTTGAGCAGAGAGCAGAAGGTGAGTTAGAATGATACTTTCCTTGCCCTCGTCCGGTGGTCCTATGGAGGAGAACAAGTTGGTAACGTTATTCGTCTTGTTTTGCATATTGATGGTTGATATGGCGAAGATTTCTAAGTTTGGTAATTTTTCTCGGCTCTCCTCCTCCTACCGCACTGCGCCTTTATCTCGCGTGGGTTGGATTTTTCCTTCGCGCTCTTTTTGGTGGGTGATTGTATTTCTTATCTTTGATCTGGGAGAGACTAGGAAATTTCACTAAGAAATCCCCACAGAAGGCGCCAAATTGTTTGACTCAAAAGATATCGAAACCTTTTTGAACAAATCAATCAAAGAAGATGAAGGGGTAAATCTTAGTCAGACATAATTAATTCCAGATCAAAGAGCTAATAGTATGGATCTCATATAGGATAAAAGAGATGTAAATAATCTTATTGAAATTCAATATTGTGTCTTCCATCGATCGATGGGGAGATAGTTTTACATGTTCTTCTATAGATTACTTCTTTTCTATCAAGAATATAAGAAGAGAGCTTCGGAGAGAGAAAGGAGGGAGCAGCTGTCACGACCCAAACCGATGGACCGCGACGGGCACCCGGTACCTTACGCAACCGAGTACCAACATAACATATCTTTTCTTGTCATAATATCATAAATAACTGAGCCGGAGAGGCTGCCGTGAAATAGGTGGGATACAACATGTAATACCAATCTATACATAAGACATACAGGCCTATAAGCCCAAAATAACCACGTGTGCCTTGAATATAGGCCGACAAGGCTATACAATATCTTACGTACATGACATTTGTCTACAAGCCTATAAAAATATGAATTTTTCATAGAGCTCGGGACAGAGTCCCGCCATACCAAACAATACGCGTCTAAATCATACCAACCAAACAAGCAACTCTGAAGCAAATGGAGTGTACCAACATCTTCCGCTGAGCTGATAGCCTACTTGGAGGGCTCTTAACCTGTCTATCGGGACCTACAAGCATGATACGCAGCGTCCCCAAGTAAAAAGGAACGTCAATACGAATAATGTACTAAGTAAGTAAGGCACATATATAAGTGCATAACAGACATGGAGGAAATATATAGTAAATAACTCCACCTGTAAGGCTGAGTAACTTTGTAAATCATGAAATAATTATAGTATCATGCATATGCATATAAATATCATGTCGTGCATAGGTACATGTTTCATTACATCATCGACCTTTGAAGGCATCTCATCATATCATCTTGGCCACAACGGGCAAAATCATTAACGTATACCAGTTGATCAGGTAGTGGTGCGTATATAACGCTGTAACTTTTCCCCATATCTCATATACATATATACATATATACGCATATATAACACCGTCTAAGTCATATTTCAACCACTGTGGGCAACATCATCATTGTATACCAGCTGATCAGGTGGTGGTGTGTATATAACGCCGCAACCTTTCTCATATCCCATATACATATATACGTGTATATAACGTTATCTGGTCATGGGTCAATGTGCATGAATACAATGCATGAAAAGTACGTTAATAAAATCTTTCGGAATGTCATAAAACCATTTTGCCTTTGAGTAATATCGTAAAGTAAACTCTTTTCAAGTTTCGTATTTTTTTCTGAGACCCATGAGCAGATGATAGAATATTATGACACATGGAAATTCAAGAACATAAATATCTCTAATACTTCTATGAATAGGGTCATTTACGGAATTTGTGCATTTGCTCGTTTCGTTTGGGTCGTATAGATCATGCCAAAAAGAAAGAAGGGATAGCCTTAAGATACCTGAACCGATTCTCTTTTGCAAAAATACGTAACTGCGGATCGAAGTAGGGAAAAATCCGTATGGTATTCTTGAGAAATATTATACCGATGCTTCCTTAAAATTGTATCTTTCGCATAATCGGATCTTGTATGAATATTTCCGAAGCAAATTTCATGTTCCATCTCCTGCGCTCTTGGTCACTACTGGATTTGATCTTGATTACAAGACATCATATCTTGTCTTGGAAGAATCATTAATCCCCTCATTCTTTCATCCTCTTCATCCTACCATACTGTTTTTTCCCTCTCACACCAAGATGTGGCGTTTCCAAGGTGATAAAATTGATTGGTTCCAGCCCAGCAATTAAGCCTTTATTTGAGAAGCATGTCATTTTGACGTTTGCATTAGTTCAAGCGACCATATCATCAGAAGGGTCACTAGCTTGGTTGATATATAAAGAATACCAGCAGCATATATTGCAATCAATCTACCAAGAGAATGAGCTAGAAAGGAAATCTTTTTTAGGCTCTCTCACTTTTTTACAACCAGCATGACCATAGATCACAAAGTTTCTTCCTAACCACTTTTTAAGCTCTGTTTGTGCATACGACCAATCACTTGGGCAGAAAAGATGACAAAGCTCTTCCGACATTGTAACTAAGTACTTTAATCTTGAAGACTTAATGTTATGTCACCTTTCCTTCAATTGTATGAGTCATATGTACATAGACATAGTGGCTGCCACGTGGGGTGGGATGGGAAATATTAATTATTATCCACTTATTAGGTAATTAGGTAATGTTCTGTTGCCCGGTAATTAACCAATTACCCGCAATACTGAAAATTATTCCCACTTACTTAAAATATTACTCACTTTTCACATAACTTATACACCTTACTATTATGGTCATGTGGTACCTTGTATAGTACTAGTCCATAAATACTGAATATTTTAGCTCGAGACGTATTTTATCCCAACATGCCAAACTTGGACGGAAATTCGTTTTCTTTGACTTGCTTCCCCTTTCACCTTTACGAATTTACTTATTACTTGTTTGAAATAGCATTATTCCTAAAATCTCCAAATAATCTTTTTCCTTGGACTGATGTCAGTTACCTTATGACAAATTCAACGTACAATACTACAGGGTACAACATCGTCGTAATGTAGTACTGCGGGACGTGACATCTCACTTCTGGGCTCTCATTAATTTTTTTTATGGCATATTTTCATGTACGAAAATATGGGATGTAACATCATTACCCCCTTTGGAACATTCTTCCTCGAATGTTGACTGATGCGCTTATCGTCCTCATATCCCATTGCTCGTTCGAATACTTTAGTAGTCCTTTTGTCATCTAGGCAACTGTTCTGTGAATAAGTCCAAAGGCCAAGGCATTCCTCCCCTTTAGGCCTCTTTTCCACACCATGACTTGTGATTGAATTCCTTCCAATCTCGTAACTGTTGCTACCTTCCATTATGCAGCTTCTATGATACTAACCTTATAAGTGTGCTTATGTGACTCTCCTCTCCTTTTTCCTCCAGCTTTTAGCCAATCCTGAAGTTCTTCGCTTGGTATTTGTTGAACTTACGAATATTGCTATATCTTATTTTATAGACCTGTTTATCCATTCGTATGACTTTACTGCATCTACATAGGTCATACTATACTATAACTCTTACCTCGATTTCTCGTTACGGAGTTCTGCTACCAAATCTCAGATTACTTTCGTTGCTTATCTCATACGTATAAATCTATGTCCTCTAATGCCTCCACATTACTGATCATCTTTAAGAATGACGGCCTAATCTCCTCTCATACTTTATAACTTTTATCCATCCATTGTTGATTCACCTCAATTTCGATCCATAATCCACCCCTGATAACTTAACTTTTTGTGTAGTATTGCTACTAGGATTCACATTTTATCGGGGAACATCTGAAATGATTAGATTGATCTACCTGGGGAAATACCCTGCTTTCATTAACCGTATCTCATGGCATCCCAATGTGATTCACCTTGCGTGGGTATTTTAATCTTGTCCAATTCATGAGATCCCTTTTTTTTATTCGTCAGATCATTAATTAATTGAAGGCCCAACGCCAATTATTTTTCTATCACAATTACACCCCCATTCTACTACCAGGGCAGCAGTTAATTTCTTCTAAATGCTACTAGTCTTAGACTCCTTTAGGTTCATTCAAGCTATACTAAGCTTTGTATAACTTAGAGAAACCATAGGTTGGAAGAAATGCCACTGACGATGCTACTATGATTCCTGAATACTGAATCCTCACGCTTCTAGCTGTCACGACCCAAAAAATCGACCCAGTTGTGATGGCGCCTATCGTAAAACTAGGTCATCAACACAACTTCCGAATCAACCATTTTCCAATAAAAGTTGTTTTTATACCATTTATAATCCAAAAATCTCATAATAAAATTTGAAAGAAAACTGCGGAATAATTACACAGGTCCGACATCAGGGTATCACTAGTCATGAGCATCTACTACCACTGTCTAACCACATAAAGACCAATATGGTCGGGAAAAGTCACAATTTATACATAAGGAAGAATAAAGAGGGAGAAATCAGAGCCGTGATCGCCAGACAACTACCTTGCTGACTCCGATGAAACTGCCACCAAGCTCAGAAATGCCTAAATCTGCACACAAGCTACATGGAGTAACGTGAGTACTCCAACCCAGTAAGTAATAAAAGTAAATAAAGTCTAAGAAGTAAGAAATCACGTATACCACATCATGGCACCACAGAGGATACCGCATGTTTACAAAGAAAAACAGGATACACATCAAATCACTTCAGTAAACTTTCATTTTCAGTAAACTCCTTTAGATAATATCTTTTTAACCTTTCCCATAGAGGTTTAATGAATAATATCTATAGTGAAAGTAATGAAAACCATAATCAGCCCCTCGGGCAAAGCATAGTTCGTATACAGCCCCTCGGCATAAGAGAAATTCATAACCATTTCATAACTAAAAAAACTTCAGTTTAAATGAAAGTTATGTAAAATATTTGTTCAACATTTTCAATAGAGGCTCGGTCTAAAGATGAGTGAAAGCAGTAATTAAATCAACATGTTCAATAGAAACTCACTTTAAAACGGAGTGAAAAAAATAGTAAGTTCATAAACTGGTCCCTCAGGCAAAGCATCACTCATGTACATGTATATATATATATAGCCCCTTGAGCAAGCTTCTCAGTCACTCATGACTCAACTCTTACCAATCAGCGCTCACACTCAGCACTCACGCTCAGCGCTCACGCTCAATAAGTACCATATAGTAACCGTTGCAGCGTGCAGCCCGATCCATAAATATATAATCCTCAAAACTAGGCCCTCGGCCTCTCTTAGTCATTAACCTCACAATCAGACCCTCGGTCTACCTCAGTCATCAAACTCACGATCAGACTCTCGGTCTATCTCAATCATCAACCTCACGATCACTCGGACCATCTCAGTCATCAACCTCACGATCACTCGGACCATCAGTAAAACAGGGAACTCAACCCAAACAGTTTTCACATTTTAAGAAGTAAAGTGACAAAACCAGATTTAAATAATAAACAGGTAAAACATGACCGAGGATATACTTTCAAAACAAATAGAGTGAGAAAAAATAGTGAAAATGCCCCTAAGGGTCTCAACAAGTCGGCACAAGGCCCCAAACATGGCATACAACACAAAATATAATATCAATCTCTAAAATATGGAATATCATAAGATTTCAAATCAAATACGCAACTTAACAGTCATACGGGACGGACAAATCACAATCCCCAACAGTGCAAGACTCCACGCTCGTCATCTAGCTTGTGCGTCACCTCAAAGTAGCACAACGATGTGAAATCCGAGGTTCCAAACCCTCGGGATAGCATTTACAATCATTACTTACCTCGATCTGGTCCAAATTCTAGTCCGCGATGCCTTTTCCCTCACGAATCGAACTCCGGATGCTCCAAATCTAGCCATAATTAGTACATAACCATTAAAATATGCTAAGGGAAGAAAGCCCACTCGAAAATATCCAATTTACATCAAAAATCTCAAAATTACTCAAACCCGGCCTCCAGGCCCAAGTCTCGGAATCCGATAAAAATCACATCAATAAAACCCTCATTCACTCACGAGTCTACCCATATCAAATTCATCAAAATCCGACCTCAATTGCCCATTCAAATCTGCAAAAGAAATCTCAAACTTTTCTTCCATTTTCCCCCAATTTTCACTCTAATTTCTCAAATTAAATGATGAAAATCAAGACCAAATCATGGAATTAAACAAAATATGAGTGAAGAATACTTACTCCAATAGCTCCACTGAAAATCTCCTCAAATTTCACCTTCTCCCGAGCTCTCCAATGGTTTTTATGAAATTGGACTTAAACCCTCGATTTTAAAATATAAACTGTCTGTCCAGATTTTCCTTCATCATGAACGTGACACTTCCCTCGCATTCGCGAAGCACAATGCTTCACAGGCCGGAATCCCTTCTACACGAACGCGAGATCCTTCACGCGAATGCGATGCACAATTGCTTCAACACTTCGCGATCGCGGCACCTACTATGCAAAGATATATTTTCTGTATCTCTATTTGTAATGCCAAAAAATATTGTTCCTTTCTGCAAACTCCCCAAAATCCCATAAACCAAAACACATGCTTCTCCATAACTTTGCTTATATTAACCAACACAGCACACCCTACTTCTTCCCTATTCCTACTCATCAACTTTCTTCTATTTCCCAACTATTCTGTATTCTTTGTATGTTTACTTGATCTAGGTATTTCAAGAAACTAGCCAAAGATGATAACTTTATCTGATTTCTATCATGTTATGACTGTTGTTGTGCCACATTATGTGGCTATGATATTAGCTTATGGTTCTGTTAAATGGTGGAAGATTTCTCCCCTGACCCAGTATTCTGGTATTAACAGATTTGTTGCACTTTTCGTAATTCCACTTCTCTCTTTCCACTTTATAGCTGGTAATAATCCTTATATAATGAACATACCAAATTCAAAATATCCCAACATTTGACACTCTAGTCTCCATCCAATCAAGAAATTAATTCAAAATATAGTGCCTTAAGAAACATGATTTTAACTTACCAAATTCTCAGCACAGGAAGGTTTCCGTTTTTGGCAAGATTGACAGCAAGCTCAAGATTATTCAACTGCAACAAAATTTATACAAAATTTTATGTATCTCATGGTCATAGATTACCAAATTTTACAGTACTAAAAATGCATCTACAGAAATATACATGATACCAGAAATCGAGAAAGAGGGCAACTTGATTCACTTCACATTGATTATTTTAAACCTAGGATTTGAAATAGTATAAAATCCCCAAGTTTCAAAGTACTTTGGGCGAAATCAACAACAAAAAAGGATATGGTGAGTGTGAGAGAGAGATAGAGAGAGATATAGGGGGAGGGAGGCGTCGGATTACCTGGTAATGGAGTTAAGATATAGAGGGGAAAATACCAATTGAAGGGAGGCGTCTTGAGGGAGGGAAGATACAGAGGGGAAATATACTATATGAATAGAATGAGGAAATTATATGAATAATAGTTACTTTCCCACTACTACCATGGCAAATCTCTGTGGGAAATTTTTTTTTATAACTATAAGAATTATTTAAAGCTTTGAAAATATCTGTTCACATTGAGTCTATGGGAATATGTAAAAAAAAATATTTATTGTTTAAGTTCCCACTGTATTCACTGGGAAAGTTTTTCTATTATATATAATTATTTTTTTAATGACTTTTCGCATAGAATTAGAGGGAACTACTTTACTGCGCATTTTTGCGCAAAATTTTCCCACCAATAGTCACTGGCAAATGCTATTGTTGAAGAAATTTTAATTTTCCCACTGTATTTCGGTGGGAATTGCCACTAAAAAAATTTCTGTGGAAAAGTGATGTGTTTCTAGTAGTGGTAGAACAAATGCATTGGAAACCCAACTATCCTTCTTCCTCTATGCGAACACGACTTGCACCTCGCGAACACGATGACCATAGGCCTCACACCTTCGCGATCGTGGAACCATCTTCACGAACGCGAAGGCCAACTCCACAACCTCGCATCTTAACCTTTCGTGAATGCGGGACATGCATCGCGAACGCGAAGGTCAAAAACCTGCAACATCAACAGCAGTAATTCTGCAATTTTTCACAATATGAAATGGTCTGATTGACCACCCGAAACTCACTCGAGGCCCTCGGGATCTCAACCAAGAATGCCAACATATCTCATAACATCATTCAAACTTGTTCCAACGTTTGGAACGCTCAAAACAACATTAAAACACCAAATTTGCATCGGATTCAAGCACAAGAATTCTAAGAACGTCCAAATTACGGTTTTGATAAAAAACCCAACTAAGCCACGTCCGAATGACCTGAAACTTTGCACACACATCCCAAATGACACAACGGAACTACTGCAACTCTTGGAATTTCATTCTGACCCCTATATCAAAATCTCACCTATCAACCAGAAATCGCCAAAAATTCAATTTTGTCAATTCAAGCCTAAATCTACTCCGAATCTCCAAAACTCATTCCGTTCATGCTCCTAAGTCTCAAATCACCTCCCGAAGCTATCTGAACCATCGAAACTCCCATCCAAGCCCTCTAACACATAAGTCAACATCCGGTTAACTTTTCCAACTTAAGCTTCCTCAAAAGTGACTAAGTGCCTCAAACCTTACCAAATCCTTTCCGAACCCGAGCCAACCAACCCGATCACACATAGAACCGATAGACAAGGCAATAAGAAGAATAAATGGGGAAAATGGAGCGGTAACTCATGAGACGACTGGTCGGGTCATCACATCCTCCCCAACTTAAACAAACATTCGTCCTCGAACGTGCCCAAAGTTGTTCCAAAAGCCAACCAATCGCTGAATAACCTTACCATGCACATAACCGGGGGTGATCCCACATCACCCTATCTCATATAGGTCCGATAACATAATGTAACTGAAATTTCACTATCCAACCTAGCCCATAAACCTTAGAACCACATTTTTACTTCCAAAATCATCCACAAGACCAAGATCTCACATCTATACTCTGAATATGCTCGAACAACTGTAATGACTTATACTTGCAACCTAAGGTGCATTTACATGATATACCACATAACTTAAACACTTGTAGCGATAACTTCTAATCACAGCAGTTGCACACAACAACCAAATATCGATAGAAAACCTCCTATCAACTAAAGTCTCATTCCAACACTATTATATGCTGCCAATGATAAACAAAACACGTAGTAAGCCATACCCACTTCTCAGATCAACCATTCATGAAGCCACTTCTCCTTTGGCAAAGACCATAGCAAATTTCTAAGCCGAACCTCGATATTATCCTTCCAACATGCTGACATCGAATCCGTTTGCATGCATTAAAGATCCCAATGATCTCATCTAATCCAACACAACTTCTATGGTGACATGACACATCAATACAGACTAAAGCCATGACTTGCGCAATCCGTGCACCAATAAGCAACAATTCGAACATGCTCAAATTATGAAAATGACTCAGATGAAAGAGCTATACCGCAAGCTCACCAGTACCACCGTACACCATGCCGAGAACCCGTCACACACTATAGAAATAGAGCACACGAATCTAACCTGCAGGATCATACCTCTACATAGCTTCGCTCCGATGCGTGACCTCATCGAAACACTGGTTCACATGAAACATCTTAAGTCACTATGCTCAAAATCGACAACCGTGCATAATATGATGTCTAAACCAAAGCAATCATCATAACCACCGCGAAGAAATTACCTAATACCACATAACTCAAAAGGACATAACCGATACACCATTCACCGAGCAATACCCAGTACTCTTCTCACTCGAATTCCACTGAGAGGCCCTAATAACATCGCACCACATGTGCTTATAACCAACAAATCCTAAAGTCTCGCAACACGGAAAGATAACTCATAGATCCCTCTGATTACTAATAGCTCAATAACAACCGAATCAATACATCCCTTACCAATAGCAACTTGAAGTCGACAAAGCCGTCTCGATGTAGAACACACATCCATATAGGTCTACCAATGAGCAACACATCAACTCTAGTCACCCATAACAGATAAATAATCCTCTGAAGGTTCACAATGACTGAATCATAGCACATACCATCATCTGGCTAGCTTACCCACATCTTTACAGTTCACAACCACGAAATAACCTGTTTATGAGAACTCCCAGTCTCCAAATCCATAAAGCACATGAATCACCATATCTGATCCCAATTCCGCCGCTCGAATATACAACACACCTCTAATACTCAATCATCCCATGAGAGGTACACCTATAATTCTTCTGTGCCACCAAGCCAACTCGAATATCATCAGTCGATTAGACGAGATAGTGCCGCAATACCAATAAAGCACCCATAACTCAAACACATCGCCCTTCCCGAGATGTATACCATCATCAAGCCACACCAATCAGTAATACCATTTCCTTCATCATCTGAAACTACCCGTGCTGCCTAAGAATTTTATGACTTTCCTATCAGAACTAAACTGTAACCTTACACATGCAATTCCTAATCCTCCACAATATATCACATATTCCATACCATCCTAGGATAACATGAGAACTTCATATCCCTTCCGAGCCACAAGAAACTATGTACTCAACTAACCAAGAACTTTCTATTGATCCCATCTAGAAGAAACCCACTATACATCCCACGCTCCTCATGCTCATAGAAAATATACAACTCTAACTGTGGTAGAAACCATCAAGGACTCTCCAAATTTCCATGCGCACAAAACTAAACCGTCAAGACTGAATCCTTCTAACTCAACCGCGCTATGCAGGTCACTAAAACCCAAGAGAATTGCCGCGAAACACCTGTAGAAACTCATTACCTCCTAAGCATCCAAAGAACTAATCATATCCTTACCATACTGACTCGGCCTACTACCAAGCTATCCCATCTACTCGAGTTTCCTTATGATTTACCTTCAACTTGATACTCCTTCTTGCCACAACATCACAATTCCTCAATCCAGACTTACCACACGAGACCCAAGCATAAGGCCACACCGTCCTACGGTCTATAAACCGCTGAATACTCTTTAGATATTCCCAAAAGCACCACGTTCAAAATGCTTACCCTGAAGAGACTTCCTACGAATTCAGAGCCATTACCTTCACCTTCCTGATACTGATATATAGGATCCCATAATTGATATAGAAATACTACAAGTCTTGACATCCCCCAATGAAAACTCAGTTTCTAGCCACATATACAACTTGAAAATATCCAATTGTTACATGTAAAATCTTAAACACATTAGAACCATTCTCGAGAGTCATTCACTCTACTCAAACTGCAATTAGCCTGATCAAACAAACTGAACCACCCGTGCCTCAATAGTACTCTGACACCGTAGAGTGTAACCTCATCCTAAAACAACCAAGCAACTTCCTGGTCTATGCACCGAGCATCCTTTACCAACCATAACTCAAAATATTCCGTGATTCTCGCACCTATGAAGCATACTATAACCTTTATCAAGAATTTTCCTTTACTCGAGCCATCTTCGGTCTCAATCTTCATAGGCCATAACTGATTCTCCCGCATGCCTCAAACTAGAACCAACATAGCACATAACTGTGCAATCAACTAATCAATAGCAGACTCTTCCACTTGGCTCGAAGCCATAGACCGATACATATACAATAACTCATAACGCATATACTCTATTGCTGCCATAATACCATAGTGAGATTAAACTCAATCCTTCATAAGCTCGTGAAACACAGACCATTTGGTACTTTAAATCTTCTACAAAACTCGCATTAACTCTCGTAGCAGTCGAGCCTACTCTCTTAAGCAATCCAAATTCAAATTGTAGCACATACATTTCCCTTGTAGCAGAGATCTTCCAATAAATGACATAAGGGATTATGCAAACTTCAAAACAATCCGCAAGAGATAATCCATCTGCTTCGCCTCAACCAACATCTCTTTATACCTTTCCGTCGTCATAGACATTATGCAGTCACTTAATCTTCCTGAGTCTAAACTCATACCGCAACATAAAATTTACTTCACTCCCAACTAGAAAACATGAAAAGATTTTTCACATACCCATAACTCGGGGCTAAACCTCAAATCAAGATGGAAGTCAAGCACCTAATAGTTATTATATCCTCTAGCAGACCCTTCTCGTCGCTCCCAAATCATATGAATACATCTCGCGGTCATAAAATACTTATCACATAGCCATCCAACCATCACTTCAACTAATAGGGACACTACCGAACATATAAGTTCAAAAACATGTGCTTACACAATTAGCACCTCGGTACTCAAGCTGCAGGCAAAACCCGGCCTCAAGTCCTCTAGACTGACCCAACATCAACGCACAGAAATTACATCTCGCCCTTGATCGGGAAATCACAAGTCATCGACGCACATCTAATACTAAGTGCGCATACGAACGCGTGGAAGAAATTCAAAGTGTACATTCCAAGCTGAATCAAGGATGCACGATAAGAATTCAAGAATGTGAAGCATTTCCTAAAGGTTCTGCAGCCTCCCGAGGATAAGTACAAACGTCTCTGTAACGATCTACGAGACTCTACTAAACCTGCTCATGACTCGTGAGACCTGTGTAACCTAGACTCTGATACCAACTTGTCACGACTCAAGAATTGACCTGGTCGTGATCGCGCCTATTGTGAAACTAGGTCAGTCAACACAACTCTCGAATCAACCATTTTCCAATAAAAGTTTTTTTGTACCATTTATAAACCAATAATCTCATAATAAAATTTGAAAGGAAAGTGCGGAATAATTACACAAGCTCGACATCAGGGTGTCACTAGTCATGAGCAACTACTACCACTGTCTAACCACATCAAGACCAATATGGTCGGGAAAAGTCACAATTTATACATAAGGAAGAATAAAGAGGGAGAAAGCAGAGCCGCTATCGCCAGGCAGCTACCTTGCTAACTCCGACGAAACTGTCACCAAGCTCAGAAATACCTGAATCTGCACACAAGATGCAGGGAGTAATGTGAGTACTCCAACCTAGTAAGTAATAAAAGTAAATAAAGTCTTAGCAGTAAGAAATCATGTATACCACATCATGGCACCACAGAGGATACCACATGTTTACAAAGAAAAACAGGATACACATCAAATCACTCCGGTAAACTTCCATTTTCAGTAAAATCCTTTGGAAAATATCTTTCTAACCTTTCCCATAGAGGTTTAATGAATAATATATATAGTAAAAGTGACGAAAATCATAATCGGCCCCTCAGGCAAAGCATAGTTCGTAAACAGCCCTCGCCATAACAGAAATTCATAACCATTTCATAACTAAAAAAACTTCAGTTTAAATTAAAGTTATTTAAACATTTGTTCAACATTTTCAATAGAGGCTCGGTCTAAAAGATGAGTGAAAGCAGTAATTAAATCAACATGTTCAATAGAAACTCACTTTAAAACGGAGTGAAAAAAACAGTAAGTTCATAAACTGGCCTCCCAGGCAAAGCATCACTCATGTACATGTATATATATAGCCCCTCAGGCAAGCTTCTCATTTACTCATGACTCAACTATTACCAATCAGCGCTCACACTCAGCACTCATGCTCAATAAGTACCATATAGTAACCGCTATGGCGTGCAGCCCGATCCATAAATATATAGTCAACTGCGCTCACTGGGGGTGTGCAGACTCCGGAGAGGCTCCTACAGCCCAAGCACTATATCGTTGTGGCATGCAGCCCGATCCATAAATATATAATCCTCACAACCAGGACCTCAGCCTCTCTCAGTCATTAACCTCACAATCAGACCCTCGTTCTATCTCAGTCATCAACCTCACAATCAGACCCTCGGTCTATCTCAGTCATCAACCTCATGATCACTCGGACCATCAGTAAAATAGGGAACTTAGCCCAAACAGTTTTCACATTTTAAGAAGTATAGGGATAAAACCAGATTTAAACAATAAACAGGTAAAACATGACTGAGGATATGCTTACAAAACAAATAGAGTGAGGAAAAATAGTGAAAGTGCCCCTAAGGGTCTCAACAGGTCGGCACAAGTCCCCAAACATGGCGTGCAGCCTAAAATATAATATCAATCTCTAAAATATGGAATATCATAAGATTTCAAATCAAATATGCGACTTAACAGTCGTACGGTACGGACCAAGTCACAATCCCCAACGCTGCACGACTCCACGCTCGTCGTCTAGCGTGTGTATCACCTCAAAGTAGCACAACGATGTGAAATTCAGGGTTTCAAACCCTTAGGACAGCATTTACAATCATTACTTACCTCGATCCGGTCCAAACTCTAGCCCGCGGTGCCTTTGCCCTTACGAATCGACCTCCAAATGCTCCAAATCTAGCCACAATCAGTACATAAACATTAAAATATGCTAAGGGAACAAAGCCCACTCGAAAATATTCAATTTACATCAAATATCCCGAAATTACTCAAACCCGTCCCCCGTCTCGGAATCCGATAAAAAATACATCAATAAAATTCCCATTCACTCACGAGTCTGCCCATATCAAATTCATCAAATTTCGACCTCAATTGCCCATTCAAATCCTCAAAAGAAATCTCAAACTTTTCTTCCATTTTCCCCCAATTTTCACTCTAATTTCTCAAATTAAATAATGGAATTCAAGACCAAATCATGGAATTAAACCAAATATAAGTGAAGAATACTTACCCCAATATCTCCACTGAAAATCTCCTCAAATTCCACCTTCTCCCGAGCTCTCCAATGGTTTTTATGAAATTTGACTTAAACCCTCGATTTTAAAATATAAACTGTCTGCCCAGATTTTCCTTCATCGCAAACGCGACACTTCCCTCGCGTTCGTGAGGCACACTACTTCACAGACCGGAATCCCTTCTATGCAAATGCGAGACCCTTCATGCAAACACAATGCACAACTGCCTCAACACTTTGCGATCGCTACACCTACTACGTGAACGTGTAGAACAAATGCACTGGAGACCCAGCTATCCTTCTTCCTCTATGCGAACGCGACATGCACCTCGCGAACGCGATGACCATAGGCCTCACACCTTCGTGATCGCGGAACTATCTTCGCGAACGTGAAGTCCAACTTCACAGCATCACACCTTAACCTTTCACGAACGCGGGACATGCATCGCGAACGTGAAGGTCAAAAACCTGCAACACCAACAACAGTAATTCTGCAATTTTTCACAACATGAAATGGTCCGATTGACCACCCGAAACTCACCTGAGGCCCTCGGGATCTCAACCAAATATGCCAATATATCCCATAACATCATTCAAACTTGTTCCAACCTTCGGAACGCTCAAAACAACATTAAAACACCAAATTTGCATCGGATTCAAGCCTAAGAATTCCAAGAACTTTTAAATTACGGTTTTGATCAAAAACCCAATCAAACCACGTCCGAATGACCTGAAACTTTGCACACACATCCCAAATGACACAACGGAACTACTGCAACTCTCAAAATTCCATTCCGACCCCTATATCAAAATCTCACTTATCAACCGGAAATCGCCAAAAATCCAATTTCGCCAATTCAAGCCTAAATCTACTCCGGACCTCCAAAACTCATTCCGATCATGCTCCTAAGTCCCAAATTACCTCCCGAAGCTATTCGAACCATCGTAACTTCCATCCGATCCTTCTAACACATAAGTCAATATTCGGTTGACTTTTTCAACTTAAGCTTCCTCAAAAGAGACTAAGTGCCTCAAATCTTACCAAATCCTTTCCGAACCCGAGCCAACCAATCCGATCACACGTAGAACCGATAGACAAGGCAATAAGAAGCATAAATGGGGGAAACATAGAGGTAACTCTTGAGATGACTGGTCAGGTCATCACACTAGCCTTCTATCTAAAGTATGGACTTTTCACACCCTCCTATATTTGAGTATCGCGTACATTGTTCACCTTTACCTTACTTACCTTAAAATCTTGTATCACGTCTTGTATATCTTTCATGAACTTCCTTTCACATAGGTATAATTCACATCCATAATTTGAAGCGTTATTATCATATTTGCACCTCTGGTGTATACATAATTCGGTGAGAGCTTCATACCGACTTCTTATGAGGCTAGTATTCTTCTGATGCCCATAGAATATGGCTACTGTACTATCTCTCTTGCACCTCTGATATTTAAGAGTGATCTTGTAATGTTCTCAATCATGAGATCTATAATTTTCTAGGTCATATAATCAGACTCTTGATTTACTTAGTTAATGTAGCTCTTTAGTTTCCTCTTCCCTTTGATCAACCTTCATGTAGGATTAAGTTATCTTCCGATTTGTGACTCATGGTATTAGTTATTACGTTTAGCCTTTCATGAGCGTTGAGGAATATCCATGATACAATCCTTTAATAATTCAATCCTTCATCTATGACCTGGGCTCAATTCTTTCTTTTAACTTATGCCGGAATCTTCTACGGCTGTATATGCTGCATGTATTAAACTCCAAACACTTAAGTGTGTTCATAACGTAACTAACTCTGGATAACTAATCAAATAATTCTTTTCGTTCCTTCTCAGTTTTCTTTAAATGTACGCTATTACTTTTCCTGGTCCTTTTGCCTCCTTTTTGCGTACCTACGTAGCTTATCTTAGCTCCCACACATGCCAGAGTTTTCATGCAACTCCTATGATCTCGACTATTACTTTTGGTTTTACTCCCCGTTCATTAGCCACGATAGGTGTCACTTTCTTATAGAGTGCTTATAATGTTGTTATGAGACTATTGTTACAAGACCTTTTCCTCTTTCGGTCACTGTGCTTAGATTGAAGCCTTCTTCTTTATTCCCTCAGCTAGTCTTTCATTGTACTACTTAGAGAGGACCCTCTGACTCTTATAAAGCTGCGAGCTTATCATATCGTATACTAGATGGAATTTTTGATGTTCTTCCTTGCCGATAATAATTCGTAGTTACTTTTCTCCATGCCCTTGTGCTTGTAGGGTTGCTTCTGAACTAACATTTTGACTGTTTTCCTAGTGGCATTCTCTTTTATTTCCGTAACACTCATATGGTACCTTTAACTATCCACTGCTATCTAAATATTTCTCAAATATTACAATATCATAACTACGAGACTGAATTCATTATGTTGGGGTTTACTATGTTTATATCGCACGATTTGCTGATTTGTCTGTATTATCTTGTCTAGTCATAACTAGGCTTTTCCTGAATTACATACTAACTACTCGTTGGCCCATTCTCATATCAATATTCCGTGTAATCCTCCTTGAGTTATTTCCTTTGCCTTATCCTACATCTCGCACTGGCTCATTATCTATCAATAACATCTCAAGAAGGAACGCATACTTCCTTTTCTTGATGTCGTTCTTGCATAATATTCTTGAATCGTAGCATATCTGTAGGCTTCGAATGGGTGCAATTTCATCCCTTTCTCATTTTTATCACATTCCGTCTTTACCACTCCATAGCTACTAGAATCACTTAATTCTGACTTAATATCACGTCACTCCATATTCCCCCCTTTAAGGGAGCACTAAGGGCTAGAGCTACGATAATCTACCTATAGATGTTTTACCTCTTTAATTTTGGCGTCTTTTCACATCATTGATGACCCTTTCTCTCCTTATGGTAATCCTTCTCTACTAAGGATAACGAAATTCCTTACTTGCAAGGGTGACAATTAATATAATTGGCACATGCAGTGTCTTAAGCTTAACTTTGCTCACATGGGAAGCGTCTTCCTGAATGACCATTCTCTAAATTTCTCATGAATCTTCTTGTGTTGTCCATTATATTATCGTTGGAATGTAATCTGAAATTCTCATGATGTCGACTATTATCAATCACTCAATCCCTAATTCATGTTTAGTTTATCTTGTTCACCAATCCATACTAGTTCTATTACTCTGGGGTCTAACATTTCCTTCTGGTAGTTGTATTGAAATCACGAGCTTATTTCTTGAAATAAGGATATGACTTCATGGCCTATACTTTTTTTTTCTCAAGGCCTGTCACCTCTCGTATTTCCCTTCATTTGACTATAGACTCTGTAATACTGTCATTTTTTTTATCTACCGTTGTCATTCATGTACCACGTCTTACTCATAATACTTCATTAATTCTCTTCTTATTTCTTGCTAACATTTTTGTCAATCACTTTATTCCGAAAACTTCGACAAGACATTCTTTTGCATTTTAGCTCCCCCTGCCCCATCCCCGGGCTCTTTGGGTTGCCTAACATTCTCTCCCTACTAGGGACGAGAGCCATACTAAGGTAATATTTATCCATTCTAGGCTTCCAATGCCTATGTTTGTAGTATTCATATCTAGATGTACTATTTTAAAGTGTACCATCTGGGTGTCTCACAAGGAGAATTATTACCACGTTTGTAATATCCTTCAAAAATGTCCGCTAATGCTAACAATCCATCCAACATATTGGGTTACTCTAACCCCAGCCGGATCCTGATATCCGTCCTTTTCTTAGTCTACACCTATTAATCTTCAATAGGGTATAACTGAGATGGGTGTGGCCAATTATACATACTTCTGTTATTGTTGAGGGTAACTCACAATGCTTATATTTTTCTGCCGGAACTGTAATACTGATAATCTTCATTAACTGGGTGCCTCATACCCTTCTTCACCTTGCTCATTTTACTTGCTAAAACTTATGTTTCCCCTTCTTATTCTCTTTTTTTTTTACCGTAAGAGTGGATAGGCATTCTTGCCTTAGGGATCCTTATCAAGAAGTTTACACATCTTCAGTAATCACATGATCTGCTGAAGACCTCACATTTATTTATCATAAGCATGATGCAAAGTCATAGGAACTCTTCCATAGCCATGTTTTTTACCAACCGTCTTTGTGGATGTAGGTACCATCTTATTACGAATAAAATAGAAGTTAGGAATTTTAATTCTTACAACTGAGCTCTACCACACGATCTAGAGTAAGAAGAAAGAGTGACATTCCTAAATGCCCTGTAGCCTCATGCTTATAAGTGTGGTGAATGACACACCCATAAACAAGACTTTATTAGACACGGCTTGTAGACTCCCTAGGACAGAACAGCTCTGATACCACTTTGGTCACGACCCAAATCGATGGACCGCGACGGGCACCCGGTACCTTACTCAACCGAGTACCAACATAACGTATCTTTCATGTCATAATATCATAAATAACTAAGCCGGAGAAGCTACCGTGAAATAGGTGGGATACAACATGTAATAACAAAATATACATAAGATATACGGGCCTACAAGCCCAAAATAACCACTTGTACCCTGAATATAGGCCAACAAGGCCATATAATATCTTACGTACATGACATCTGTCTACAAGCCTCTAAAAATATGAAATTTTCATAGAGGTCGGGACAGAGTCCCGCCATACCAAACAATACACATCTAAATCATACCAACCAAACAAGCAACTCCGAAGCAAATAGAGTGTACCAACATTTTCCGTTGAGCTGATAGCCTACTTGGAGGGCTCTCAACCTGTTTATTAGGACCTGCGGGCATGAAACACAACGTCCCTAAGCAAAAAGGGACGTCAGTACGAATAATATACTGAGCATGTAAGGCATATAAATAAGTGCATAACAGACATGGAGGAAATATAGAGTAAATGACTCCACCTGTAAGTCTGAGTAACTTTGTAAATCATGAAATAATTATAGTATCATGCATATGCGTATAAATATCATGTCGTGCATAGGTACATGTTTCATAACATCATCAACCTCTAAGGGCATCTCATCATATCATCTTGGCCACTGTGGGCAAAATCATCAACGTATACCAGCTGATCAGGTGGTGGTGCGTATATAATGTCGTAACCTTTCCCAAATCCCATATATATATATATATATATATATATATATATATATATATATATATATATATATATATATATATGCGTATATAACGTCATCTGGTCATAGGTCAATGTACATGAATGCAATGCATGAAAAGTACGTTAATAAAATCTTTCGGAATGTCATAAAACCATTTTGTCTTTGTGTAATATCGTAAAGTAAACTCTTTTCAAGTTTCGTATTTTTTTCTGAGACCCATGAGCAGATGATAGAATATTATGACACATGGAAATTCAAGAACATAGATATCTCTAATACTTCTATGAATAGGGTCATTTATGGAATTTGTGCATTTGCTCGTTTCGTTTGGGTCGTATAGATCATGCCAAAAAGATAGAAGGGATAGCCTTAAGATACCTAAACCGATTCTCTTTTGCGAAAATACGTAACTGTGGATCGAAGTAGGAAAAAATCCGTATGGTATTCTTGAGAAATATTATACCGATGCTTCCTTAAAATTGCATCTTTCGCATAATCGGATCTTGTATGAATATTTCCGAAGCAAATTTCATGTTCCATCTCCTGCATTCTTGGTCACTACTAAATTTGATCTTGATTACAAGACATCATCTCTTGTCTTGGAAGAATCATTAATACCCTCATTCTTTCATCCTCTTCATACTACCATACTGGTTTTTCCCTCTCACACCAAGATGTGGCGTTGCCAAGATTATAAAATTGATTGGTTCCAGCCCAGCAATTAAGCCTTTATTTGAGAAGCATGTCATTTTGAAGTTTGCATTAGTTGAAGCGACCATATCATCAGAAGGGTCACTATGCTTGGTTGATGTATAAAGAACGCCAGCAGCATATCTTGCAATCAATCCACCAAGAGAATGAGCTAGAAAGGAAATCTTCTTTAGGCTCTCTCGCTTTTTTACAACCAGCATGACCATAGATCACAAAGTTTCTTCCTAACCACTTTTTAAGCTCTGTTTGTGCATATGTCCAATCACTTGGGCAGAAAAGATGACAAAGTTCTTCCTAACATTGTAACTAAGTACTTTAATCTTGAAGACTTAATGTTATGTCACCTTTCCTTCAATTGTATGAGTCATATGTACATAGACATAGTGGTTGCCACGTGGAGTGGGGTGAGAAATATTAATTATTATCCACTTATTAGGTAATTAGGTAATGTTCCATTACCCGGTAATTAACCAATTACCCGCAAAACTGAGAATTATTCCCACTTACTTAAAATATTACTCACTTTTCACATAACTTATACACCTTACTATTATGGCCATGTGGTACCTTGTATAGTACTAGTCCATAAATACTGAGTATTTTAGCTCGAACCGTATTTTATCCCAACATGCCAAACTTGGACGAAAATTCGTTTTCTTTGACTTGCTTCCCCTTTCACCTTTACGAATTTACTTATTACTTGTTTGAAATAGCATAATTCCTAAAATCTCCAAATAATCTTTTTTCTTCGACTGATGTCAGTTACCTTATGACAAATTCAACGTACAACACTACAATGTACAATATCATCGTAATGTAGTAATGCGGGATATGACATCTCACTTCCGGGCACATATTAATTTTTTATGGCGTATTTTCATATACGAAAATATGGGGTGTAACTAGGGGTGTGCATTCGAATCGGTTTATCGATTATTTGTTATCGGTTTATCGATTTATCGATTGTGATTTCGATTTCGAAATTTTCCTTATCGAGTAATCGATTTCGATTTCAATTTTGTCCTCTTTGGTTATCGGTTTATCGATAAACCGATAAGAATTCATTTCAATTTTTTTTTTAATTTTTTTCATTTCAAAAAGAAAATAAACCGATAAGAAATAATGGGAGTATTAGGCAGAAAAGATCAAGAAGATTATATTAGTATGGGGAAAAAGGCTTTAAAGTTGAACAAGTTTTTAGCAATCTCTGGTCCTTTCCTCACAGGCCTAGCAGCGATTGGCTCGACATTTGTAGATTCTTCTCCTTCTCATGGATCTTGGGCAGCTATGTTTGGAATTGTTGATGGCGCTTTGGCAAGTGTAGTTAACACAATAGATCATGGTGGACAAATTGGAATGGTATTCGAAATGTACAGAAGTAACGCTGGTTTCTTCGAGTACATGCAACAATCAATTGAATCAAACTTGAGTTAGGCGTTCGTCTTATTTATAAACGGTGTTCGTCTTATTTTAGCTTCTTTTTGTCCATATTAGTTAGGCGTGCTTATAGTGATATTCTTTCCGTGGAATCCCGCAAATTTTCTTATTAGTGTAATAGATAACCGAATCGAAAAAATCGAAATCATATTGAAACGATAACGATAAGCATATGTACAAATCGATAAGTAATTATCGATAAGGGTCAAAATCGAATCGATAAATCGAATGTACACCCCTAGGTGTAACAGCATCCCCCTTAATCGAAGATTTTTCCTTACTATATATAATCAAGTCACCCTTATCCTTTACTTGGGCCAATGCCCTGTTGCCTCCGATATGTCTCGGTCGTCCCTTTAGGTGTTGCGTCTTCCGACTCGTCGGATATCGGGAAAGAGATGCAGAGTGGGCTATGCTATCTTTCACTGCCCAGTCATCTAGGCGGGACATTGGTTAGTTCGATCGTGACGGTAAGATTTTGACCAATACAAATGACAATAAGACTCAACCTCAAAACATAATCAGTAGTATTATTACTATGTTATATGGTACGAGACATATCATCTAAAAGTTTAAATTTTTGAGTCGGCAACAAGTTCAAGTAGACAAACTCTAGTTAAAGGAGAAAAATGCTAGAAGTAGAAAAATTAGTCCCTATCCGGAGATAGATTATAGTTTAGCTAAGACATATAGTGCCAAATAAGATAAATTGATGGACCAGATTTGAATTTATTTATTGGTC
Source organism: Nicotiana sylvestris (assembly GCF_000393655.2). NCBI lineage: Eukaryota > Viridiplantae > Streptophyta > Magnoliopsida > Solanales > Solanaceae > Nicotiana > Nicotiana sylvestris. The sequence goes on from NC_091062.1 coordinate 187,510,083, forward strand.
AAAATAGGCTAGGCTTGTGAATTTCACCTGACTATGGCATATAAACACCCTGTTAATTGGTCCTGCCTTTTCCTTTGTAAAGGTCCCCATTCTATTCACTCCATTTATATTCAAACTCTAAATTCCACTTAAGCCGGAGGCGGATGTAGTGTATAACTTACGGGTTCAACTGAATTCATAACTTTTGATGCGGAGTCAAAATTTGTATGTAAAAAATTACTAAAATTACAAAAATAGTAGATATGAACCTATATTATAATGGGTTCAATGTTAAAAATATTAAAATTAAATCTATATAATTTAAATCCTGGATCCGCCTCTGACTTAAGCTATGTGACAGTAAATGATGCATCTGTTCACGTGAATAATTTTGAGACAATATCTACCCACTGTAGGAAATTGTAGGGTTTTTTATACGAATTGCCTGCTAGATTCACTGAAACTGTAGGGATCTTTATACGAATAACCGGCTAGATTCATTTTTTTCCGGATATACAAAGATTATACAATAATTATATATATATTTTACAATTTTTACATATATAATATATTTTTCTGGTAATTTTGATATAAGTAGTTGGGTGGACGGCTATTTAAATTAGTTTTTAAAAAAGTCCAGCTTGTAAAAATGGGATTGTAGCAATTAATTGGAGTTGTTACTGTAACTGAGTATGTTAATTAGTGAAATTTATTTGAAAATTTATAGTGTTAGATAAATCGAGTTTTTATAATATTGCACTTGAGATATTTTTATATGGAGGGACATGAAAAAATATGATTTATATATTTGACACAAACTTGCTTGAAACTAGAACATATTTCAGTAGCTATTGTTATTGCATCGTTATTCTGTGATACCATTTTGCACCCAATAATAGAATTGTTTTCTAGGATTATGAGATTTATTTTTCTAACTTGATGGCTGAGGGATAAAAATGACTCAAAGGCTCCTGTACAAGAAGCCAAAGTTAGTCAATGTCATTGCTAAATAGCTCTAAACTGTTGTAGACAATGAACAAAACTGACATATTCGAAATCATCACATAAATTCAAATTTATCACACTCGTGTGGAAATATGTGGCGATTGCATTTGTTTTCCCCCTTTAAATTCCTTTGGAATGGACCACTGCAGAGCGTCAATACTGTTAGGGCCTAGAGGAACGACTAGAGCTGTCAATATAAGCGGGGCTGGGCCGACGTCAATATAGGTGGGGTCGGACTGACCCAACCCAGCTCACATGGACTTTAGTTATTAACGGGCTGGGATGGACTAACCCACTATTTTGGTGGGTCTTATAATGGTCAGTCCGCCCCAATCCTATTTGGGTTGCGGGCCCCCTCGGGCCGACCTATCATTTTTTAAAATATAATTTTATATTTTTTCTTTAAGTTCTAAACAAATAAAATATAAATATTTAAAAGTTAAAAAAATCTTATTGAAAAAATTTCACAAAACCTAAAAACGTATAGTTGAGTTGTACTTTATTACTGTTAGAATATACTATAAGCCATGCGTATTGTTATAGTATTCTTTATGAACAATTATTTATTTACTTGTTTAAATTCAATAAAGTTTCATTTTAAATAGATCATGTGTTGGTTTGTGCGTCCATTGCTTACATAGTAGATGATTTAGTGTATAGAGTTTAGCTTATACACGGAAGATTAAATCATCGGTTCTTGTAAGACATAAAAGTTAATGTTCACAATCTAATGATGGAATTGGACAAATCATCGGAATGATTGTAGCACAAGATTAAGTATAATTTATCTTGATTATGGGAATGGTTTAATTCCAACTTCTTGTGCTAGTACATTTTGTATGTATTGAACGGATCAAGTAGAGATGAGTATTTTATACTGACTTTATAAAATAATTTCTCTAGTCCATTTAATGTACTTATACTCTTAATCCTGATATAATTATTATTAGCTGTGTATGTCACTTGTTGTTTTGATTTATTAAAAGGCGAGATTCTTTCGCGAGTCAATAAGCCTGGTAAATTGGATGACAATGATATACATTGGCGAAGTAATAATTAGTTGATGGAATCCATGTCTCAATTTTGAGATTGATGATACTCCTTTATGAAAGCTTATAAGTTTTCATGTGTAAACCCGGCCGGTGGATTTTGTATCCGACACATGAAATAAGTTAAGTGTAAGTCTAAAGGAAGTAATCAATAAATTAAATAGTCAGTAATTTAATTTGATTGATTAGTATCTGAATCTTAACATGGGGAGTTAAATAAGGTTTTATGGAAGAATTTCGAAATTGAACTAAGGAGTGCAATTACGAATTTTTAGTGGAATAATTCGTAATTTATTATGATGGAAATTAGTTTCAGAATTTCGAAATTAATATCATAATAGGAAGCCTTGTTAATTAAATTCTGTGGTCCCTACTGTGCCTAAATAATAGAAAATAGTGGAAACTGTTACTTAGTGGGAAAGAAAACGTGGAAACCGTCCCTTAGTGGGAGAAGGAAACCTAACAGGTTTTGAAAACGGTTTTGACCTAAAAAACGCAGCTATATATATGGATATAAGGGCTGGACGTTTTTGACATGATTCTGACTGCGGTTTCTACTAGAATTTTGCCCACCCAAAATTCTTTTTTTTGGTTATTGTTTGGGTAACACAGTAGAAGACTGTGGAAATCTGCTAGTGTGTTTTCAACTGAGGAACTGGAGAACGACCTAGATTTGTTGTGTTTACGCTTCAAGAGGTAATCCTAAAATCTCCATACATGCTAGTTGTTTAGATTACACGTGAATAAGATTCTGTTATTGCTTCCGCTGTGGTATATATTCCATTCAATTGGTATCAGAGCTTACTCACGTCTAATTAAATAATTAGGATAAACCATAAGGATTAATATCATGTTCTATATGCAAGTTTTGAATTACATGCAAAGTTTGTTTTTCTGAAAACCTGCACTTTTTTTTTTGTGTGATTATCTGTTATGGGTTGTGATGATTATTCTGGAAACTTGATGTATCTTTTTAATATTGGTGATGTTGAGTTAGAATAATCTGAAAATTGAATTTTATCATGTAAAATGGAAAAACACATTCTGCTGAATTAGGGCAGAAAATCGGAGGTCAAAAAGTTGACGGACTCCGATTGACCTGAAACTTGGCAGGTCCATGCGAAACGGCCCAGTGAGCAATACTCATGGATTTCATGCATGACTGAAGTCGTTTTTTGGGCGTTCGGGGTCGTTTAGATGGTGTTTTTGCTGTTTTTCTAAAATTCTGAATTTTTTTTTAGTTGTTTTTAATTCCAGAAATTGTGGGGATCAATTCCCTTGGTCCCCGGGCTTAAAAAATCAGTGATATAATGTTTTTACATGTTGACGTAGGTTTTCTTCCATATCGGATAAAAATATTATGAATAATCACTATGTTATACTAGTCATTGATTATTTGTATTTACTCTCCATCTGAGTATGCATGTTGGTTCAATGGGACTAATATATGTTGAATGTTGATATTCACTTGGCTTAAATTAACAGTTTACTCTCCATCTGAGTATGACATGTTTAAGTTTATGGAGTGAAAATCTGTCATTATATATGTATATTGCAAGAATAGCTTCTTTCCCATCGAAATTTGTTGTTCAAGGTGCATAGATTGTATATATATAATGTGTTTTGAATTTTAATGTTCATAATACAAACTGATTTGATCTATTTAAATATTTAATGTCTCCCAGATTAACAATGACTGCTTTTAATCCCCTTACTGCCATTCTTACCCAAAACAAACTTGAGGGTCCAAATTATGTTGATTGGAAACGAAATTTGGATATTGTTCTAATTGCTGAAGAGTACAAATTTGTGCTCGATGAGGTGTGTCCAGAAAAACCTGGAGATGATGCCACAGATGATGAACAGAAGGCTTACCAGAAATGGATTAAGGCTGATGAGATGGCGCGGTGTTACATTTTGGCATCCATGTCGAATGTTCTGCAACATCAGCATCAGTCGATGGAGTCTGCTTATGACATTCTGGAAAATCTCAAAGAAATGTTCGGAGATCAGAATCGTGCGGCTAAGCAGACTGCCATGAAAGCCCTTCTGAATACCAAAATGGTTGAAGGTTCATCGGTCAGGGACCATGTTCTGAAGATGATGAGTCTTCTGAATGAACTGGAGGTCCTTGGAGCTAACATTGATAAGGACACGCAGGTTGAAATGATCCTGCAGACTTTGCCTGACAGTTTTCAGCAATTTCGCCTGAATTATAACATGAACAAAATGGATTTGTCCCTTGCGAAATTGTTGAATGAGCTGCAGTCGGCAGAGACTATTATCAAGTCCCAAGCTCCTCCCGTGGCATTGAATTTTGAGGCAGGTTCTTCTTCTAAGCCGAGAGGCGGGCAGAAAAAGAAAAAGGCTCAAAAACCCTCTGTTGGTGGCGCGACTGCTGGTGTGAAAAAGGCTAAGGGCAAGTGTTATCACTGCAAGCAGCCCGGGCATCATAAGAAGCAGTGTCCAACTTATCTGGCCAAGCTGAAAAATAAACCAGGTGATTTACATCTACTTGTCGTTGAAACATTTTTAGCGGCTGTTTCTACCATGTCATGGTGTGTAGATTCGGGAGCCACTAATCATATCTGCACTTATTTGCAGGGGTTTCAGGTAACGCGGCGGCTAAGTAAAGGAGAAATCAATGTTTATCAAGCAGACGGTTCAGCAGCCCCAGCTTTAGCATTAGGAAATATTAGTATTTCGTTTGGTAGTGGTAGAGTTTTAGCTTTAAAAGACACATTATATGTACCTTCCGTTAGAAGGAATTTAATTTCGGTTTCTAGCGCTATGAGAGATGGTTATGATTTTAATTGTCATGACGTTGATAAATGTGTTATTACTCATAATAAGCGTTATCTCTCTTCGGCTACATTGATTAATGGTCTTTTTGTTGTTGACTCTATTCCTAAACCGTTACCACCTAAAGAACTGAATAATGTTGATTTACCAAGCAAGAGAAAACGTTCTTCTGAATTGAGTGAAACATATTTATGGCACTTGCGTTTGGGTCATATAAATCTGAACAGAATTTCCAGGTTGGTCAAGGATGGACCTTTAAGTTCATTGAAAGTGGAGGCACTACCAACTTGTGAATCTTGTTTAGAAGGGAAAATGACAAAACGAAATTTCCCCTCAAAAGGAAATCGGGCAAGTGATAAATTAGAATTAATTCATTCTGATTTGTGTGGTCCAATGAATGTCCAAGCAAGAGGTGGTTTTGAGTATTTTGTGACTTTCACAGATGATTACTCAAAATATGGATATATTTATTTGTTGCGTCGAAAGTCTGAATGTTTTGAAAAGTTCAAAGAATTCAAGACTGAGACTGAAAAGCGACATAATAAACATATCAAGACACTACGATCTGATCGTGGTGGGGAGTACCTCTCTACAGACTTTATTGGTTATTTATCAGAATGTGGAATTACATCTCAATTATCTGCACCTGGAACTCCACAACAAAATGGTGTAGCTGAAAGAAGAAATAGGACTCTTATGGAAATGGTTAGATCAATGATGAGTTATTCCGATTTGCCTTCGTCTTTTTGGGGACATGCCTTAGAAACGGCGAATTATGTTCTGAACTTAGTTCCTTCAAAGTCAGTACCCTTGACCCCTACAGAATTGTGGACTGGGCGCAAGCCTAGTCTGCGGCATATTCGAGTTTGGGGTTGTCCGGCACATGTGCTAAAGGGGAAAACGGATAAATTGGAGGCAAGAACGGATGTATGCGTGTTTATAGGTTATCCAAAAGGGACGAAAGGTGGTTTATTCTATTGTCCTAAAGAGAAAAAGGTAATTGTTAGCACAAATGCCAAGTTTCTAGAAGAGGACTATTTGATGAACCATGTTCCTAGAAGTAAACTCGTTTTACAGGAACTCAACAAAGGAATGGAAACTCAGTCATCTGAAAATCAAAACGACCATATCCAAACCCCGGAAGTCGATTTTGACATACCATTGCACTTTAGTAGTGGGAGAAATGTCAATAGACTTAATGTACCACAAGAACAAGTGCCCGCAGTCATACTACCACAAAGTAGTGGGAGTCATGTTGAGCAGACTGCACAACAGGAAGAAGTCGTTGATATCCCTGTGGATAGCATGGAGACTCAGGTTCCTGATGATGTTGTGGTTCAACCACAAAATCAACGTGATATAGTTGCAACTGATGTAGTGCGTAGTCGTAGTGGGAGAGAAATAAGACAGCCAGTTCGTTACACGCTCTTGGGAGAATCATATGATAGGATCCCTGAGGAGCCTACCTCCGAACCTGTCAATTACGACCAAGCACTACATGATAAGGATGCCGATAAGTGGGTTGCTGCTATGAAATCAGAGATGGAGTCTATGTACTCTAATCAGGTTTGGGATCTTGTAGAACCAACTGATGGGGTTAAACCCATTGGATGCAAATGGATCTATAAGAAAAAGAGAGGTGTAGACGGAAAAGTACAAACTTTTAAAGCAAGGCTTGTAGCGAAAGGGTTTACTCAGAAAGAAGGGATTGACTATGAGGAAACCTTCTCGCCGGTAGCCATGCTTAAGTCTATAAGGATTCTCTTATCCATTGCTGCTCATTATGATTATGAGATTTGGCAAATGGATGTCAAGACAGCTTTCCTTAATGGAAGTCTTGATGAGTGCATCTATATGATGCAACCAGACGGTTTTATGGAAAGTGGCAAAGAGCACATGTTGTGTAAGCTTAAAAGGTCCATTTATGGACTAAAACAGGCATCTAGGGCATGGAACACTTGTTTTGATAAGGCGATTAAAACTTTTGGTTTTGATCAGTGTCTTAACGAATCTTGTGTATACAAAAAGTGGGATGGGGACAAAGTGGCATTTTTGATCTTATATGTAGATGACATACTGCTCATAGGAAATAATGTGGGCATGTTGAATTCAGTTAAGCAGTGGTTGTCCACACATTTTGATATGAAAGATTTGGGAGAAGCGGCTCATATCCTTGGGATCAAACTCTTGCGAGATCGCAAGAAAAGGATATTAGGCTTGTCCCAAGGTCTTTATATTGATACAATACTCTCCAGGTTTAGCATGCATGATTCCAAGAAAGGATTCCTTCCTTTCAGACATGGAATTTCTCTATCTAAAGATCAGTCTCCTAAGACTGATGAAGAGATAGAAAAGATGAAGGCGGTCCCTTATGCATCAGCTGTGGGGAGCCTCATGTATGCTATGTTATGCACTAGGCCTGATATCTGCTTTGCCGTTGGCGTTGTTAGCAGATTTCAGTCTAATCCTGGGAAAGAGCATTGGACGGCGGTTAAACATATAATCAAGTACCTGAAAAGGACTAGGGATTACATGTTGATCTACCAATCGGATGACCTGGTACCTATTGGGTATACTGATTCGGATTTCCAATCAGACAGAGATTCTAGAAAGTCTACCTCAGGTAATGTGTTTACTCTTGGAGGTGGAGCCATAAGTTGGAGGAGTATCAAGCAAACTTGTGTTGCTGATTCCACCATGGAAGCCGAATATGTGGCAGCCTCTGAGGCAGCCAAAGAGGCAGTTTGGCTCGGTAACTTCCTGAGAGAGTTGGGTGTGGTTCCTTCGATTCAAGCACCAATTACGCTTTACTGTGATAATAGTGGTGCGGTTGCAAATTCAAAGGAGCCACGAAGCCATAAGAGGGCAAAGCACATTGAGCGTAAATATCATTTAATTCGTGATATAGTGCAGAGAGGGGATGTAGTGGTCACCAAGATTGCGTCAGAGAACAACTTGGCAGATCCGTTTACTAAGAGCTTACCACAGAAGACTTTTGATAAGCATGTAGAAGGAATGAGTGTCAAAATTGTAGACGCATGGTTATTAGTCTAAGTGGGAGATTGTTAGAATATACTATAAGCCATGCGTATTGTTATAGTATTCTTTATGAACAATTATTTATTTACTTGTTTAAATTCAATAAAGTTTCATTTTAAATAGATCATGTGTTGGTTTGTGCGTCCATTGCTTACATAGTAGATGATTTAGTGTATAGAGTTTAGCTTATACACGGAAGATTAAATCATCGGTTCTTGTAAGACATAAAAGTTAATGTTCACAATCTAATGATGGAATTGGACAAATCATCGGAATGATTGTAGCACAAGATTAAGTATAATTTATCTTGATTATGGGAATGGTTTAATTCCAACTTCTTGTGCTAGTACATTTTGTATGTATTGAACGGATCAAGTAGAGATGAGTATTTTATACTGACTTTATAAAATAATTTCTCTAGTCCATTTAATGTACTTATACTCTTAATCCTGATATAATTATTATTAGCTGTGTATGTCACTTGTTGTTTTGATTTATTAAAAGGCGAGATTCTTTCGCGAGTCAATAAGCCTGGTAAATTGGATGACAATGATATACATTGGCGAAGTAATAATTAGTTGATGGAATCCATGTCTCAATTTTGAGATTGATGATACTCCTTTATGAAAGCTTATAAGTTTTCATGTGTAAACCCGGCCGGTGGATTTTGTATCCGACACATGAAATAAGTTAAGTGTAAGTCTAAAGGAAGTAATCAATAAATTAAATAGTCAGTAATTTAATTTGATTGATTAGTATCTGAATCTTAACATGGGGAGTTAAATAAGGTTTTATGGAAGAATTTCGAAATTGAACTAAGGAGTGCAATTACGAATTTTTAGTGGAATAATTCGTAATTTATTATGATGGAAATTAGTTTCAGAATTTCGAAATTAATATCATAATAGGAAGCCTTGTTAATTAAATTCTGTGGTCCCTACTGTGCCTAAATAATAGAAAATAGTGGAAACTGTTACTTAGTGGGAAAGAAAACGTGGAAACCGTCCCTTAGTGGGAGAAGGAAACCTAACAGGTTTTGAAAACGGTTTTGACCTAAAAAACGCAGCTATATATATGGATATAAGGGCTGGACGTTTTTGACATGATTCTGACTGCGGTTTCTACTAGAATTTTGCCCACCCAAAATTCTTTTTTTTGGTTATTGTTTGGGTAACACAGTAGAAGACTGTGGAAATCTGCTAGTGTGTTTTCAACTGAGGAACTGGAGAACGACCTAGATTTGTTGTGTTTACGCTTCAAGAGGTAATCCTAAAATCTCCATACATGCTAGTTGTTTAGATTACACGTGAATAAGATTCTGTTATTGCTTCCGCTGTGGTATATATTCCATTAGTCAATATAAGCGGGGCTGGGCCGGCGTCAATATAGGTGGGGTCGGACTGACCCAACCCAGCTCACATGGACTTTAGTTATTAACGGGCTGGGATGGACTAACCCACTATTTTGGTGGGTCTTATAATGGTCAGTCCGCCCCAATCCTATTTGGGTTGCGGGCCCCCTCGGGCCGACCTATCATTTTCTAAAATATAATTTTATATTTTTTCTTTAAGTTCTAAACAAATAAAATATAAATATTTAAAAGTTAAAAAAATTTTATTGAAAAAATTTCACAAAACCTAATAACTTTTTATACTATTCCAATATATCACATGAATACTAAAGAAGTAAAAGACAAAATTATTTTATTCACTAAAAGTCAAAATTCAAAACAAACTATTCAAGAGAACGTCCATGACGCTTATGGGATATGTTAGCGGAAACGTAAAAGAAAGAACACAAGATTTAACGTGGTTCGGATCAAAATAATCCTACGTCCACCAGAGAACAATTGCCCTTTTTAATATTAACAAAGGAAGGGGAGATTTCCCAATTACACTTAAGAGAATTTCTCTCTTAACTCTCTACTCACTACAATGTATTGTATTATTTTGGGATGATTTCTACAAGTGAAGGAGTGCATCTATTTATAGAGGTAAAGACCTCCTCTTGATGTCATTGGTGACATCAAACTACCTCCTCTTGATGTCATGGGTGACATCAAAGGAGGAAGCTTCCTCCTAGCATCCACACCAACTCTTTCCACCAACTCTTCCAATTGGCATGCCATTGTTGACTAAACATAAACCAACATTTTCAGCATGCCATTGTTGACTAAACATAAACCAACATTTTCAATCTCCACCTTGGTTTGCGTTTCGAGCGTGTGAACAACTCTGGCCAAAACTTCTAAGCTTACTGGGCAACCCCGTTGTAAGAAACAAGAAGAATCAAACCATTGTTGAACATACCACCTCCACCTAGCAACTGTTCTCTTCGGAGTTGCATCAGTTGATGCACACCCCCGCCAAGTCCTTGCAGTGTGCAAACTTAGCGAGCGGGACTATCTTGGTCAACATGTCTGCAGCATTATCGTCTGTGATAACCTTCACGACCTTGATAGTTCCCTCATCAATAACATCTCGAATAAAATGAAATCTGACATCAATGTGTTTAGTGCGCTCATGAAATCTCTGATTTTTCATTAGATGAATAGCACTCTGACTATCACATCTAAGAGTTGATTCCAGCTGAACCAAACTCAATTCCGCTACTAAACTTTTCAACCAGATAGCTTCCTTTACCGCCTCCGCTGCTGCCATGTATTCTGCTTCTGTCGTAGACAAAGCGACAATCGACTGCAAAGTCGACTTCCAACTGACGGCACTGCCAACGAGGGTAAAGATGTATCCAGTTGTGGACCTTCTTCTGTCAAGATCTCCTGCATAGTCAGAATCCACATAACCGAGAATTGAAATACCTGTACCACTTTTTCGAAAGGTAAGACCAACACCAGAAGCTCCTTTGAGATATCTCAATATCCACTTGACAGCTTCCCAATGCCTCTTTCCTGGGTTGGACATGTATCTACTTACCACACTTACAGATTGAGCAATATCTGGACGTGTGCATACCATAGCATACATAATACTACCAACTGCACTGGCATAAGGAATCTTTGACATATGCTCCACCTCATCCTCAGACTGAGGCATTTGTGACTCTGAAAGTTTAAAATGAGGAGCTAATGGTGTACTTACAGGCTTGCACGTTTGCATATTGAATCTCTCGAGAACCCTTTCAATATACCTCTTCTGAGAAAGATGTACAACATCGTCTTCTCTTGAAATCTCCATACCAAGGATTTTCTTTGCAGCTCCTAAATCCTTCATGTCAAATTCCTTACTCAATAGTTTCTTCAAAGCATTTATCTCTGTAATGTTGTTAGCAGCAATAAGCATATCATCAACATACAACAGTAAATAAATCATTGAGTTACCAGACATCTTCTTGTGATACACACAACTATCAAATGCACTCCTTGAGAATTCATGTGTAGTCATGAATGCATCAAACCTCTTGTACCACTGTCTAGGGGATTGCTTCAAACCATACAAAGACTTCTTTAGTTGGCATACGTGATCTTCTTTTCCCTCAGCTAGGAAACCTTCAGGTTGATCCATATAGATTGTCTCTTCTAGATCACCGTGTAAGAAAGCAGTTTTGACATCAAGCTGTTGAAGCTCCAAGTCAAATTGTGCAACCAATGCTAGTAGCACGCGAATTGAGCTATGCTTCACGACCGGAGAGAAAATCTCATTGTAGTCAATTCCCTCCTTTTGGCTGAAACCTTTTGCAACCAATCTCGCCTTGAACCTAGCATCTTCCACTTCAGGAATTCCCTCTTTCTTTCGGTAGACCCACTTGCATCCAACTGTCCTCTTCCCCTTTTGTCTTTTCACTAAGACCCATGTCTGATTCTTGTGAAGAGACTCCATCTCTTCAGTCATGGCTAACCGCCATTGTGCGGCATCCTTGCAAGAAGTTGCTTCAATATACGAGGAGGGCTCCAGATCTTTAATCTCTTCTTGTGCAGCTACGAACGCATATGCAATCAAGTTTGCTTGATTTATAAGGCGTTCCGGTTCTCGTGTCTGCCTCTTCTCCCTCCCCTTCGCAATTGTGTATGGTTCATTGACAGCAAGTTCTTCAACGCCTACATCTTCTGACTCATCTTTAACCTGAGTCTCTTGATCCTTTTCCTTGGCAAGCTCCACCGGAAGCTCCACCTGCTCGTTGTTCTTGTTTCCTGAAAACTCCACGGAAACTTTACGGGGATCAAGTATAGAGGATTCATCGAAGGTGACATCTCTACTAACTATAAATTTGAGTAAAGACAAACACCAAAGTTTGTACCCTTTTACTCCATCCACATACCCTACGAATATGGCCTTCTTAGCCCTTGGTTCAAGCTTTCCTTCATTAACGTGATAATAAGCTGGACACCCAAATACTCGTAAGTATGAATAGTTAGAGGGTTCACCTGACCATACCTCATTCGGAGTCTTAAAGTCAATTGCCGATGCTGGAGATCGATTGACAATATGAGCAGCAGTGTGAACTGCTTCAGCCCAAAATACTTTGGACATTTTGGCTTGTAGGAGCATACAACGAGCCTTTTCAAGAAGAGTTCTGTTCATTCTCTCGGCAACTCCATTCTGCTGTGGGGTATGCCTGACAGTCCTATGTCTTGAGATCCCATGAACCTTGCAGAATTCATTAAACTCTTCATTGCAAAACTCCAAGCCATTGTCTGTGCGAAGATACTTGATTTTCCGCTCCATTTGATTTTCAATCAAAATCTTCCACTCTTTAAATGCTTCAAAAGCATCACTTTTTGCCTTCAAAAAATACACCCAAACCTTTCGTGAGAAATCATCAATAAAAATGAGAAGATACCTCTTTCCGCCCTTCGATGGAAGTTTAGAAGGACCCCATAAATCTGAATGGATGTAGTCTAGCACTCCTCTTGTCTTGTGTTTGCCAGTGCTGAAGCTGACCTTCTTCTGCTTCCCTAGAACGCAGTGCTCACAGAAGTCAAGCGTGCTGATCTTCTCACCTTCCAAAAGTTTACGATTGCTCAACATCTCCAGTCCACGTGCGCTCATATGACCCAGTCTCATGTGCCATAGTCTTGCCTTGTCATCATTAGATAACTGCACTGTAGATGCATTTGCAGAGCCAACAATGGTGCTTCCGGCCAATGTGTAAAGGCCGTTCTCCAGCTTGCCTTTCAGCATGACTAAAGAACCTTTAGTCACCTTCATAGTTCCTGCTTCGCTCATGTACCTGTAGCCTTGTTCATCCAGAGTACCCAAGGAGATCAAATTCTTCTTCAGATCAGGAACATGACGGACTTGTGTAATAGTCCTCACGATTCCATCATGGCAGCGAACCCGAACTGAGCCAATGCCAACTATTGCACAAGTTGCATTATTGCCCATTACTACGGTTCCTCCACTTTTCTCGTAGCTGCTAAACCAGTCTTTTCGGAACGTCATATGCAGAGTACAAGCAGAGTCTAACACCCATTTGTTTTCATAACTACTATTATTATTACACGATGTTGTTAGTACATAATCATTATCAAAATTATGTACCTGTTCAACTGTAGATGCACTCGCCTTTTCCTTGGACTTTGACATTGGGCAATCTCGTTCAAAGTGCCCCTTCTTGCCACAACCCCAACACTCTGTATTCTTCTTGTTCACACGAGACTTTGATCTGTGCTTTGATTTGGTCTTTCCCTGTTGGCTAGTCCGGCCTCTTACAAAGAGGCCACTTGCCTGGTCATCTCTATCTCCTTCAATGTGCCTCCGCACATCACTAGAGTTAAGTGCCTGCCGCACTTGCTCAAGCTTGATAGGCTCCTTGCTATACATCATTGAATTCTCAATATCACGATATCCTGAAGTCAATGAAAATAGCAAAGCACATGCAAGCGTCTCCTCCTCCCTTTTAATTCCTGCAATCTGTAAGTCCATGACAAGTTTATTAAACGCATCTAAATGATCTTGTAACGAAGTACCTGACCCCATCTTAAATGTGTGAAGACGCCGTTGTAACAACATTCTTGTTGTCACTGATCGGTCTTGGTATAGCCCTTCTAGCTTTTCCCACAACTGTTTGGCCGTCTCTTCGGTACCCGTACTCACTTCACAAAGCACGTTAGGTGCAAGGGATAGTTGGATTGCACTCAATGCATCCCCTTCAATCTTCTCCTTGTCGGGAGCTGATATATCCGTAGGATACTTTCCGTCAATAGCATGGATTGAACCTTCCCTCCGCAGTAACGCCATCATCTGGATCTTCCAGATATTGAAGTTGTTGCGTCCATTGAATCTATCAATTTCAAACTTCATGGAACTCATATTTGCTTGTTCTTTCTCCTTGGATCGTTAAAGAATCCTGTCGCTCTGATACCAATTGTTAGCGGAAACGTAAAAGAAAGAACACAAGATTTAACGTGGTTCGGATCAAAATAATCCTACGTCCACCAGAGAACAATTGCCCTTTTAATATTAACAAAGGAAGGGGAGATTTCCCAATTACACTTAAGAGAATTTCTCTCTTAACTCTCTACTCACTACAATGTATTGTATTATTTTGGGATGATTTCTACAAGTGAAGGAGTGCATCTATTTATAGAGGTAAAGACCTCCTCTTGATGTCATTGGTGACATCAAACTACCTCCTCTTGATGTCATGGGTGACATCAAAGGAGGAAGCTTCCTCCTAGCATCCACACCAACTCTTTCCACCAACTCTTCCAATTGGCATGCCATTGTTGACTAAACATAAACCAACATTTTCAGCATGTCATTGTTGACTAAACATAAACCAACATTTTCAGGATATCCAACACATTTGAATCTGCTTGTGAGAAGATTGTCTTAACATCTTCACTTTAATTTATCTACATCTACAATTCATATGCAATATTAATTAGTTAAATATTAAAAATAATTAAAATGTTAAAGCTAATTAATATTTTAAGACTTTGATCTTTTAATATGATGAGCTTAATAAACTTTAAGCTTGGGATACTCTTCTTGTTATTTTTTGTGTCATATACTTTTTATATTTTATATATTTTAAATATGTATTTTATTAGGCCCACGCCCCGGCCCGGCCCAGCCTCAATCAAGCCTCACAAGCCACGGGCTTAAAAGCCTCGTTTTTAAATGGGCTCCAAAAATTCTAGCTCAACCCTGCTAAATCACGGGATGGGCTGGCCCGACGGGCCAAACCCATATTGACAGCTCTAGGAACGACTCAGCTCATAGTAGTAAAATACAAAATTGGTCGATTGCTGAAACTAATTATATTTGCTACCCGAAAAATATATAAATTATATATACCTTTTTTTCTTATATAACACACACTTATGCAATATGTATATTATATATATATATATATATATATATATATATATATATATATATACTATTACTTTGAAAACGGCTAAAAATATATATATTTCTCTCCCAAAAATTATGTGTCCAATTAAGATTGATGAGGACCACATAATTGAATAGCATATGTAATCTAAGTTTCATCCTTTGACGTTTATAATTTTTGTTGAAAGTTAAATCCAGGGGCCGTAACTAGTGGCATGCGCTAAAAAAATACCAAAAAATAAAGATAAATTTAACTCTAATATCTTATTAAGAAAACAAATTTTGCGACTAACTCAATTTCCAAAAGTTAAGTTGTAAGACGAAAATTACTAAAGACGACGAACATTAATAGGCTGCTACTTCAACCAATGTGAAACACATCACAATTTATTAAAAAAAAAAAAAAAAAAAAAAAAAAAAACTTAAGAAAACAAAGAGAGTCCGTTTCAAAATATGATTTTATATAAAAAGAAGTTATGAGACAGATGAATATACTTGGTGGTAGATATATCTCGGTATTTTAAAATCAAGCACTTACACCCTTCTATTCTTTATTTTTACCTGCATTTATTTCTTCTTCTTTTTTCTTTTTTCGTTTTGAGTAGTTACTGTATTAGAAAATTAGTTGATATTATGTATTTTACAGCTATGAAAACTCTGTGTAAAATTCATATATACATATAAATATATTGAAATGGATTGTAAGATCATCTTTTTAATTCCTTTTGATTACCCAATTGCTTTTTTATTGTAAAAATTGCACGGGGCATCCTATTTGATCGCCCACATTTAACTTATATCCACTTTTTAAAAAAGTTTTAACTTGTACCCACTGTTTAAACAACTTTAGGCATCTTTATCCTCCTCCTTCTCCTCCTTTGTTTTCTGAATGCTGAAACTTGAGATATTGTCATGCGTTCTAGCCTGATGATTCATATATATCTGCTTGTCCCATTATCTTCAGTTTGGTCTTATTCACAATAATTAACCTCTTAGATATTTTAGCTTTACAGGCATATTGATTTTTGGTTCTAATTTACCTGTTGTAACTTGTTTTCATGTCGAAAATATTTTTCATTCTTTAATCTTTGAAATGAACAGCATCAATCGCTGCTAATCATGATTTATTAAATTCATTGTTGTTTAGAACTTCAGTTCTACAAAACAAACTTCAGTCCTAGAATGCTTAAGTTCATCACAAATAGAACAAAGCTTTAGCTAAAACATGCTGAAGTTCAGCAAATACAGAATAAAACTTCAGCTACTAGAATGCTGAAGTTCAGCAATTATAAACAAAAACTTCAGCCAAAATATGATGTATATTGAACTGAAGTTTACCATTTGCACTATGAACTAAAGTTTAGGTGATTGCCTTTGCAAGTCAGGCCAAACTTCATGCAAAAATATCTGAAGTTTTGCTACACCTCAGGCAAAACATTCCAAAGTTCAAACTTCAGACATAAATTTTTGCTACTTCAGGCCGTATGTCTGAATTTACGCAAAATGTGAGTACGCTTGCAATTTTTTTCAAAGGAGGTATAAGTTAAGAGGTGACCCAAAGAGAGGGTATAGATGCAAATGCCCATTTTTTATTTCTTTCATTTCGAGCTCAATCATGAGTAGTAGGCAAAATGCACTTTAAAAAAAATCCAATTAACCACCCATATTATCCATTAAAAAATGGGTTGGATAATAACTTTTTAAAAACATGTCGAATATGGATAAGAACCATAGTGTTCACTTAGAAAATGGATAACCAATGAATAACTAACGTGTTTAACTTTTCCATTTATAAAGCCTCAAATTGGGGATTCCTCAAGTTTGGGAGACCAGGAATTCTCCCAAAGTGATCATATTCAAGAAGCCATGAATAATATGGATACTTTATCTGTTTTTTCATTACCCGTTTTTGATCCGTCCCATATTCGTCTGACCCCCTGTTTGCTACCCCTAATCATGAGTTCCTAGGTGGGTTACTAACAATCAATAATAAGAAACTGAAAGAGTAATTACCTCTAAGGGAAATTTAGTTCAAATCACGCATAACTATTGTATTGGGAAAAATTGTACTTAAATATAAAGGTGACGTGTCGAAACACGTAGACTGGTCAAATGATCAAAGAATTACAACTAGCCAAGAGGCACGAATTGCAACAGATACGAGCAAATGGCAGAGGAAGAGGCACGGACAGGTATACAAATAACCCAGCGCCCGTACCTATCTAAGTCATTTATGTCCGAGAATCAAAAGGAATGAATTTGACAATAGAAAAGAGTGCAGATACGATATTTAATAGGCATTAAATGTAGAATACGTTAGAGAATTTGTATTGAATGTAATGATTATGTAACGTAGCATTCAATGTCTTTAATTACTCATAATAGCCTCATTATGATTTGGGCAAAACGTATATCTCCAAGATATCTATAAAAGGGAGATATCTGATCAATTATAAGGACACAAAATACTATTGATATAAACTTTGGTTTACTTGTTTTTCTCTTGATTACTCTCTTGCTACCTAAATTACTTTCTTTTATACACTCTTTTGATTATCAGTAACCCGTGTTCTTCTAAATTCTAGCTTTGACTAAAATTTCATTTTTTTTGTTAAACAAATTGGTTTCGTTACCGGGAATCTGATAATCTATTTTCTTTTCTCTTAACTTTCCTTGTTGCATCAACTATGTCGCACAACAATGACAACATTCAAGGAAACCAAGAAAACCAAATAAACCAACAACTTTAGAGAGATCCTCAGGATAATAACGCACTGATTATTTCTCCACAAGGCTCTCCTCGGCGATCTCGTGAAGGTACTCCTGAGGGATCTCATACAGATGGACAGGCTCAATTCGAAAATGTTGAAGCTATGGATGAGGCTTTGCAAAAACTTATTACTGCACAGGTCAATAAAGCCGTTCAGGCCTTGGTTAGCCAGTTACCTGTTGCACCACCCACACCTACTCCAAATAACAACACTCTGGAGAACCCTCGTTCCGGGTTTGTTAATTCAGGCAGCGTTGGAATCCCCAGTGAATCGCAAGATGGAGAACAAGGTAATTTAGTTAATTTAGATTTACAAAATTTAGTACTAACCTTACAGAAACAGCTCAAGGAGCAAAGTGAGCGCATAAAGAAGATACTCGGGGTGCCACCCATAATCAAAGGGGTAGACATGGATAGATATTCGCAACAACCCTGGAAGCCAAGTGCTGCTCCACTCCCAATTCCAAAAAAGTTCAAAATGTCTGATATTCCAAAATATTATGGAATAACATACCCACGAGATCATGTGATTGCATTCACAACGGGTGTAAAAGGCAACAATTTGACTAAGCAGGAGATTGAATCAGTATTAGTCAAAATAATTGGTGAAACGCTCACCAAAGGAGCGCTAACATGGTATTCTCTTTTACCCGAAAATTCTATAAATTCTTTTGCTGATCCTGCAGATTCTTTCATCAAAGCACACTCGGGAGCTCAAAAAGTAGAGAAAAGAATGGAGGATATTTTCAAAATCAAGCAAGGGAACTCAGAACTCCTTAGAGAATTCGTGGACAGATTTCAACGTGAAAGAATGACATTGCCACGTGTACCTGACAATTGGGCAGCTATAGATTTCACAAGTAATTTGAATGAAAAAAGCTAGGAAGCTACAAGGAGACTCAAGGAAAGCCTTCGAGAATTCCCAGCTACAACGTGGGATGATATTTATAACAGGTATAGCACGAAGCTGAGGATTGAGGAAGATACTGTTCCACGATTTCAAAAAGAAGAAAAGGTAAGTTTGAGACATGCGGAGACCGAAAAAAGATCCGGTAAAAACAGGTACGAGCCTTACATAGGACCTGCGGGAAAGGGCTCACGATCAAAGCAGGGTAATCAAAGGTACGATCACAGATCAAAAAACAGAGAATTGGGTTCTTCATCAAGATTCAGGAACGAGCGAAACAACTATGAGTCACGAGATGATGATAGAAATTTAAAAGCGAGATTCGGTGGTTACAACTTCAACGTCAGCACCTCCGAGCTTGTAGCTGTTTTGAAAAGCATGGGTGATAAGGTTCGATGGCCAAAGGAAATGAGATCGAATCCAAACAGGCGCAACCCTGACCATTGGTGCGAGTTTCATAATGACCATGGACATAAAACAGTAGATTGCAGATTTTTACAAAGTGAAGTTGATCATTTATTAAAACAAGGATATCTTACTGAGTTGTTCAGTGAGAAAGTCAAGCAAGCTTACATGAAGAACAGGCAGGAGCCTCCAAAACCACCTTCTCCCAAAAGAACTGTCAACGTTATAAGTGGGGGTGGAGACGTCAATGGTATATCATACACTGCAGCTAACAAAATTTCCAAAGTAACAATTACATAAGGGAAATGGGTGTGGCATGTTTTAGAGGAAGACAACATTACATTCAATGACGCAGATGTAGATGGCGTATTAACCCCTCATAACGATGCACTGGTAATATCTTTAATTATACATGATACTAATGTGAAACGAGTTTTGATTGATCCAGGTAGTTCCGTGAACATTATTTTACTAAGGGTATTACGTGAGATGCAAGCTGAAGATAAAGTGATACCAAAGGCGCATACTCTATCTGGTTTTGATAATTCTAGTGTCCTCACAAAAGGAGAGGTAACACTCACCACATTCGCTGAAGGAGTCGTTAAAGATACAAAGTTCCAGGTGGTAGATATGGAGATGGCTTACAACATGATTCTTGGGAGACCATGGATCCACGAAATGGATGTTGTTCCTTCAACCTTGCATCAAGTTATTAAATTTCCATCGCCATGGGGAATCTGTCAAATTCGTGGAGATCAACATACATTCAGGGCTATCAACTCTGTTGCAGATATAAGCACGAGAAATGAAGGAAAATAGCAATCACAGAAGGCAGTTGAGGTCACCACAACACAAACCTCAACTGAACAAGGGCAAACAGATGTAGATTCAAGGCCTGATACCATTCAAGAACCAGAAGAGAATGAAACTATCAAAACATAGAGGAATTAGAGCCTATCGCGTTATTTGCTCAATGGCCTGATAAAAAAGTCTATGTTGGAGCCAATCTTAGCCAAGGTATGAGAGGTAAGTTAATTGAATTTTTGAAAACTAACGTGGACTACTTTGCTTGATCTCATGCTGACATGACAGGAATACCACTGGAGGTGATGACTCATAAACTAAATGAAGATCCATCATACCCTCCTGTCAAGCAAAAGAAAAGAAAGAAAGGAACTTTCAAGAATCAGGTGATTCAAGAAGAAGTCCAAAAATTGCTAAAAATTGGTTCCATTCATGAGGTAAAGTATCCTAACTGGTTAGCTAACACTGTTGTAGTTCCAAAGAAGAACGGTAAGTGGCGGATTTGTGTAGATTACAAAAATCTTAATAAAGCCTGCCCTAAAGATTCTTTTTCACTACCACACATAGATCAATTGATTGATGCAACTGCAGGTCACGAACTATTAAGTTTTTTAGATGCATATTCAGGTTATAATCAGATTAAAATGGATCCGGGAGATGAAGAAAAAACTTCATTCATAACAGACAGGGGGACTTACTGTTATAAAGTAATGTCCTTTGGTCTAAAGAATGCAGGTGCAACGTATCAGAGATTAGTTACCAAAATGTTTCAAGAGCATTTAGGAAAGACTATGGAGGTATATATAGATGATATGCCTGTTAAAACTCAATATCCAAAAGATCACATATCGCACTTATCTGACACATTTTCAATTTTGCGCAAATTTAATATGAAGTTAAATCCCGAAAAATATGCATTTGGCGTTGCATCAGGCAAGTTTTTGGGTTTTCTTGTTTCTAACCGTGGTATTGAAGTGAATCCTGCACAAATCAAGGCTATTGAGGAAATCCCTGATATACTTTCAAACAAGAAAGAAGTTCAAAGATTAACAGGGAGAATTGCAGCCTTGGGAAGATTCATTTCTAAATCATCATAGAAGTGTTTTAAATTCTTCTCAGCCCTTAAGAAGCAGGATCATTTTGAATGGAATGAGGAATGTCAACAGGCACTCAGGAATTTGAAAACGTACTTATCAAATCCACCTTTGCTGGCAAAACCAAAGCTGAGGAAAGACTACTCATTTACCTTGTTGTTTCGGAAGTTATGGTAAGCGTTGTTTTGGTACGAGAAGAACAAGGTAAAAATCCCCTATCTACTATGTTAGTAAATATTTGTTAGATGCAGAGACGCAGTATCCTCAGTTAGAAAAACTTGCACTTGCATTAATCATGGCACCTAGAAAGTTAAGACCTTACTTTCAGTGTCATCTTATCGCCGTAGTAACTGCCTACCCTTTACGTAATATATTACATAAGCATGAGTTATCAGGTAGGTTATCTAAGTGGGCAATAGAGTTAAGTGAATACAAAATCACATACCAACCTAGAACTGCTATAAAATCACAATTATTAGTTGATTTCGTGGCTGATTTTAGCCAAGGGATGCAATTAGAAGCAGAAAAAGAATTACAGGTATTCAATGGAGCTAACCCGGGAACTTGGACTTTATTCACTGATGGCTCATCTAATGTAAAAGGTGTAGGTTTAGGGATTGTCTTGGTACCACCTACGGGTGAGACCATTCGACAAGCTATGAAATGTCACTCCATAACTAACAATGAAGCGGAGTATGAGGCTATGATTGTAGGTCTAGAATTGGCACGAGAGCTTGGCATAAATCAGATTATAATTAAGAGTGATTCGCAACACGTTGTTAATCAAATACTGGGGACTTATACAACTAGGGAATCAAGGATGCAACAATACTTAGAAAAGGTACGAGAATTGATAAATCAATTTCAAACCTGGAAAGTTATACAAATACCAAGGGATGAAAATGTTGAAGCGGACGCCCTAGCTAATCTCGCATCTGTGGCTGATGTGGCAAACGATGCAAACGCCTCAGTTACATTTATTTCATTCAGTTCTCGATCCTGATAAGAATGAGGTAAATTTTAATAATTTAACTTGGGATTGGAGGAACGAGATTGTTGCTTTTTTGCAGTATGGTACCGTCCCTGATGATAAGAAGAAAGCTCATGCGCTTCGAAAGAAGGCTGCTCGGTACTGCTTAAAGCAAGGTAATTAATATCGTAAAATGTTCGGTGGTCCCTTAGCAAGATGCCTCGAACCTTCGCAAACGGAGTATGTAATGAAAAAAATACACGAGGGACATTGCGGGAATCACGCAGGAGGAAGGTCATTGGTAAGAACCTTAATTAGGGCAGTTATTACTGGCCTAAAATGGAAGAAGAGGAAGAAAGTTTCGTGGCTAAATGTGATAAATGTCAAAGGTACGGTAACAATATGCATAGACCTGCAGAGTTATTACACCCGGTCATTGTGCCATGGCCATTTATGAAATGGGGAATGGATATCGTGGGTCCATTACCACAAGCAAAAGGACAGGTCAAGTTTCTACTCGTACTCACTGATTATTTTACTAAATGGGTGGAGGCAGGAGCATTTAAACAGGTGCGAGAAAAGAAAGTCAAAGATTTTACTTGGCGGAATATTATATGCCGATTCGGTGTACTAGAGGAGATCGTGTGTGATAATGGCCCTCAATTTATTGGAGCTCAAATCACAAAATTCTTTCAAAGTTGGCAAATTAAAAGGATTACGTTAACACCTTATCATCCGGTGGGTAATGGGAAAGAAGAATCTACGAACAAGGTTATTATCAATAATTTAAAAAAACGATTAGAGGAATCAAAAGGTAACTGGCCTGAAGTGTTACCTGGAGTTTTATGGGCATATCGCACAACTGCAAAAATAAGTATATGAGAAACACCGGTTTCATTGGTTTATGGAGCTGAGGCTTTAATTCCAGTTGAGATAGGGGAACCAAGTACACGGTTCACACAGGCGACACAAGAATCTAATGACGAGGAGATGCGGGTCAATCTAGATTTACTCGAGGGAGGAGAGAAGCTGCATTAATAAGAATGGCAGCACAAAAGCAAGTCATAGAACGATATTACAACCAAAAAGCACGCCTCAGATTCTTCAAAGTGGGGGATTTCGTGCTTAAAAAGGTTTTTCAATCTACAAAGGCAGCTAACGCGGGTAAATTAAGTCCAATATGGGAAGGACCCTATAGAGTTCGTGATATTGCAGGAAAGGGAGCATATGAGCTGGAGACAATGGATGGCAAGATACTACCTTTACATTGGAATGATGTTCATTTGAAGAGATACTATTTCTAAGGAATACCCACGGTCAAGTATCACCATTTTAAATTTAATTTTTGAATTGTTAAAATTTTACTAACAATTTTAGATGATAGGCAAAAAGCTAACCCGTACTAAATGATGAGTCATGACCTGTAAGGCACACGGAATAACCTAAAATTCCTGGCCTAGGGTTACAATTATTCTGATAGAAATTCAAATGGGTTAAGTAGTCTTCATACTCCGAGCCCCGTATATTTTTCCTTTTCAAGAAAAGGACCAAATGAGAGAAACTATCAAGTGCTCGAGGCTTCATAGTTAAACACTCAAACACTTGGGGGACTACATAATATACACAGACATGTGTATAAAGAAGGCAAAGAAGATTAAGGAAAAATCAAGCCTAAAAGAGTCAAGTGCAGAGTAAAAGTCACAAAGTCACGAGATGGAGCCACGAGCTAAGGCCAAAGAAAAACCTCACTATAGTTAGGGTAAAGGCTATATACTAAAATGGGTTATAAGGAAAAACCCCGTGTCTATTATTCTTCTTTTGAAAAACGGGTTATAAGGAAAAACCACGTGTCTATTATTCTTCTTTTGAAAAAATCTATTACAAGAAAAACAGTTACGAGAAAGTTATAGATGTAATTCAAATACATGTAAAGTATTATTCAAAACTTGTCAAAGTTATTTCAAAGAAACATGTGTGTTCCTATTTCTTTTATTGTATGACAACACCATTATGAAGTTGAGACGTCTTCTTCATTAAGTGTCGAAATATAAAAGGGCCTTCTTTTATAAAACTCATGTTTAAATTAATTAGTCATGAGGTTAACAGAAGCATTTTCGAAAAACAAAAATGCAAATTATTCTATAAGTCCTTAAAAATAAAGGCAAGAATAAAGCAAGCAGAAGTTTAAGATAATAACATGAAAAACTTCTTAATATGTAAAAAATCTAAGACTATGTTCGAACTTAGTCATAAAACTATGAAATTGTTTACACAGATTTCCCCATAAAAGACTTGGGGACTTGCATTTCAAAAATCAACCCTCAAATGAAGCTAAGGGTTTGATTACAATTTTCCAAAATAAAAACAAAAACAAAATCATTCAAATGATTAAACTGGTCACTAAGAAGTTTGTGGAACTGAAGTAGGAATATCAATAGCAGCGGGCTCAATTTAGGCAGGTGCATCAACAGATGCGGGTTCAACTTGGCTTGTAGCAACGGCTCGATTGGGCTTGAAAGAGTTGGGATACCTGTATCAGCTTCAACATTCACGGGAGCTTCAACCACGGGAGAAGGAAAGTCCTGAGTTTGCTGAGGTTTTTCAATGGTTTCATTGATCTTAGCTAACTCCGACTTCAGGTTGAAGTTTTCGTAGCCAGCCTCAATTAGGGTATCACGACGTGAATTCAAAAATGCCCAACTTACCTCAACAACAGATTTTACTTCAAGGGTCTCATAATCCTTTTCCCAATCAGCAATCTCATTCTTTATCTCTTTTTTTTCAGCCAAGGCGGAGTTGTAAGAAGCTTGAAGAGAGGCATGGGAGCTCTTTAAAGCACGAACCTTATCAGCCGAGACTCGAGGGTCTTCTTGTTCTTGAGTTAAGCTTTGCACGAGCTCTCCAGCGTAAACTTCTTTTTGACTCAAAAGAGCCTTCAACTCTCTGTTCTCTTCGCTGGCCTTAGATAGTTGCTCTGAGAAGGAAGATTCGAGACGTTCTTTGTCTTTTTCTGCTTGGCTTGAGGAAGCTTTTACAACTGCTAATTCTGAAGTTAAAGCCCACACCTGCTGCTCTAAGGTACTCTTGCTTTCTTGTAAATCTTCCATATCAATTTGTGCACTCTCAAATTATTCCTTCCAATTGATCGCCTCCAACTGAGAATCACGTGCTACCTTCTCCAAAAGAGGGATTCTGTTCATCATTTTTGTGCCGATAAGATTGGCCTAAAAAAGGAAGGGAAATAAGAATATAAGAATCCCAAATATAAAAAAAATTACAAAGTAAAGAAGGGAAAGAAGGAAAATACCTTCAAAGTGGCATGTACGATATCATTCATTAGAGTCAGAGAACTATGGCTCTCCAGCTTTGCTTTTTCAATTAGACCAATTAAAGGTTCCAGTCATACATCTGTCTGACCTGACTTCCTCAAAAGGCTGCTATCAGCAGGAACTTCAATGGTTACCCTCCTCATAGCGGCACTTCTACTTGAAGTGCCTATTTCCGTATGGTGAACGATATGAGGGGGAATTGTCGAAGGAGGAGCGGTAGAGGAAGTAAAAACAGTAGAAGAAGGGACAGAAACAGCTGGGGTTGGTAAGGAAGGAATCACGGGCACGGGAGTTGAAAAAGAAGATAAGGGTATTTCATCTAAAACAGGCCCTAAACTTCCACTACCGAAACCACTAAAGAAAAGTTGATCAATAGACTCATGAGTATCATGAGGAGTGACGTCATCGTCAGGAATTATTACTGG
Organism: Nicotiana sylvestris; assembly: GCF_000393655.2. Lineage (NCBI taxonomy): Eukaryota > Viridiplantae > Streptophyta > Magnoliopsida > Solanales > Solanaceae > Nicotiana > Nicotiana sylvestris. The sequence continues at coordinate 187,535,959 of NC_091062.1, forward strand.
GGTTTCAATAGGTTCGGTAAGAGGAACAGAAAGACGAGGGGAAACTTCAGCTTCGTCATCAGAGACGATGCGTCTCCTAGCTCGTGGCCTCGTCACCAGGGAACCCCCATCTTCCTATTCTTCAGAGTCTTCTTCTTCAACAGTTTTCCTTTTTGCAGAAGAAGAACCCAAGACTATTTCTCAGGCTCTTTCTAAAGAGATACGAGTTCCCGAAGGGGTACGGGTTCCCGAAGAGACACGAGAGGCTGCAATTGCTTCATCAGTAACTCCTTGAATAGCAAATCCTGATAAAAATAACGATGGAGTTAGAACAATAAAGAAAAATATATGCATGCATGAAAGATGAAATAAAAACTCTTACCATGAGTCTTTACTTTCCAACCGGAACGGTTAGAAAGTGTTTTCCAAGACCTACCACCTATTGGTGCTGTCTTCAACAATTTATCTACCCAACCACAGAAATTGGGGATATCCTCCACCACTCCCATGGTTGCTAAAAAAACAAAATTAGAGAAGTTGATAAACTTGAAGGAAAAAGGCACGAGATGGATAAAAGACTTACGTGCAAAATTTCACTTCTCAAGGAAGGGAACGTTATTCTCACCCACTAAACCAACAGTGGGGGAAGCAACAAATCGGGCATACTAGCCACGGTCCTTGTCATCTTCAGGGCTCACTAAAACCCTCTTACTCCTAGCCACTAGGGTAAAAACGCCATTACGGAAAAGTCTAGGGGAGTAAAGATGAATCAGGTGAGGGAAAGTAAAGGAAACGTCAGCCATATTGGTTAAACGCCTCAAACAGGCAATAGCCCTCCATATGATTGGGCCAATTTGACCCAAACAGATATTAAAGAAACGGCAAAATTCAAGAATGACTGGGTCAATAGCTGGTTTGAACCCTAAAGTAAAAGGGTATGTATAAATGAAAGAGAACCCAGTCAAGTAAAAAGTAATTCTCTAATTTATATTAGGGATAATAATGGAAAAATCATTACTCCAATGGCAGTCTTTGTGAACTACAGGAGTCAAAACTTCTGTAATTTGAGTGGGGTAAGCGTCAGCACGATCTAAAGCGAAAACCTGGTTTCTAAGAGATTCCCTATCATGGTAAAAAAATAGTTCTGTAGGGACTATCTCCTCTACTAAAGGCTCACGTAATAGTTCAGAAGGTTCTTTATCCCTAAAAGAAGATTTGTAAGAAAGGAAACCTCTGGTTCTAGAAGAAGGACCAGAACTAGGAGAAGGTATAGACGAACCACCACCGCGAGTAGACCCTAAGCTACGAAGCCTACCTCTCCTTCTATGTATAATGGGGCATTAGGGAAGGTATCAACAATGTGAACTCTCCTAGGGTTAGGATTTGGTGAAGACATGGCGAAGAAGAATAATGTGAGGAAGAAGTGAACTGAGATTTGAGGAATTAAGTGTTCAATAAGCTTTATGTGGTAAAAGACAAGGAAATAGAAGTTATATTTATATTAATAAGCCACCGCCAAAGGTAAAAGTGCAGTGATGGAAGGACCATAATAATGATAACTGGCACTTCGTGAATAGTGGAGCCGTAAAAAGCCTTGAAAAGGCTGCAAAATTGCAGAACCAATGGAAAAATGACACGTGTACGGAGCATTAAATGGAAGCGACAATTGAAGCGTCAATTTTGTCATAGCATTAATGGTGACAAAAATTCTCTTTTAATGAAATCCACTTCCCAAATATTCAACTGATGAATAAATGGAAAGTGGGGGGACTATCTGTATTGGAAAAAATTGTATTTAAATATAAAGGTGACGTGTCGAAACACGTAGACTGGTCAAATGATCAAAGAATTACAACTAGCCAAGAGGCACGAGTTGCAACAGATACGAGCAAATGGCAGAGGAAGAGGCACAGGCAGGTATACAAATAACCCAGCGCCCGTACCTATCTAAGTCATTTATGTCCGAGAATCAAAAGGAATGAATCTGACAATAGAAAAGAGTGCAGATACGTCATTTAATAGGCATTAAATGTGGAATACGTTAGAGAATTTGTATTGAATGTAATGATTATGTAACGTAGCATTCAATGTCTTTAATTACTCATAATAGCCTCATTATGATTTGGCAAAACGTATATCTCCAAGATATCTATAAAAGGGAGATATCTGATCAATTGTAAGGACACGAAATACTATTGATATAAACTTTGGTTTACTTGTTTTTTTCTTGATTACTCTCTTGCTACCTAAATTACTTTCTTTTATACACTCTTTTGATTATCAGTAACCCGTGTTCTTCTAAATTCTAGCTTTGACTAAAATTTTTTTTTTTTTTGGTTAAACAACTATTAAAAATTAGAATTATAGTTGTAAGCATCTTATTCGGTGCAAAGGTCCAAACAGCACTTTTTTGGTCAAAATCAGGTTGAATAAACTAATATTAATTTGTATTTTAACAACTTATATAATTAACTATAGTAAGAGAATATAGATAAGTTCGCTATTATTCCATAATGATTAATTAATGTTCAAGGAAAACTAAAAAAATTTGGAGAGGTTGGTCAAGAGAACATGTCTTGCAAGTTAATTAGATGATTAATATCTATGATCATTATATATTGCTATAACATGTTACATGGTATATCAGAAACTATTCCTTTGACTAAATTCATGTCTCTGGTTTCAGTGAAGTCTTATATTTCCCTATGTTGTTTCTAATTTTAACTTCCTCTCCATGTGGTCTCATGTGGTCTTTCTTTCTAATTTTTTTTTTTTAAAAAAAAAATCTTATTGTTCCTTTTCCATGTAATCTTTGGTCTTACTTCACTTAATTATCCAGATATTTAGTGTTGATATTGACTCGATATAAGCATTAATTGTTACTAATTTTTTTGTCCTATGTTGGCCTGAGGGGTCTATTGGAAATAGTCTCTCTACCTGTCCAAGGTACGGATAAGATATGCGTACATACTACCCTCCCCAAGTTCCACTTGTAAGATTCCACTGAATTGGTTGTTGTTTGCTGTAATCCTTTTTGTCCTCTTTATTGAAGTTCAGAATTGGAGGTTCACTTATCCCATTTAATAGAGCTTATATTACACTAGTGTTCATATGCAAAAAATAATTTACACCATTAGGTCACCTAAAAGATAATTAATTATACGTAACTTTTAATAATAAGTGAAAACTCGGTGTCAGAAAAATAAGAAAAGAACATGCTATAACAAATTAAATTATACCGATATATAGTGCAAAAATGTTTACGTCGCCAACATGTGTTAGGTATATCCGTAGAGGCCGTTTGGTAGGATGCATCAAGAAAATAATACATGTATTAGCTTTGATATTATTAATCTTTGTTTGGTAGTGTTTTTAAACATGTATATAACTAGTGCTTGCATTAGTTAGACACCAGTACCCTATTCAATATTATTCTTATACATAGCAAAACATGGCATTAGCAATATCTTGGTATTTAATACATGGATAAGCACGTATAAAGACAAAATTGTCCTTTCAAAAACATTTATTACACATCAAGCAAAATAGTCTATAAAAAATAATTCAAGCATAATTAGTCTCAGCATTACTAATACACCGTATTCAGTATTATTCTTATACACCCTACCAATGACCCTTTACTGTTATTAAACTGAAGATTCAGTTGTTCCATTTGCTAACTACCAAAAACAAATTTGTGTTGCTAATTAATGGAGGTTTGACTGTACTAATAAACCACTTTGAATCCACTTATTGTGGAATATTGCATGGAGGCAAACGTGATTATGAGGTAGTTAATTAGTATATATAATTAAAAACTTGCTTCTTATCCTCTATATAACGGATCTAACCAACATTTAAAACTACATTTTGGAATCTCCTGCGGGCTAAAATAAGCTGGTCAAACGGAATGGAGATTTTCTAACCTATGAAGATCTTTGTAGTCGGTTTAAATATCTAATTAATTAGTCTACAATTTAATTTATTGTCTCTCTTAAGTTTATAGCAAATTCCTAAAGAAGTTGGTAATTTTCATTTTATTTTTGCTTGATATATAAACCTCACATGTTGATGTTAGGGATGTCATATTAAACGTAACACTAGTTGATTAATTAATACTCCGTCAATCCCAATTTATTTGTCCTCTTTTAATCTCTTGGCTTGACTATATAGTAAATACGTAAGAGTTGCAATCAAATGAAAATGTGCTCATAAATATAACTCTTAAGTTTGTGAAACTAATATTGAGCTTATTTGTGGTTTGTAAAATAGTTAATGTTAATACTAACAACATATATGAAGGAAAAAGTTTCCCGTTTAGGAAAGTTGATATATATAACTTTCGGATAATCAACATATTGTGGTGAAATGGTTATAAGTACTCTGTCATTCTTAACCAATTCAAATTTAATCAGTGTTTAAACATGATTACTGGACACTTGGTGGAAAATAAAAAACTTTCCGATAACCCAAGTGATACCACATAGGAGGACACGATTTCATAGATATGAGTCATGAGTTTGACTTATTAACTTGGTAGATTTGACTATATCGAGTTACCATTGCTATAAATGGAAAGGAAACAGTCTAAAAGAATTTCTGACTTTCTACTTAAGAAATAAATTGGGTGAAGACCAGTTTTATTAAAGGGTTATCATCTTTCACACTTCACATGGATAGTGGCTTACTTACTTCTTATGAGCAAAATAATTATAAAAAAAAACATCACTTGAAATTAAAACTAATTATGGTCGGTCCAAATCATAATTAATCAAAGAAAGAACATGATAGATTGTATTTTAAAAGTAATTAATTAATTATATGACCAACGTTATGACCGGTAACTGCATGCCATGTGGTCAGCACGTAATTAAACTAAATTGATTTTGAACCCCATTAATTCTCAGCATACGAATTTATACTTGCTTCGTAAATCAGTAGCATGAACCTAACATTTTGGGATTTTGTGTTGTTTACCTCAGAACAGAAAAATCTAAGGATCGATGAAGAAGAAATAATAAGTATTAGTGATCTCTAAATCAATTCCTTTAATTACAATTTCCCCTTAAAGAAACATAACTTATGTCTGAGGCAGTTTAATTTCAAGCTTAAGTCGATCCTTGAGGTCCAGTATAATGTTTTGTACTCCTCATTGTATTGGTCAAAATCTGACCGTTACGGTCGATCTGACCGACATCCCGCTCAAACGGTGAGGCAGCGAAAGACGACATGTTTCGTTCCAAATATCGTACTCCCAATACTCGTCAAGTCAGAAAAGACAACGTCTCCTAGACGACAAAAGCGGGCGTAGTACGACAGAGCATCAAACCAAGTATATAGCAGAGATTCCATAACTATATATAGAGGGGTGGGGATTTTCTTTCTCTCCTCCTCGGTAATCTTCATAAAGGAAGAACAAAACAATCTCAAAGAGAATATGTAAAAAGGTCTCCCCCGGTGATCAAGGGGACCTACAACGAAAAGTATCAATGAAATTGATTACATCTATCTCGTCTTATGCATTCTTTATCCGATTAGTTTACAGATCTGGAATTTATTATGTTAAACTAAGATTTACCCCTTCATCCTCTTTAATTGATTTATTCAATAAGGTTCCAATATCTTTTGAGTCAAATAATTTGGCGTCGTCTGTGAGGATTTCTTAGTGAAATTTCCTAGTCTCTTCCATATCAAAAACTGGAAACACGATTACCAACCAAAAAAAGTGCTAAGGCAAAGCTCAACATAGAAGTGGAAAGAGAGCTGGATACAATCAACCATCGAAACGCCAGGAAAAACGAGCAATGTTGCAAATCCACCCTCATTCACCGACTCATCGGATGGGGGTAAGGAAAATATCATTTTGACTCACCTTCTGCTCTTTGCTCAAACAGGAATACAAGCACTGCGCAGGCGAGCAAGCAAAGAAACACCTCAACCGGTGAATGGGAAACTACTACAAAACAACCGAAATATCGCCCACCAATGACATCTCCAGACCGGAAGGCGAAAAGATTAGACAAGGAAACTCCAATGTATGAATGAAATGAATATGAGCAAAACAACAACGTTTCGTACACTCCAATATTACACTCTCCAACGCGAACAGAATCAAGCGAACTGGGAATCCCCCAGAGGATACTTGATTCTCCAAAAACAGGGACTGACGACGGGTTAAAATTTCGACAAATTCGAAATAACACCCTAAAGGCCAAGAGCCTTCGCCAAAGAGAAGAGTTCGACCACAATCGAACGACGACGGGTTAAAATTTCGACAAGTTGGAAATAATACCCTAAAGGCCAAGGGCCTTCGCCAAAGAGAAGAGTTTGACCTCGATCGAACGACGACGTGTTAAAATTTCGACAAGTTCGAAATAACATCCTAAAGACCAAGGGCCTTCCCCAAAGAGAAGAGTTCGACCTCGATTGAACGATGACGGGTTAAAATTTCGACAAGTTCGAAATAACACCCTAAAGGCCAAGGGCCTTCGCCAAAGAGAAAAGTTCGACCTCGATCGAACGACGAAGGGTTAAAATTTCGTCAAGTTCGAAATAACACCCTAAAAGCCAAGGGCCTTCGCCAAAGAGAAGAGTTTGACTTCGATCGAACAACGACGGGTTAAAATTTCGACAAGTTCGAAATAACACCCTAAAGGCCAAAGGCCTTCGCCAAAGAGAAGCATTCGACCTTGATCGAACGACGACGGGTTAAAATTTCGACAAGTTTGAAATAACACCCTAAAGGCCAAGGGTCTTCGCCAAAAGAAGAGTTCAACCTCGATCGAATAACGACAGGTTAAAATTTCGACAAGTTCAAAATAATACCCTAAAAGCCAAGGATCTTCGTCAAAGAGAAGAGTTCGACCTCGATCGAATGACGACGGGTTAAAATATTGACAAGTTCGAAATAACACCCTAAAGGCCAAGGGCCTTATCCAAAGAGAAGAGTTCGACCTCGAACGAACGACGACGGGTTAAAATTTTGACAAGTTCGAAATAACACTCTAAAGGCCAAGGGCCTTCGCCAAAGAGAAGAGTTCGACCTCAATCGAACGACGATGGGTTAAAATTTTGACAAGTTCGAAATAACATCCTAAAGGCCAAGGGCCTTCGCCAAAGAGAAGAGTTCGACCTCGATCGAATGACGAAGGGTTAAAATTTCGTCAAGTTCGAAATAACACCCTAAAGGCTAAGGGCCTTCGCCAAAGAGAAGAGTTCGACCTCGATCGAACGACGACGGGTTAAAATTTCGACAAGTTAGAAATAACACCCTAAAGGCCAAAGGCCTTCGCCAAAGAGAAGAGTTTGACCTCGATCAAACGACGACGAGTTAAAATTTCGACAGGTTAATAACACCCTAAAAGCAAGGGCCTTCTCCAAAGAGAAGAGTTCGACCTCGATCGAACGACGACGGGTTAAAATTTTGACAAGTTCAAAATAACACCCTAAAGGCCAAGGTCCTTCTCTAAAGAGAAGAGTTCGTCCTCGATCGAATGACGACGGGTTAAAATTTTGACAAGTTTGAAATGACATCTAAAGGCCAAGGACCTTCGCCAAAGAGAAGAGTTCGACCTCAATCGAACAACGGCGGGTTAATATTTCGATAAGTTCGAAATAACACCCTAAATGCCAAGGGCCTTCGCCAAAGATAAGAGTTCAACCTCGATCGAACGACGACGGGTTAAAATTTTGACAAGTTCGAAATAACGCCCTAAAGGCCAAGAGCCTTCGCCAAAGAGGAGAGTTCGACCTCAATCGAACGATGATGAGTTAATATTTCGACAAGTTCAAAATAACACCCTAAAGGCCAAGTACCTTTGCCAAAGAAAAGAGTTCGATCTCGATCAAATAGAGACGGGCTTATATTTCGACGAATGTTCGAAATAACGTCCTTAAGGTCAAGGGACTTCGTCAAAAAGAAAGAGTTCGACCTCGATTGAACATCGACAGATTGATATCTCGACAAAAATTCAAAATAGCGCCCTTAAAGCCAAGGAAAGAAAGTCTGGGACTCGCGACGGGATAATACTTCAATATGAACCCAGAAGTAATACCACTACAGCTAAAATCGTTATTGGAAAAATCGTTCGATACCATTCGGACTATGATGGGACAGCACCTCGGCGCAAGTTCGGAAACATCGATGCGTCTACCAAAGTCGTCGCCAAGATCCCATTCAACCCACGTGACACTAAATTCCTAAAGAATAGGGAACTCGTCACATGAGAACATACTTCGCACCATAGTTATAAAGAGCAAAACAAAAAATATACAGATGGCATACAGCAATGAAAAATTCCTCTTTATACAAAGTCACTACGCAAACGGTCGCAGATTACATACGGCCCAAGCCAACAGTAAAAAAGAAAAGAAGAGCAAAGAATAAATAAACAACGATCACCAACAACGAATAAAAAAAATAAAAAACGGACAAAGACAACATTCTTTCACTCGACGTCATCACCGCCACCATCATCGCCACCATCTCCAGGAATTCCTTCCTCATCATCCGCACCCTCATCGGCCTCCGATGTTGTAGAGTCATAACCACAGTTGACACGAGCCTCTCGCGCCTTTGCCCGTGCTCCTTCATATGCGGCCTCAGTGACGTTTCCCGCCTCCCACAAACTCTTGTATATATCCCACCGAGCTTCAACATGAACCCAAAGCTTGTGTAAGCGGCGGGGAACACCAGCGGAGGAAGACTCAATTTAAGCCAATGATTGCTCCTTTTCAGCCTCCAGAGCGGCGACCCGATCTCCTAAGGTCGATTTTTCCTGGTAAATCTTACCAATGCGTTCCTTAAGCCTCACCTCCATTATCGTGGTCGTTGCTCTCTCCGACTCCTGCTTGGAATGGAGGACGCAGATAGTGTTCTCCAGGCCGCCACCCTCGTCGAAGCTGAAGACCAGGCACTTTCGATACTCTCCAACCCGACAACCTTTATCTCTAACTCATCCAATTTTTCCATCCACTCCGCGCTCATCGCCTCAACCCGGATAAGGTTCTGATCCATCTCGAACTGCATTGACCTCAGTCTCTCTTGAAGATAGTCACACTCTGCGGCTACCCCCTTGCCTAACTCAAGCTCTTCGTCCTTCGCATGAAGTTGCTCCTCAAGCACACTATTTCTGCGAATGGCTTCCATCAACTGCTGGTCTTTCTTCTCCAATTCCTCGCCAAGGGATCGAGCACAAGGATTTTCCCTCAACCGCTCGTGCATCTCACGACACTTATTGCGATAGCGCTGATTTTTCTCCAACGCCTTCAGGAAAATCTTAGTGCGAATGTCAGCTCTACGAGCACTCTCAATCTCCAACATGTACGTTTGAAAAATGAAAAGACGGGCTAAGATCATATCATCTAGAAAAATAAAAGAAACATGAAAGAAAGGCGAAATGTATCCTCAGGCCCATAGCAGCCACTTCATGCATCAAGTCGATATCAGGAACGTTCCGGGGAGCGTCGTTCTCAGCAGCGGAGCACAAAATATCGAACTACGGCACCAAGTCCTCCATATCCCCCAGGAAATTAACATTCGAAAAGATCTTAAGAATACGGAACGGGCCTCTCGCATGAACCACCGAGTGGGTGAGACCCTCTTCAAACATCCTAACATTATCAGGATCGAGGTCCGACTCGGACTCATAGTCGTCGACCACGATGCCATTTCCTCTTTCAGCAGCCGAGGAGGAAGCATGACCAGGTATAGAGGATGAAGGCCCGTCCGAAACCACAACAGCTGACTCAGAAGTCTGGCCCCCCGTCACGGTAGGTTGCTGATCAACTATAGTGACAGGAATCTCCGTCGATGGGGCAGATACAACGGCTGGATCCATCTCTACAGGAAAAGTGGTATCAACCCCCGCCCCATATCCCGTCAAGGGAGAATCTTCTTCCAGATGTATTACGGTCGGAGGTGTTGTCCCAAACTCCACTTGTCGCATCTTGGACGGCCCCTCTCCTTCCTCAGCATGGGGAGATTCACCCGTCAGATTAGCAGCACGGGTCGGAGCATCATTCTGAGGAATGGCCTCCGTAGGTATAACCGCAGTCGTAGACTCAACCGAAGCAGCCCTCGATGAAGATCGAGCAGTAGACACTGCAATAGGGCGAGCAGACGATGCAGGCTGATGAAAAGCTAATGGAGGATCCCTCTCTATCCATACTCTCCCTGAAATCGACAAACAACATATAAGAAACCAAGTAAAAAGAAAAAAAATAGCAAACAAAAATGATGTCTCAGCTGTAAGGGGCCTGCATCCATATTTTTCATAAAAAGTCGACCATGTGCGGACCCCCGCCGTATGGGGAAGGATAGCACTTACCCGCTCGCGAATACCTTCCACAGATGGAGGGGCAGCTTTGCAGCTGCGAAAACATAACAGGGTTTAGTACTACAACAGAAAACGGTCGGGCATCTCTCCAACTAAAAACATAAAAACTTATGCACAAAGTTCCACTTCTCAGGGAACCCCGTAGGATCCGCCACAAGGTGCTCGGTCTACACATAGAAGTAATTCTCATAGAAGCGATGGTTAGCCCTATCATCCATCTTCACCACCAAACTCTTCAACCCCCGATGGCATATGTGAATCATCGTGCCGCGAATAAGCTGAGGGGAGAAGATATTGAGCATCTTCTCCAAAGTGATTTCATGACCGGCGAGCTCTGCAAACTTGATCAACATAAGGAATAGTTTAATAGGTATGACGAAAGTTGAGCGGGTCATACCTCATAAAAGCGGCAGAAATCTACCACCAAGAGAGGGAGAGGAAGCGTGTACCTGATAAGAAAGGGGTAGGTATAGAATACGCAGTACCGACTGCAGTCAAAATGGACTATGTCGTCCCCTACCGCCGGCCGCATTTTAATGTAACGGGGAATTCCCCACCTAGCTTTCAATTCTACAATTTCCTCCTCTTTTATAATAGAGTGGACAGGTTCTTGCTCCTCCCGGCAGGACTGCAGAAGTCGGTCCATGCTTTCCCAGGACGAGGCAAGATCTCGGCGATTGATGGGACCTCCTCATCCTCTACCACTTCTACTCCTCAGATGGCCAGAACATCATTTACCGGCGTTGGAATTGTGACAATGAGGTCAGCGTGAGAGGAATAACCAGCCATTGTGCTAATTTAGTAAAGCAAAAGATAAAGAAAAGGAAGTATTAAGATTTTCAGTTAATTGGGGACAAGTAAAAATTTGATGTATCAAGAAGAAAGTATATTCGCAAAGTTCTTTCAAGCAAAGGGTAAGGAAGTGTGCCCATCGAATGATGTGATCCTTCTATTTATAAGAGACATAAATCTCCTAAGCACGAAACCCAAGAGTCGCCAATCAAATTTGATGAGGCACGAAACGTTTCAATTCCCTGGGAATGTGTGTCACAATGGCGGCAGCCACGAACAACGTTTTAATCCAAACGATGTTTCGGTTCTGAAACAGCTGCAACGGTCCAAGGGTATCGAAAGAGTGTCGTTACCTCATTCGAGTCTAAGGATCATACCCATGGGGTAGGTAGTCAGATTTCTTTCAGAGGTGTGGTAATCATAATCCGTCTGCCTGGCCCAACAGGGGACGACCCCGGCAGACGGAGGGACTAACTAATTGGTCAAAATCTAACCGACATCTTTCCCAAACGGTGAGGCAGCGAAAGACGACATGTTTCATTCCATATATCGTACTCACAATACCCGTCAAGTTAGAAAAGACAACGTCTAGGGGAAGACAAAGGCGGGCGTAATACGATAGAGCATCAAACCAAGTATATAGCAGATATTTCCATAACTATATATAGGGGTCGGGGATTTTCTTTGTCTCCTCCTCGGTAATCTTCATAATAAAAGGAAGAACAAAACAATCTCCAAGAGAATATGTAAAAGGTCTCCCCCGGTGATCAAGGGGAGCTGCAACGAAAAGTATCAATGAAATTGGTTACCTCTATCTCGTCTTATGGATTATTTTTCCGATTAGTTTAATGAGCTAGAATTTATTATGTTAAACTAAGATTTACCTCTTTATCCTCTTTAATTGATTTATTCAAAAAGGTTCCAATATCTTTTGAGTCAAACACTCATCCCAATTTATTGAAGAAGGAACCAATCAAATCAAAGTTTTTACGTACTTCCATTATAGAGGGTGTTAATTGAATTCTCTGCTTTAGCGATTTTTTTTGTGTTAAGATGGTATTTAGATCATTTTGTAAGTACTCGATTAATCCATCTAAAAATTTTTGTATCCACTAACATATATACGAAATAACTCTATCCACTTAAAATTAAGTAAATCCAACTGACTGCTTATCTACCTTATCGCGATTTGAACACAAGAGAGTTTTAATTATTGCCTCCCTCCCCCCGCACCGATCGCTCTTTGGAAATCCTGTAGAAAAACAAAGTAAAAAGCTCATCCACTTATAATAAGATGGTAGAATGGCCTAAATGACATCTATACTTGTCCCACTTTATCATGTCGGTCCCTAAACTTAATAATTTGCCAATTGAACACACACTTCTTCAAACCGCGTATAATAAATGCTTATGATACGAGGCTGTCAGTGTGTGTAATGCAATCTCCTACACGTAGGACGCCATGTCAAGAAAATTAAACCACGTAGGCTACAGGACATTTATTATGACCACATAGGAAAATAAAACAAGAAATTATTATTATCCCCCAAACCCAAAATTTCCCCTCATTTTACACTTATCTGCTTAGTTAGGGCTTAGAAAGTATGAACCACTTCTATCTTTCCTCTCTTCTCTGTCATCTTTGCCGGTATTTTTATGTCCAAAGCCCACTTAAATCCTGTCTGTTTCTGTTTTTGCCGGGCTATTGGTTTTTTTTTAAAATGGAGGAAAATCAATAGCGGAATGGAGACGAGCTCAAATCTAAGAAATCAATGGCGGAACAGAGAGGGGCAGTAATTATATAATTTAATTTTTGTTTTTTGTCACATTGGTAGATTTATGTGCCCCAACGTAATTCTTTTTTCACTAAATACAAAATAAGGTAGTAGGGAAAGAATACAGTTGCAGATCTACGGCTCCTTATTCTTTTGAAAATGGAGGAAAAGAGCCTGTAGGTGCCCAGAGAGGCACATATGGAAATTGGTCGGCATTCACACGCTATGTGTAAGCCAAAATTTGCATATTGGAAAAATAGAATAAAAGTAGAGAAAATACTGGTATGTACGGCGAAATCAGGGAGACCGATTTCTCGTGGGTAAAGTACTTCAGGAGATTGCCTCGGAGGCTTGAGACCTCGAGCCGGGTACTTCCCTCAAGATCTGTCGACACCCGGCCCGGGGATAATGTTGGTCGAGACCCCGACGAGCATAGGAGGCTTCCGAAGAATGCATCCGGGGCCGGTAAAGTCTACCAGGGCAGTCTAACACTGGTCTACGTCTACATCACAAAGCTAGTTAGTTGTCTCATCCCGCTTCCTTTATCATTTAACGTATATTATACAAAGTTTGGATTCCTCCCTCTTATAAAAGAGGAATCATTAGCAATCTATAAGCAAGTCGCTCCAACTATTCTACGCCAGATCAATAAACAACTCTCTCTCTTTTCTCGCTAACTCACTCGAGACCACCTCTTTTATTTATTGCTTTTATTCTTGTTCTTCATTTATTGCTTGATATTGGCCATAAAAAACATTCTTTAATTATACCCTAACTGTTATTCCCTTCTCGGTTACCCCCAACAGCTCGAGCTCGAGCCAAGGCATCGACCTCGAGGCCTTTCATCGGTTAGCTCGAGGCCCGGACGGCTAGCTCCTCGGTTTGATTACAACCCCGTTTTAGCTCGTATTTCATCGATAAGCTTCACATATCTAGCATCCACTGCTCTAACAACTAGCATAAAAATAGATCATGTATTTTTAGAGTCCCATCAACAAATTTAATTGTTATTACCATTTTCATGGTAAACAACTGGTTAGAAAACAGGTCGGTGAACTCTTTAAAAAAGGTGGAAGGCTTGGATCTATAATATTGAAGACAAGGCAAGAGATTTGAGACACTGCCATTATCAGAGACAGTAGAAAAAAATTCAGAGACAGTAGAAAAAAATTCAGAGACAGAAGAAAAAGAATTTCTCAAAGACAGAAGAAAAAATTATCATCACAGCCTCAGATTTTTGCTATAATTATTATTAATTCTTATTTTAATGATTATTTCTTCTTATTTTAATTATTTCTTGTTTAAAATATTCATAGTCACGCTCATTATCCGCATGAATTACATTCACTTTGTCCAGCTCAACCATTATTTTGCCACATGTGCTTGGTCAACGATCAGAGGGGTTTAAATAATAGGTTTTGATCAAGTTAAAGTATCTGAATGATAAATTGTTAAGTTTAAAAATCGACATGACAAAATGGGATAAGTACATGTGTCATTTAGGTCATTCTGCCTAATAAGATTGAAAACTTGCACCAAAATAATTGAGGTAGAATTGCGACTAAATCCATCAAATTAACTCCTAGTTTGGGAAACTAAAACTAATACTGCGGTTGAAGAGCTAACCTTAAAATATGGAATGAATAGAGGGGGTACGTGGCACCCAGGTTAAAGAGGATGCTTGGGAAAATTTATAATAAGGACGTGGCAGATTTGAGGGACGGATCCAATATTTGAATATTATCACTTTGAGTTCGAAAAAATTTCAAAATAAATTTTATTTATTGGATTTGGACTCTATATTTTATATGTTTAGTAAATATTTTAACACAACTAATAAATCCAAACTAAAATTACTGAGCATTATTAGTGCTACATGCAAGGCTTGGATTCTGCCAGGTGCAATGGTTAGAACATGATATTTAGGTATATGTCTAGATGACTATTCCACAAGATAATTAATAACTTTATGTAAGAGACTTCATTCGAACGGTTTTACTAACTTCAATAACAGAAAATTATAGTAGTAAATATTTCTACTTAGGAAATCGATGTTGTGAAAGTAAAGGGAGGAATGAAATTAAATGAGGTTTCCCACATTCAATCTTCTATGTTTTAAATTTTAATTAATGCTACCCCCTTCATTAATTCTATTGTTGACCTACTCTTTTCTACCCGTCCTTAAAGAATAATAATCACTAGTATAATTTATGAACTAGTTCACGTTCTCTATCATGTGAATTCACCAAACAATTGAGATTGTCGAAGCATTTTGTATTCACACAAGATTTGGAAGGATCGTACCTAAAAATATACTCCCTCCGGTTCATAATAAGTGTTCAATTTGCTTTTAGCACGCCTATTAAGAAAATACTAAATTCTATACAAAAATACCTACTATGACCAAACTACCCCTAATTAAACATTTAATGTGAGGAGTAAGAAAACTTTTTAGGGATATGTACATAGGGGTTATTTTGTAAAAACAAATTGAATTCTTTCTTGATTACATAACTGGACACTTATTTTGAAGCAAAATGAAAAAGTAAATTGGACACTTATTGTGAACCGAAGGGAATATAATGTAGACAATCTATCTTGATGCAAGTATCAGTAGCCGATCCATGCCTCGAACTCTGAACTTATTGGTTACACAAAGATAACTTTACCATTACTCCAAAGGATGGAAAAAGAATATTGCGCTATTAATGGGATTTGAACCCTTCACCTTAACTTTCCGTAAATGAAATTTTTTTTGGCCATTTAGATGTCTTTAATTGATGCAAATGGAAGAACATGATAAGAGTCATTGACGAAGTTATTCAACAATTATTTTCTCTAAATTCAAATACATTGTTGTTAACTTTATTTCTTCAAATTCTACTACGTACAGGGGTGTACTGTTGTGGAATATTGTGAGTTAACTAGCACACAATCACACACAAAGCAAATAGAGAAGAAAAATCAATACAAGGATTTAACGAGGTTCGGTGAAGCCTAATCCTCGGGGCAAAAGCAGAGGGAGTTTTCCACTATGAATGAGAAAAAAAGCACAATACAATCTATAGAATCTCCAACTACAACCCCTCTATATAGATCTCAAAAGGTCCCAAACATATATGAGAAAGGTTTTCCAATTTGGCAAGCACTATAGGTTTTCCTTTCCCAAATCTATTAGGACAATGGGTTTTCCAAAACCTAGAGGGACTATGGGTTTCCTAAAAATACAAGAAAATAATTCAAGCCACAAATAACAAATCTTCCCCTTGGCTTGAATTCTCTTCATCAATAGGAACAACGTCTCACTACCTTGCCCTCAGCCATCGCAAGGGCTCTATTGATTGTCGCACGCATCAACCAAGTCTAGGCAACGCCTAAACTAGTTAAGATATTTAATCTCTTCAGCCATAGTACTAATCCGTCGATTTAGTTCTGTACCCTAAATAGCTTTTGGATAGCTATAACACTCAAACGCATCAGCGGTCTCTACAACTACCAAAGCAAATCCCACAGGATTCGTATATCCAAGAAGATTCCCATCAACTACGTTTGCAAACATTTGCGGTCGGTTGATCACTCTCTTCTCTCTCCATGTTGCAATGTTATATGGTTGTTGCGCAGGTGCATCAACATTATCGTTTTGATCAATATTTTGCACCTCCTCCACTTCCTCTACCTTAGAACTACTGGGCTGAGCTAGTGGAGATTCAATTTCTAGCTCTATGCGGTCACTAACACCACAATCTGTTTCTGCTATTGCCTTCTCCCTCTGACTATCCAGTGAGGTAGATTCATTGAATGTTACATCCCTACTGATAATTAGCCATGGAGTCTTTTGATCTGTGCACCACAACCTATAACATTTCACTCCAGTTGCATACCCTAGAAATATGCACTTCTTTGCCCTCGGCTCAAGTTTTCCATCCCTCACATGAGCATAAGCAGGACAACCAAATATCCTTAAATTTGAATAATCAGCAGGCGAACTGGACCATACCTCAAAAGGAGTTTTGAACTCAATAGTTTTGGATGGAGATCTATTGACCAAATAACAAGCTGTATTGATTGCTCCAGCCCAAAAATCTTTGCTAACACAAGAGTGTGAAAGCATGCTTTGTGCCCTATCACAAAGTGTTCTATTCATACGTTCTGCAACACCATTTTGTTGTGGTGTTCCGACACAAGTGCAGTGTCTCACTATGCCCTCACTGTTGCAGAAATTATTGAACTCAGAATTCCCAAATTCCAACCCATTGTCAATTCAAAGTCGCTTAACTTTTCTTTTCGTTTGCCTCTCAAACATCGTCTTCCATTTAACAAATGTCGAAAATGTCTCATCTATTGTTTTTAGAAAATACACCCACACCATCCTTGAGTAATCATCAATCAAAGTCATAAAATACCTGGTACTACTCTTGGAGGGAACTCTGTTTGGACCCACAAGTCAGAGTATATATAATCTAACTTGTTTCTGGTCTTGTGTTGGGCCTTCTTGATGAACTTTACCCTTGTCTGTTTACCAAACACACAATGATCACAAAAATTTAAAACTTGATTTTTGTACCTGTCACACCCCTTTTTTCGATCTCACTTAACCCTCTTAAATAAATAAAAGGATTTGTGAAGTTCAAAAGGGTTTTCAATAAGTGACAAAAATTTGTGTTCAAAAGGATTAACTCAGAGTCGCCACCTGATATTTGATTTCGGTGTGTCAGGTCATCGTTTTTTCCAAAAATGATTTTTCCCTTTAAAACACTTTAGACTCCAAAACTAAGTCTGCACAAGAGATTCGGGTAAGAGGGTTCATTCGACTCGGGGAGAAGGTGTTAGGCATTCCCTGCGTCCCGTAACTAGTACGGTTGTATACTCGATCTAGTTGGCTTTTAAGATATTCAAATTGAGGTAAAAATAAACACAGAAAAGAAAATAAACACATAATAGGCTCGAGGTCATCTCCACCTAATAAAAGAAAAATGAAAATGAAAATAAAAATAAAAAATACTACGAGTTATGCTTTTCGCCTCAAAATACAAATACTTTGGGGCATACCCGGATAAAAATATATACAAACTTCATGGGGCATTCCCCGGATAATAAACTAGAAGAACCGACCTCTTGCCTCAATTAAAAGTGAAATAAAGAAAGCCTAAGATTTGCCTACCAGAGTGTTACCAGCCTAAGCATGCTCCTAGCGACTTTAAAACAAATAAAGTTAAAACAACAAGAACTATTTTAAGGCTAGAACACTTTTAATTTTGTTTGCCCCAAATCCCACGACACATTCATCTTATTTTGCACTCTTACTATTTTTTAATATAGATTTTATCAACAATAAATAGATCGCCGAGAGAATTAATCCAAACTACTAAAATTTCATATTCATAGCATCAAAGTACTTTGGACAACCAACAACAGATAACACATTCAATTTCAAATTCAAGCCATTTATAAAATCAAATAGCAAGCCAAAAGAGATTAGACAAACAGAGTAAGAGTTGGACCTCAATAAATCAACGTTCTCTTAAACCTTTGGCTAAAATAGGGACCTTGAATGGAGAGCTCAAAACGTATTGACACCGACTCAAAGGGTGATAACTTTTTCGATTATAAGAGTGATGGTATGAGAAGTGACCGGGATCGGAGACCACAGACGGAATTAAGTCAGCAAATTTAAATGGCTTCTACATCCCCAACTCCGATACAACTCGGCAAAAATGAAATCTGGTGTTCCGGAAGAAGAATTGACGGAGCTTTAATAACAACTGACTCAAAATTCAAATGATTTGAATGGCAAGCATGGGTGATTTTGATTATGGTATTTTGTGGTTGCTGAACCAGAGGAGCTTAGCTTTGGGTTATGGAGTTCGGTGATTTTGTTTCTAACTAAAAGACGGTGTCCTAATGCTAATGGTGGAGGTGCTGCAGCGTTAATGGAGGAAAGCAAAAGGAATAGGTATACGAGGAAGGAGGCGACGACGTTCTTTATCCAAGCTGCTAGGGTTCGTCCCTTTCTTTTTTTTCCTCTTTTTTTTAATAATGATTCGATTGAACCCTATATAGGTTGCCTACGTATCATGCCCCTCATGAATCAGATCAAGCATGAAAAAGTAATGGACAAAATAAACTAAAAATAAAAATATTTTTGGATTTTTCATTTAAATTTTTTTGGTTTTTCAAATACAAAATGGGAAGTAATATAACAAAAGACTCGATATTACTGTACAAGACTAGAAAGTAAAAGACAACATGAATGATAGACTCAAAACATAAAAGTATCTTTAAGCAGCTCCTGAATGCAGTGGTCCTGGGGTATTTGTCATGCTCGAGCTCTGATACACTGATCCATACCTCAAAATGAATCAGAAAATTAATTCTAAGGTAGCTTTGAATTCAGAAATGTGACGAACCGTGGACGAAAATTCGAATCGACACTGGGGACTCGAACTCCAACGCCTCAACAAACCATTTTCGTCCAACCAGACTGGACCATAAATCAGCACTGGAAAACTCCAAGCAAACACGAATTTAGACCCAAGTTTTAATCGAAATCCATCTTTGAACAAAAATTCGGAATCGGAAATTGAAGAAGCAGAAATATGTATTTTTCATTTATTGATCTTTCTCTTTTGAAACGTGATTAACAGTTAACAAAATCAAAGAGATGTTTTTGTATATGTTTTTTTTTAATCTAAATAATAAACCAAAATCTTTTTTCTCTTCCCCTCTGTTGGTTGCTCGTTCTGGGTTGAAGAGGAGGGGTTTTCCGGTGAGCTGGGCGATGAAGAGGGACAACTGCTTGATTTATCTTTTGTGTTTCTTCGATTGGCCGCTGTTGCTTCTTCTTGGGTGATTCTGTCGTTGGCTTTGTGTGGCTGAAAGTGGGGTTAATGGAGATGAGGGAGTGGCCGCTTTTTACAAGTGAAGGGGTGGATGGAGACGAGTCTCATTGGTGTGCGGTTGGTTTTTAGGGGTCTAAGGTGTTGTGTTGGTTGAAGAAGAAGAGGGGACAGCTGGTGGTCACTTGGGGTGTCTCTCGGGTTTGTCTTGTTTGTCTAAGGTTAAGAAGAAAATGAATAAGGGTTTAGTTTTTATGTACTAGGGTAAGATAAAAACGTAGGCTAGGTTTGAATTGGGTTCTAAATCTACCAAATTGGGCTAAGAAAATGCTGAAAATTTAATTTACTTTTAAAAATACTTATAACAAGGTATAAAATAACTCTTAATTGATTTTAATAAACTATTATATTTAAAATAAAACTAAAAATTAAAG
Source organism: Nicotiana sylvestris (assembly GCF_000393655.2). Lineage (NCBI taxonomy): Eukaryota > Viridiplantae > Streptophyta > Magnoliopsida > Solanales > Solanaceae > Nicotiana > Nicotiana sylvestris. Next base: position 187,556,112 of record NC_091062.1, read on the forward strand.
TTGAAACTATTTTTGGTATTTTCAAAGATTATATTAAAATAAAATAAAAATAGGTTCAAAGTAATTTATCCTTCTAAAATACCTAATACGTTAATTAAATAGAGAAATATGGAGCTATTTTTTGTAATTTTCAAATTTTTTTCTTAAAATAAAGTAAAAGAGCCAAAACTAGTTAAAACGATGATATTTAGACCTAAACTAAACATTTAAACGCTATAAAGTATAAAATCTCGGGGATGGTTAAAAATTACATGTCTACAGTACCCATTAAGCAAATTCTGCTTACTCAACAAAGACAATCCATTATCACTCATATGTCCAAGTCGCAAATGCCACAACTGAGATTTATTCAGATCACTTTTCCCAGAAGCTACAATAGCTTCCCTTTCAACTACACTGGCCTGAAGATGATACAATTTAGAATGTGATTTACCCTTCATGAGTACCATGGAGCCTTTACACACTTTAAGTATTCCATTCTCCGAGTGAAATTTATACCCTTGATCATCCAAAGTCGAAAGAGAAATCAAATTTCTCTTTATCTGAGGAACATGCCAATAATCAATGTTTCTGATAATTCCGTCGAACATTCTCAATTTGATGTTACCAACCCCCTCTACCGGTAATGGATTATTATCTCCCATATAGACAGTCTCACTCATTTGCTTGTAAGTTGCAAACCAATTCTTGTGTGGACACATGTGGAAAGTAGCACCAGAATCAAGAACCCAAGAATTTTGCCCATGACTAGAACTCACAGCACAAACATCCCCTACATAGTGACTATCATCAGAATTATTGCCAGTGTCAACAATATTTGCCGAATCATCTATTTTTCGCTTCCCTCTTTTCTCATTCAGCTTAGGACAATCTCTTGTAGTGACCTTGCTCCTCGCACTCATAACAATGTTGCTTCCTTGCTCTAGATCTTGCAGTTAACTTTTTCCTGTTAAAGTTCTTTTGTTGTGTTCTTCCTCTAATCACAAGACCCTCGCCCTCAATTCTACTGTCTGGAAAGCTCTTTTTCAACTCTTTAGATCTTAGTTCATTACTAACATCTTCTAGTGAAATTGTGTTTTTCCCATATAGCAGTGTATCGGCAAAAGTATCATAAGACTGTGGTAAAGAACATAACGCAATCAAGGCCTGATCCTCACTCTCAGTTTTGATATCCACATTCTTCAGATCCATTATAATTGAATTAAACTCATCAAGGTGAGTTTTAACAGGTATACCTTCGTTCATACGGAGATTGTATAACCTCTTTTTCAGGTAGAGGCGGTTTGTCAGCTATTTCTTAGAATACAGATCTTCCAGCTTCTTCCATGTCGTTGATGCAGAAGTTTCTTTAGCAATTTCCCGAATAATGCTATCTATAACTCTCATGAAGATCGCACTCAAAGCCCTCTCGGAATAGCTTATGGATAGCTATAACACTCAAACGCATCAACGGTCTCCGCAAATGCCAAAGAAAATCCCACAGGATTTGCATATCTAAAAAGATTCTCATCAACTACGTTTGCAAATCTTTGCGGTCGGTTGATCACTCTCTTCTCTATGCATGTTTCAATGTTATAGGGTTGTTGCACAAGTGCATCAACATTATCGTCTTGATCAATATTTTGCACCTCCTCCACTTCCTCTACTTTAGAACTACTGGGCTGAGCTAGTGGAGATTCAATTTCTAGCTCTATGTGGTCACTAACACCACGATCTGTTTCTGCTATTGCCTTCTCCCTTTGACTGTCCAGTGAGGCAGATTCATTGAATGTTACATCCCTACTGATAATTAGCCATGGAGTCTTTTGATCTGTCCACCACAACCTATAACCTTTCACTCCAGTTGCATACCCTAGAAATATGCACTTCTTTGCCCTCGGCTCAAGTTTTCCATCCCTCACATGAGCATAAGCAGGACAACCAAATATCCTTAAATTTGAATAATCAGCAGGCGAACTGGACCATACCTTAAAAGGAGTTTTGAACTCAATAGTTGTGGATAGAGATCTATTGACCAAATAACACGTTGTATTAATTGCTTCAGCCCGAAAATCTTTGCTAACACATGAGTGTGAAAGCATGCTTCGTGCCCTATCACAAAGCATTCTATTCATACATTCTGCAATACCATTTTGTTGTGGTGTTCCGACACAAGTACGGTGTCTCACTATGCCCTCCCTGCTGCAGAAATTATCGAACTCAGAATTGCAAAATTCCAACCCATTGTTAGTTCGAAGACGCTTAACTTTTCTTTCTGTCTGCCTCTCAACCATCGTCTTCCATTTAACAAATGTCGAAAATGCCTCATCTTTTATTTTTAGAAAATACACATACACCATCCTTGAGTAATCATCAATCAAAGTTATAAAATGCCTGGCACCACTCTTGGAGGGAACTCTGTTTGGACGAGTGTATATAATCTAACTTGTCTCTGGTCTTGTGCTCGGCCTTCTTGATGAACTTTACCCTTGTCTACTTACCAAACACGCAATGCTCACAAAAATTCAAAATTTGATTTTTGTACCCATTCAACAAATTCTGCTTACTCAACAAAGACAATCCATTATCACTCATATGGCCAAGTTGCAAGTGCCACAACTGAGATTGATTCAGATCACTTTTCCTAGAAGCTACAGCAACTTCCCCTTCAACTAGACTTGCCTGAAGATGATACAATTTAGAATGTAGTTTACCCTTCATGAGTACCATGAAGATAAAGACATCTTAACCCTAGATTATATGTAAAAGCCCGAACCTTGATCTGATACCAATTGTTGCTGAATATCGTGGGTTAACTAGCACATAATCACACACAAAGCAAATAGAGAAAAAAAATCAACACAAGGATTTAATGAGGTTCGTCTAAGCCTAATCCTCGGGGCAAAAGTAGCGGGAGTTTTCCACCATGAATGAGAAGAAAAGCACAATACAATCTATAGAATCTCCAACTACAACCCCTATATATAGATCCCATAGGGTCCCAAACATATACGAGAAAGATTTCCCAATTTGACAAGGACTATAGGTGTCATGACCCGGATTTTCCACCCTTGGGAGTCGTGATGGCGCCTACTCGTAGAAGCTAGGCAAGCTACGAAATTAGAAATCCTTAACTCTTTTGTTTTAATCTTCTTACAAATTACATTAAAAAGTGATAAATATTTAAATACAGTGGAATATGAGATTAAGTGGGAGACATAAATAAATATAAAACCCAAAATAATACAAAAATTCACATATGCCTCTACCCAGAAACTGGTGTCACAACATCCACGGACTACTAAGATCACTACACACAACTGTTTGAAATAAAGAAAACATTGTCTGTCTCGGATACAAGAGATACCAGAACATAATAAAAGATAGATGAGACGTCGGGCCTGCGGACGCCTGCAAAGCTACCTCGGTGTCTCGGTGGACTGAAGACTGGCTCCCCTAATGCTGCTGACCAAGCGATGCTCCTGTATTTGTACATAAGTGCAGAGTGTAGCATCAACACAATCAACCCCATGTGTTGGTAAGTGTCTAGCCTAGCCCCGGTGAGGTAGTGACGAGGCTAGGACCAGACTCCAGATAAACCTGTGCAGTTATATAATATACAACGGAGATATAAACAGGAAATAACAGTTTAAAAGGGAGGGGGAAACATGCTTCGGGGAAACATATCAATTCTAACAGAAACTTAATAAAGTATGAAAGAACACTCGGTGTCTACAACAATACAATAACAATACTGTTGCGGTGCGCAACCCGATCCCTTATCATTTAACATTGTTGCGGCGTGCAACCCGATCCACATATATAACTGTTGCGGCATGCAACTCGATCCAATATAATATCTATTGCGGCATGCAATCCGATCCAATATAATATCTGTTGCGGCGTGCAACCCGATCCAATATAATATCTGTTGCGACATGCAACCTGATCCATATATATATAATAATGTTGTGGCGCACAACCCGTTCCAAATATACAGTCAACAATAAACATAATTAACCGTCCCGGGAAGGGATCAACAATAGACTACACTATCCCGGCAAGGGAACTCAACAGTACAAGTATATACGTCCCGGCAAGGGAGAATCAGCTATAACCAATCTTAACTCAACTCCTACTCATCTCAATTATCACCATTTCTCAATCATAAGTAGATTCCACGATAAACAAACTAAGTCTTTGCTCAATATCAAGGATTTACTCACTATTTCAACCATAGTAACATTCAAGAATACAACAAGTATCAATTTAAGACTCACGGTCATGCTCGACACCAACGCATATATAATCGTCACCATGCCTATACGTCGTACTCAACAAGAAGAAAATAGCAAATAGGACTTAACTCTTAATCTCTCAAGCTAAGGTTAGACCGAACACTTACCTCAAACTTCTACGGCCAACTCAATCCTCAATTACAGCCTTTCCTCTCGAATTTGGCTCCAAATCAATTGTATCTATACATAAATGACTTCATAACATCAATAAATGCTAAGCAATTTGAATCCAATGCCTAATTATAGCTTTCCAATCATTCTTCCCAAAAGCCTAAAAATCGACCCCGGGCCCGCTTGGTCAAAATATGAGGTTCGAACCAAAATTCGATCACCCATTCACCCACGAGCCCGTATATATAATTTATTTTAAAATCCGACCCCAAAACAAGGTCTACATCATGAATAATTAAAAGGCATTAACTCTACCCAAATCCCTAATTTTCTACCCTTATTCACATGATTTAGGCCTAGAAATCTAATGGGTGTTAATGGAAGATGAACAAAATGAGTCTAAGATTACATACCTATGGGTTTGGGGTGAAATCCTCATTCAAAAATCGCCCAATTTTGAGTTGAGATGAAGAAGTTATGAAATTTTGAACAAATCCCGTATTAGCTACTATTTTAAGTACTGGGCGACAATGTTCATCATGTTCACGAGAACACTGTCACGATCGCGAAGGGCTGCCAGTAAGTGGACTTACGCGATCGCGAGTTCTTCCACGCGTTCGCGAAGTGTTGAACCCCCTGACCTTCGCGTTCGTGGACACACGTACGCGTTCGCATAGAAGAATGACCGAAATCCAGCCCACCTCCAATTTACACTACGCGTTCGCGTCACACAAGTCGCATTCGCGATGAGCAATCCCCCAATGCTCCGCGTTCGCGACTGTGGCTTCGCGTTGGCGAAGAACAACTCCACCCCTATCCTCATTTACCTTATGCGATCGCGAGAGTTACTACGCGATCGTGATGAACAACAGGCCTGAGCACCTGTAGCAGAAATTCTGCAACTTTTTCTTAAGTCTAAAACTTCCCGAATCACATCCGAAACGCACCCGAGCCCTCGGGGCTCCTAACCAAACACACGTACTAACTCATCAACATCATACGAACTTATCCATGCGATCAAATCGCTAAAATAACCTCAATAACAATGAATTAATCCTCAAAAATCAAGAATTTTTCTCAAACTTCATCAAGTATCAAATTTAGCAATTTAGGTCCGAATCACGTCAAATGATATCCATTTTTAACCAAAGTTTACAGGAATGTCTTAAATCATATATAAGATCTGTACCAGGCACCGGAACCAAAATACGGGCCCGATATCATCACATTCTAAATCAATTTTCATTCCAAATTTCCTTAAACAATTTCAGAAAATAATTTTCTTTAAAAATTCATTTCTCGGGCTTGGGACCTCAGAATTCGATTCTGGGCATACGCCTAAGTCCCGTATTTTCTTACGGACCCTCCGAGACCGTCAAATCACAGGTCCGGGTCCGTTTACCCAAAAAATTAACCGAAGTCAAATTAACTCATTTTATAACCAAATTTTATCATTTTCTGACAGAATTTCATATTTAAGCTTTCCGGCTACGCGTCGGGCTGTGCACGCAAATCGAGGTGACTCTAAATGAGGTTTCCAAGGCCTCGGAAGCACAGAATTTAGTTTAAAAACAAGTGAAAGGTCATCACATTCTCCACCTCTAAAACAATCGTTCGTCCTCGAACGGACAGAAGAAAGTAGTACCTGAGTCGGGGAAAAGATGAGGATAACGGCTCCGCATATCGGACTCGGACTCCTAGGTCAATGCCTTAGGAGGTTGACCTCTCTACCGAACACGAACAGAAGGAACACTCTTCGACCTCAACTGACGAACCTGCCGGTCTAGAATAGCTACCGGCTCCTCCTCATAAGACAAGTCCTTGTTCAACTGGACAGTGCTCAAATCTAACACGTGGGATGGATCGCTGTGATACTTCCAAAGCATGGACATATGAAACACTGGATGCATGGCAAATAAGCTCGGCAGCAGTGCAAGTCTATAAGCCAATTCTCCCACTCGATCAAGAATCTCAAACGGACCAATGAATCTAGAGCTAAGCTTGCCCTTCTTCCCAAATCTTATCACGCCCTTCATAGGCGACACTCGAAGCAATACCCGCTCACCGACCATAAATGCCACATCTTGAACCTTGCGTTCTGCATAACTCTTTTGCCTGGACTGAGCTGTACGAAGCCTATCCTGAATAATCCTGACCTTGTCCAAGGCCTCCTGAACTAGATCCGTACCCAAAAATCGAGCCTCTCCCGGCTCAAACCATCCAACTGGAGACCGACACCGCCTACCATACAAAGCCTCATAAGGAGCCATCTGGATACTCGAATAGTAGCTATTGTTGTAGGCAAACTCTGCTAAGGGCAAAAACTAATCCCATGAACCTCCAAAGTCAATGACGCAAGCTCGGAGCATATCCTCCAAAATCTGAATAGTCCGCTCGGGCTGCCCGTCCGTCTGAGGATGAAATGCTATACTCAACTCAACCTGGGTGCCCAACTCTCGCTGAACTGCTCTCCAGAAACGCGAGGTAAACTGCGTACCTCGGTCCGAAATGATAGATACAGGCACACCATGAAGACGAATAATCTCCCGGATATAGATCTCAGCTAACCTCTCGGATGAATAGGAGACTGCCACAAGAATGAAATGCGATGACTTAGTCGTCCTATCAACAATGACACATACTACGTCGAACTTCCTCCGAGTCTGCGGGAGTCCAACAACAAAGTCCTTCTGGGTCAACCCGGTCATCGGGGCTGCGATAGATGAAAACCCCTCCATGAACCGACGATAGTAGCCTGCCAATCCTAAGAAACTCCGAATCTCTGTAGCTGATGCTGGTCTAGGCCAGTTCTTGACTACCTCAATCTTCTTCGGATCAACCTGAATACCCTCTGTTGATACAACATGACCCAGGAATGCAACTAAACTCAACCAGAACTCACACTTCGAGAACTTAGCATATAACTGACTATCCTTCTGAGTCTGGAGAACCACTCTAGGATGTTGCTCGTTCTCCTCCTGGCTGTGGGAATATATCAAAATATTGTCAATGAAGACTACCATGAATGAGTCCAAATAAGGCCTGAACACTCTGTTCATCAAATCCATAAAAGTTGTTGGGGTATTGGTCAACCCAAATGACATGACCAAGAACTCATAATGCCCGTACCGAGTGCGCAAAGCTGTCTTAGGGACATCGGATGCCCTAATCCTCAACTGATGGTAGCCAGATCTCAAGTCAATCTTTGAAAATACCTTGGCACCCTGAAGCTGATTGAATAAATCATCAATCCTTGGCAATGGATATTTATTCTTGATTGTAACCTTGTTCAACTACCGATAATCAATACACATTCTCATCGAACCATCTTTTTTCTTAACAAACAACACCGGTGCACCCCAAGGCGAAACACGGGGTCTAATGAAACCCTTCTCAAGCAAGTCTTGCAACTACTCCTTCAACTCTTTCAACTTTGGCGGGGCCATGCGATACGGTGGGATAGAAATGGGCTGAGTGCCCGTAGCCAAATCAATGCAGAAGTCAATATCCCTGTCGGGTGGCATCCCCGGCAGGTCTGAAGGGAATACCTCGGGAAACTCACGAACAACGGGCACAGAATCAATAGAGGGAACCTCAGCACTAGAATCGCGAACATACGCCAAATAGGCCAAACACCCCTTCTCGACCATACGTCGAGCCTTTACATTTGAGATAATACTGTGGGTAGAATGACCAGGAGTCCCTCTCCACTCTAATTGAGGCATACCCGATAAAACTAAGGTCACAGTCTTGGCATGACAGTCCAAGATAGTGTGGTAAGGTGATAACCAGTCCATCCCCAATATAACATCGAAGTCAACCATGTCTAGAAGCAACAAATCTACACGAGTCTCAAGACCCCCAATCACCACGATACAAGAACGATGGACTCGATCAACCATAATAGAATCACCCACCGGTGTAGACACATAAACAGGAACACTCAATGAATTACTAGGCATGACCAGATACGGTGCAAAATAAGATGAAACATACGAGTATATAGACCCTAGATCAAATAACATGAAGCATATCTATCACAAACCAGAACAGTACCTATGATCACCGCATCTGAAGCCTCAGCCTCGAACCTGGCTGGAAGAGCATAACATCGGGGTTGGGCCCCACCACCCTGGACTACCTCTCTAGGACGGCCTGTAGCTGGCTGGCGTCCACCTTTGGCGGTCTGAGCTCCACCTCTAAATCCTCTACCTCCATCTCCAGCACCTCTACCCCCGCCTCTAGCTGGCTGGGTGGTCTATGGAACATCTGGTGCCTGAATCATAGCACGGGAACCCTTCTGCTGTGATTGAGTACCCACCAACCTCAGACAAGCCCTCCGGATATGACCATACTCACCACACTCATAACATCCACCTGAATGTTGCGACTGAGGAAACTGAGACTGACCTTGGCGACCTGAATGACCACCCCAAAAACTCTGGAGCGGCGGTGCACTGATAAGAGCTGGTAGTGCACTGTAGGGCTGCTGATCAGAATACTGCATGCGGGAACCACGGCCACCTGAAGCACCGTGAGAAACTTGAAGGGCTGACTGAAAGGGCCTATTAGGATGGCCTCTACCATGTGAATCTCTGCCTCACGACGAGGTACCACTAAACCTACCTGAATGTCGGGGCCACTTATCCGACCCATGACCACCCCCCTACGACAGAACCATCTCAACTCTGCGGGCCACATTGGTCGCCTCCTGAAAAGTGATCTCACTCCCAGCCTCCTTAGCCATCTGAAGACGCATCGGCTGAATAAGACCATCAATAAACCTCCTCACCCTCTCTCTCTCTCTCTCTCTCTCTCTCTCTCTCTCTCTCTCTCTCTCTCTCTCTCTCTCTCTCGGTAGGAAGTATGACAAGAGCATGGCGAGCTAAGTCGATGAACCTGGTCTCATACTGGGTAACCGTCATGGAACCCTGTTGGAGGCGCTCAAACTGCCTCCGATAGGCCTCTCTCTAAGTAATGGGGAGAAACTTCTCCAGAAATAGCTGTGTGAACTTCTTCCAAGTCAAGGCTGGCGATCCGGCTAGTCTAGCTAAGCAATAATCCCTCCACCAAGTCTTGACAGATCTAGACAAGAGAAATGTAGCAAAATCGGCCCCATTGGTCTCAACAATATCCATGTTCCTGAGAACCTCGTGGCAACTATCTAGATAATCATGGGGGTCCTCAGTAGATGCACCGCTGAAAGTAGAAGTGAAGAGCTTGGTGAACCTATCTAGCCTCTACAAAGCATCGGCAGACATAGCTGCTCCCTCGCCGGTCTGAGCTACCACACCTGGCTGAACTACTCCAACTGGCTGAACCGCTGGAGTTTGAATTTGGGGAGCTACCTGCTCTGTAGTGTGAGTAGCAGGAGTCTGAGTCCCTCCTCTAGACTGAGAGACGGCTGGTGCTACAGGAAGCAAGCCTGCTTGGGGTAACACTCTCCATGAGGCCCACTAATTGGACCAGAGCATCCTGAAGAACTGGGGTAGCAATGAACCCCTCTAGGACTTGAGCTGGGCCCACTGGAACTGCTGGGGCCGGAACCTCATCATCAAAATCAACTTGAGGCTTTGCCACTGGTGTTGCTGCTCAGGGTTGAGCTATGCCCCTACATCGGCCTCTGGCACGGCCTCGGCCTCGCCCTCTGCCCCTCATTGGAGATGCTGCTGGGGGCTCGGGCTGCTGAGCGATGGATAAGGAAGCATGTGTTCTCGCCATCTGCGAAAGAACAGAGTAGGAATTCAATTAGCATTTGAGAAACAAACTCGTACGACAAGAGAGAACAAATGTGAAGTTTTTCCTAACTCTGTAGCCTCTGGGGGATAAATACAGATGTCTCTGTACCGATCCCTCATACTCTACTTAGCTTGTCCGTGAATTGTGAGACCTATGTAACCTAGAGCTCTGATAACAACTTGTCACGACCCGGATTTTCCACCCTCGGGAGTCGTGATGGAGCCTACTCGTAGAAGTAGGCAAGCTACGAAATTAAAAATCCTTAACTCTTTTGTTTTAATCTTCTTACAAATTACATTAACAAGTGATAAATATTTAAATACAGCGGAATATGAGATTAAGCGGAAGACTTAAATAAATATAAAACCCAAAATAATACAAAAATCCACAAATGCCTCTACCCAGAAACTAGTGTCACAACATCCACGGACTACTAAGATCACTACACACAACTGTTTGAAATAAAGAAAACATTGTCTGTCTCGGATACAAGAGATAACAGAACATAATAAAAGATAGATGAGACGTCGGGCCTGCGGACGTCTGCAAGGCTACCTCGGTGTCTCGGTGGACTGAAGACTGGCTCCCCTAATGCTGCTGACCAAGCGCTGCTCCTGTTTCTGCACATAAGTGCAGAGTGTAGCATCAGTACAATCGACCCCATGTGCTGGTAAGTGTCTGTCCTAACCCCAGCGAGGTAGTGACGAGGCTAGGACCAAACTCCAGATAAACCTGTGCAGTTATATAATATACATCGGAGATATAAACATGAAATAATAGTTTAAAAGGGAGGGGGAAACATGCTTCAGTAAAACATATCAATTCTAACAAAAACTTAATAAAGTATGAAAGAACACTCGATGTCTACAACAATACAATAACAATATTGTTGCGGCGCGCAACCCGATCCCTTATCATTTAACATTGTTGTGGAGTGCAACCCGATCCACATATATAACTATTGCGGCGTGAAACCCAATCCAATATAATATTTGTTGCGGCGTGCAACCCGATCCAATATAATATTTGTTGCAGCGTGCAACCCGATCCACATATATAACTATTGCGGCGTGCAACCCGATCCAATATAATATCTGTTGCGGCATGAAACCCGATCCAATATAATATCTGTTGCGGCATGCAACACGATCCAATATAATATCTGTTGCAGCGTGCAACCTGATCCACATATATAACTGTTGTGGCGTGCAACCCGATCCAATATAATATCTGTTGCGGCGTGCAACCCTATCCATATATATATAATAATGTTGTGGCGCGCAACCCGTATTAAATATACAGTTAACAATAATCATAATTAACCATCCCGGCAATGGAACTCAACAGTACAAGTATATATGTCCCGGCAAGGGAGAATCAGTTATAACCAATCTTAACTCAACTCCTACTCATCTCAATTATCACAATTTCTCAATCATAAGTAGATTCCACGATAAACAAACTAAGTCTTTGCTCAATATCAAGGATTTACTCACTATTTCAACCATAGTAACATTCAAGAATACAACAAGTATCAATTTAAGACTTACGGTCATGCTCGACACCAACGTATTGATACTCGTCACCATGCCTATACGTCGTACTCAACAAGAAGCAAATAGCAAATATGACTCAACTCCTAATCCCTCAAACTAAGGTTATACCGAACACTTACCTCAAACTTCCACGGCCAATTCAATCTTCATCTACCGCATTTCCTCTCGAATTCAGCTCCAAATCAATTGTATCTATACATAAATGACTTCATAACATCAATAAATGCTAAACAATTCGAACCCAATGCCAAATTATAGATTTCCAATCATACTTCCCAAAAACCCAAAAATCAACCCCGGGTCCGCTTGGTCAAAACACGAGGTTCGAACCAAAATCCGATCACCCATTCACCCACGAACCCGAATATATAATTTATTTTCAAATCCGACCCCAAAACGAGGTCTAAATCATGAATAATCAAAAGGCCCTAACTCTACCCAAATCCCTAATTTTCTACCCTTATTCACATGATTTAGGCCTAGAAATCTAATGGGTGTTAATGGAAGATGAAGAAAATGTGTCTAAGACTACATACCTATGAGTTTGTGGTGAAATCCTCTTTCAAAAATTGCCTAATTTGGAGTTGAGATGAAGAAGTTATGAAAATTTGAACAAATCCCGTATTAGCTATTGTTTTAAGTGTTGGGCAACAGTGTTCATCACGTTCACGAGAACACTGTCGCAATTGCGAAGGGCTGCCAGTAAGTAGACTTACGCGATCGCAAGTTTTTCCATGCATTCGCGAAGGGTTGAACCCCCTGACCTTCGCGTTCGCGGACACACGTACGCGTTCGAGTAGAAGAACGGCCGAAATCCTAGCCCACCTCCAATTTACACTACGCGTTCGCGTCACACAAGTCGCGTTCGCGATGAACAATCCCCCAATGCTGTGCGTTCGCGACTGTGGCTTCGCGTTCGCGAAGAACTACTCCACCCCTGTCCCCATTTACCTTACGCGATCGCGAGATACTATGCGATCGCGATGAACAACAGGCCTGAGCACCTGTAGCAGAAATTCTGCAACTTTTTCTTAAGTCTAAAACTTCCCGAATCACATCCGAAACACACCCGAGCCCTCGGGGCTCTTAACCAAACATACGTACTAACTCATCAATATCATACGAACTTATCCGTGTGATCAAATCGCTGAAATAACCTCAATAAAAACGAATCAATCCTCAAAAATCAAGAATTTTTTTCAAACTTCATCAAGTATCAAATATAGCAATTTAGGTCTGAATCACGTCAAATGATATCTGTTTTTAATCAAATTTTACAGAAAATATCTTAAATCATATATAAGAATTATACCTGGCGCCAGAACCAAAATACGGGCCTGATACCATCACATTCTAATCAATTTTCATTTCAAATTTCCTTAAACAATTTCAGAAAATAATTTTCTTTAAAAATTCATTTCTCGGGCTTGGGACCTCGAAATTCTATTCCGGGCATACGCCCAAGTCCCATATTTTCCTACGGACCCTCGGGGACCGTCAAATCACGGGTCCGAGTCTGTTTACCCAAAACGTTGACCGAAATCAAATTAACTCATTTTATAACCAAATTTTATTATTTTACAGAATTTCATATTTAAGCTTTCCGGCTACGCGCCCGGACTGCGCACGCAAATCGAGGTGACTCTAAATGAGGTTTTCAAGGCCTCGGAAACACAAAATTTAGTTTAAAAACAAGTGAAAGGTCATCACAATAAGTTTTCCTTTCCTAAATTTATTAGGACAATGGGTTTCCCTAAACCTATAGGGACTATGGGTTTCCTAAAAGTACAAGGAAATAATTCAAGCCACAAATAACATGTACAAACCAAACCGGAGAACCGCACCAAACCGAAATATCAAATCAAACCGATTAAAAACCCGACTAGGTTTGGTTTGGTATTGAGTAAAAAAATCCGAACCAAACCGGCATATAAATATATAATTTTTATATATACTTTTAAGACTTTATATAGAAATGTTTTTACATAAATTCTAGAAATATTTGGGATTCTCTTATGGAATGTAATATTTAATAGAATATGAAGTACTTCATTTTTATTAACCTTAAATAATGGGTTATATGATCACTTTCTTATCAAGTGTTACTGAAATGCGTCAATTTCTTTGTTCTTCCATGTTCATATGTCAAGATTTATTAAATTCTTATATCTTTTTCAAATTTGAAGTGGTATTCGATAATCTAAAATTAAATAGAACTTATCATTAATTAAGTATCATATTGATTTTTATGTTTGATTATTAAATTCGTTTAACCTTGTAAGTATACATCAACGAAAAATTATTGTCGGATGACTAAAAAAATAACTATCATGTGTTATTAACAAAATTCTACCATAAAAATATTTTAATAGATCTTAGGTTTGTCAAGTTTTTCAATTTTTACTAAACATATATTTACTTATAATTAGTTTAACAAAGTAAGATTGAAATAATATTTACATAATAAAAAAACTCGAAAAACCCGACAAAACCGAATCCATCCAACCCGATATAGCCATGTACACCCCTACGTATAATCAATACAAGTTATTGATACTTTATCTAACCAAATACAGAAAATTATCTGGAAATTAAATAATTTGTTGAATTAAACTTTTTCGTGAAAAAGATTTCTCTGAACAGACTATGATGATTTGCCCTAAATATTCTGAGTAATTATTGTGACTGAGATATTTATTTATCGTGTTCACAAGTCATATATTTCAACAAAAAAAGGCATATTTCTCAAAAATCCAAACACATGCAAGCAAATATTCCACGAAATAATTAGTAGATAATTATTGATGAAAGATTTAGTTAGTCACACTAGATCATCCCATAATTAAGAAACGTTTCTATAAATGATGATTCTCTGAATCTTTCAAAACCTATAATGTTCCCATCTAGATTTTCTCCAGATTTCATTTTCTTTTTTCCTTCTTTCTTTTGTTTATTATCAATTGGGTTTTTTATTTTTCCTTTATTCTACAGAGTTTCTCAATTCTCATGATGCCATGTGATCCACCTTTTTCTATGGAAACAAACACCATTTTAAATGGAGAAGTTGCATCTTTGATATTCCTTCACTCTCTAAGCTGACTATTCCATTTCCCCTACCCAATAATTACCAAATAACATAGTGTATACTTATGCATGTCTATTATACTTACATACGGACACACTTCTCTGTAATAGTATCTCTATATAACAGTCATTTATTATAAAAGTCAAGTTTTTGTGAAAACCGATTTTTATGTTATGTTATAATATATGTCCTATATAACAGTACTTCACTATTGCAATCAAAAAATATTGGAACAAACGAAGTTGTTATAGATAGATTTGACTGTTATTAAGTTTCTCTAGTGTTATATCCAGAGGCGGGGCCAGAATTTGAATTTATAGGTTTTGGATTTTAGGACACGACTTCAAGTGCTAGCAATTAGGTTTTATATTTACTTTTGTAAATATTTAGTAGTTTTTTATACCACATATATTAGGTTTGAATCAAAATTATTGAGTTCTACCAAAACCACATATTATATACACCTCCTCCCACAGTGATATCTTCAGCAATTCGCTCACTATAACGAGGAGAAAAGGTTAAAACGGTTCATTTGCCTTTCGATATATATATATATATAAAGTTGGGAATGAGAAAGCTGAGGTGGCACTCTCTGAATCAAGGAAATGTATTTATCTATTTTCTCAATTTTTGGAATTTTTTCCTATTTTAATATAATATTTAATTACTTAAAGCCAATAATTTATGGGTTGAATTTTAGCTCCATAATAAATAAGGGAATTGAAAAAACAACAGTATCAAAAATGAAAGTCATCCGTATTTTCCCCTTTCTTCTTTGTTCCAAAATGCCATATATTTTCCTTCCACTTTGTTCATTTACCTACCCATTAATTTATTGTAAATTAGTAAAATCTGAAGAGGTGTCTCACATTTATTACACCCTCTTAACTCTCTCGAATGAGTTACGTATTTGAGGCTTTCTGAAACGGTACAACTGAAGAGTTATGCCTCATTTACTGTACCTCTCCAAATAATTACAGTGCCTTCCCTTTGAATTTTCAGACATATAACAACATCCTTAGCCCTTCTTTCTCTTTAAATTTTTCGTTTTCCTTTTGTTCCTTTTTGTTCGTGAATTCTGTTTTGTGTTATTTTTCATAGATAGTTTGTTAAAATGTTCATTGAACATAATCGAAATGCTTGCCTTTCTCTCTCAATTTGTTGGTTTTTTTTTATCTTCCCAGCTATTGCTTATATATTATGCAATTGATTTTTTAATCTTCTCAGTTACTGTTTATTTATTATGTAATTAGACATGATAATGAAAGTTTTAACCGTTGTCAATTATTTTCTCGGATATCCACGAAGAGATGTAATTGTTGTCAATAACTTATTACGATTAATCGGTTAAAATTTCTGACTTTTAATTTTAGAGCGCAGCGTCGATAGCCTGCGCACCTATTTTAACCAACTGCAGGTGATTCTTACTTTAATATTATTCTATTAGACTAATTCTGTTGTTTATGTAATTCTTGAAAACTTTAATTAAATTAGGTTCATCTTGGACATATTTCTTTCAGAGAAATAACTGGATATAACATGGAAAGAGGTGTGTCTTCTTTAAAACAATTGTGTTAAAGAAACCAATTTCTTCTTTCCGCGACAAATGATTGAAATTTATAGAGTGCACTAGTAACAAAGGCGTATCAAATTCCTTAGGCATCTCTTATGTTCTTTGCTTTCTTCTCATAAATTAAGTTGTACGCATAGTCTTTGTGTGCGTGCGTGTATATATATATATATATATGAAACTATTTTTTGCTAAACTTGAAGAGTTTAGCGTGATACGATTGGTTACACTAGGCTAGGGGTGTACAAAGGAAATCGACAAGCTGTACTAACCCGATAATCTGAGTCAAACCGAGAAAAAAAACCCGACTATGGTTTGGCTTGATTTGATTTGGTGTTGGAAAAAAAACCCGATCATAATTGGTTTGGTTTGGTTTTAACTAAAGAAAGTTAAACCGAAACCAAACCAACCCGACATTATATTTATTGAAATTTTTGATATATAAATATATTTATTGTGATGTAATTTATAAATATTTCTTAAAAATTTTCATAATTTTATCTTTTAAGGTATTATCTTAAGGTTGGACTTACAACTTTTGATTGTTCCAATAAGTTTTATAGTCATTAATATTAGTAAATTAAATAATGCTAACAAAAGCTCAAACCAAAATCAAATCAATACTAATGCTAACAAAAGACATTCAATTCAATAGTCAATACTACGAAGGGGAATGTATTGAATATCTATTTTTGTTTTACAATAATTTAGATTTAAATGCATCACCTATTTTTATCTTTTTTTTAGCGTTTAGTCATGTAATTAATACTCCCTTATTAGTCTACTTACTTTAGCATGACTTATAGCCTGTTTGGCCAAGCTTCTAAAATCTGCTTATTTTGAGAAGTGCTTTTTTCAAAAGTACTTTTAAAAAAAAGTGTTTTTGGTGAGAAGCAGTTTGTGTTTGGCTAATTAATTTAAAAAGCACTTTTGAACAGTAATTAGTATTTGGCCAAACTTTTGAAAACTGCTTCTAAGTGTATTTTTCTCAAAAGTGCTTCTCAGAAAAATGCTTTTGAAGAGAAGCTACTTTTTTCGGCTTCTCAAAAATTGTTTCTGCTTCTCCTCAAAAGCACTTTTTACCTTTCAAAAGCTTGGCCAAACACTCGAAAAAAGCACTTTTGGCCTAAAAAAAAAAGCTTGGCCAAACAGGCTATTAGTACTTTTAGATTATGTTTATTTTTATTATGGTTTTTTAATTAGCAATATATTTATATTACATAATTTTATTGTCTTTATTGTTGAATATTTTAGGATAATGCCACGACACATCTCATATTTTGTACATTAGTTTCTTGAAAAATACTTTATATAATTGTATCTTACAAGGAGTAAAGAAATATTTTGAACACAAGTTATATGTTTTGTTCTATGAAAATTTTACCGGAAAAAAATCCAAAAAACCCGAATAACTCAAAAATCCGAGAAAAATCGAGATTGAAAAACCCGAATTTTATTGGTTTGGTTTTGGTCTTTAGATTTAATAACCCGACACAATTGATTTGGTTTGATAATCATAAAATCCGAACCAATCCGACCTATGTACACACCTAGGTTGTTTTCAACTTCCTTAAAACAAGTAAATGATTAATGATTAAGGAAAAGTGAAATGGTATATAAAGGGGAGTAGGAAGTAATAACTCCACTTGTTCCTCCCATTTCTTCTCCTCTATTTTACCTTGATTGTTTAAGCTTGATTATATTTTGTAGTCTTGAAATTAATATAGTATCACAAAAATATAAAATTAACTAGACTTGGGTTTAACTTTGTTAACTATTATTTGCATCTATATTCATTTTTTGTGTCACGTTTTAACTTGTGTCTGCTTTGCAAAAATAATTACAAGCGTACCCGCTTTTTCGCATAACTTCAGCATACGGGGCTGAAGTAGCAAAGGCAATCACGCAAAACTTTAGCATTCTAGTAGACGGACTTGAAGTTCAGCTCTAGAGCTGAAGTTTTTGTTTTGTAACTGGCGAACTTCAGCTCTAGAGCTGAAGTTTTTGTTTTTGTAACTGGCGAATTTCAGCTCTAGAGCTGAAGTTTTTGTTTCCTTTCTCCCCCACTTTAACCCTCTTATCACTAATCACATACCTTGCTCAATAGCAACAAAAACACCACATCGGCGCACGCACACAAATTGCACTTGCATAATAACAAGTTTACCTAGTAATTATTTTCACAGAATTTATGTTTATAACAGCAACATGTCAAAGCACAAACATTGTTAAATGCCATAAAAGGTGAAAATAACACTAAACAGAACAACAATTAAAAAGATGAAGGAAAAAAAAGTACTTCAAAACCAAACTCAATTTTTAACAGACACAGTCCTCGAAACAGAAAACCAAGGTCCAAAAGAAAAATGAAACATATACAGAAATAGAGGTTTTTGCAATCATCCCATGAACTGAAGTTCCATAGCAGCACCAACAGCAGCAGAAGGAAGGAGGAGGAGGAGGAGGAGGAGAAAGGAGGCTGAAGTTGTCACACCCTTTTTTTCAAACCAACCTTACTAAACCCTTTTAAAATAATAAAAAGATTAGTAAAGCTCAAAAGGTTTTTTAATTAAAAAGTGACAAAATATTGTGTTTAAAAGGAAATAACTCAGAGTCGCCACCTGATATTGATTTCAGTGTGCCAGCTCACCGTTTTTAAAAATAATTTTTCACACTTTGAACTCCAAAACATAAGTCTGCACCAGAGATTCGGGTAAGGGGGTTCATTTGACTCGGGGAGAAGGTGTTAGGCACTCCCCAAGTCCTGTGAAAGTCACGGTTGCGTACTCAATCTAGTTGGCTTTTAAAATATTCCAGTTGAGGTAATAACACACAAAAAGAAAATAAACAATCAAAAAAGGCTCGAGGTCGTCCCCACCTAAATGAAAGAAAATTAAAAGAAGAAAAATTAAAGTTCTAAATTATCATATGCTATTTCTTCTACGATGTTCGCCACGACCTCCAATTACATTCACTTCGGGGCATACTCCCTGAAATAAAATATATACAAATCCCTCGGTGTATTTTCCGGATAAATTTAACTAAGGGAACGACCTCTCGCCTCGAAACTAATAAAAATCCTAAGGTTTGCCTACCCAAGTGTGGTCAGCCTAAGCATGCTCCCATCGATTAAAGCCATAAGACAAAAATAAGAAATAAATTGATAAAACAATTAAAGTCCAATTTATTCATGAGTTTAATGTTACTTCCCCCTACGAACCCTTCAAACGAATTTATCATTTCCCTAACTTAATCAAGAGCCCTGACCCATCATACTTCCAAATGTAACATCTTACTAGGAGTTAATCTTCATCATATTTTACTAATCAACGATACTAACTTAAACGTGAAGAATTCTTCTGGCAGAAACTTTCTATATCCTTCCTTCCCCCTTGTTCATGAACTTAGAAAAAGAACAACATTAATAAGACACATAGAAGAGATTGAAATTAATGAAACCAAGAGAGTGATAAGTACCATAACTTAATCACATATTAATCAAACATTAATCAAAATATAAAGAGGAGGAAGAGGAAGAGGGGAATGGACCTGATACAGCAATCTTCCTTTAATAACGAGGAAGAAATCAGCGAGTACAAGCCTTGTGCCAAAATCCAAGCGAGAAAGTAAAGACGGAATGATGTAGGAACTGCGAACTGGAACACGCACGGCACCGGAAATCTCGGACTAAACCAAGCAAACTCCAGTGATAAATTCGAGCCACCCTCAAACTCAATCAACTTCCATTTTTTAAAACTAAATCAAAATTAGAAGAAGGAAACAGAAATGTATTTTTTTGATTTTATTTTTTAAACTTGATTAGAATTTAACCAAACCACAAAAATATTTTTGTATATGTTTTTGAATCTATATAAAAAAAACGAAAATCAGAGATAAAAAAAATTGAAAGGCAGCCTTGTTTTCCCTAATCAAAACGTCTGAAATCTCCTCTCGTCTCTCTATTCCGAGGCCCTTCTGTTGCTCTTCCTCTCGGCAATCTCTATCTCGTCCCTTCCCCATTGTGTTTCTAGGGCATTCGGTTGATTCTTCTCTCCCATGATATCAAAGATCAGACTGCTGAATTTTCGTATAGAGATGCTGAATGGTGAAAAGATAATGGAATGAGTATGTATGAAATAGAAGAGGCCAACAGAAAATTCTACATTAGGGTTCGTTATTCGCTGATGGCTTAGGGTGGTCTTCTAGGGCATGTGTTCAGTGTCTGTTCGTTGCTTGGGAGTGCAGCTGGCGGGGGGTGATTTTGGTTGGTGAAAGGGAGTGGTAGGCGCTGGCTGAAGGGGTGGTCGTTTTTAGGAGTTCGTTGGTCTTCTTCTTTTGTTTTTTCCGTTGAGTGGTGTTGCGGCTGGGTTGGAGGTGAAGAAGCAGCCTCTGTCGAGATTGGGGTCTTAGGTTAGAAGAAGAAGATCCTCTCCATGGGTCTTTTGGGTTAAGGAGAAGGGTCTTCAAATTGGGCCTTTTTGGGGGGATTTGAAATTGGGCTCCATTTGGACAAGAAAAATTGAAGATTTCATTAATAAATTCAAGTTTCTTCCAAATTAGTATAAAATACTTGTAAAACATAAAATCACTCCTAATTGATTAAAGTAAAATTAAAAATTAAAAGTGAAACTATTTTTTTGGTATTTTCAAAAATTATATTAAAATAAAATAAAAATAGGTTCAAAGTAATATATCCTTCTAAAAATATCTAATACGTGAATTAAATAGAGAAATATGAAACTATTTTTTGTATTTTTTCAATTTTGTGATAAAAATAATATAAAAGAGTCAATGTTAGTTGAAATAACTATATTAGACCTAAACTAAGTATTTAAATGCTAAAATATGTAAAATCTTGGGGAGGGTCAAAAATCACATGTCTACAGAAGTTATTTAAAAAGTGGGTACAAATTAAAAGTTTTTTAAAAAATGGGTATAGGTTAAATGGGGGCGACCAAATAGGGCGCCCCGTACAATTTTTACTTCTAAATGTAACATGCTCTATGTATTTGGTGTTTTAGAAGTTATATTTTTTCCATTTTCCCTTTATCTTTTACCTTATTTTGGAAATTCAAAATACAAAAGAAGCGAAAAAGAATGAAGAGGAAGGATACTGCAAGCTATTATAATAAAAATATAGAACTAAACTGAATATTGAATTTTTAGATTTATACTCCTGAAATTAATATTATCATAGTATTCTTACTATAACACATAAAGAACTATTTGTTTTGTTGAATTTTAAATTGTAGTATCTTAAAAGCAATAGTATAATATTTCTTTCTTTTGTTTTCGGAATTGAATTGCTTAATCTTGATATTATCATTTTGTTAGCATGATGTAAGATATCCTCAAATTTTGGCAAATGGCACAATGTCAAATTGTCAATACATAAAATTAATGTTCATTAAAGCATTTTACTTTAACCAATAATTCAATTATATTTTCATCGAAAAGAAAGATTTCGCCCAGCAATCTAGACCTTCAAATTAGCCCCGTAAAGTTCTTGGAAAGGAGTAAAGTGTACGCTTGTATAAAAATAGAGAAGCAACTCTTGAGAATTTTTTTTTAAAAAAAATAACCTTAATACAATTATATCATAGTTGATAATGTTATGGTTAGAGAATATAGAGAAGATAAAATTATTATATATAGAGTAAAGATTGATTTTTAATATTAAAAATTTTAGCAATAAATTTTTATACATATTCTAATAAAGACCGCGCGAAGCGCGGACAAATTAACTAGTTAATCTTATAATTCCATCTCCTATTTATTTTGTTGTTTGATTGAGTTTAGTAGATGTATAGAAGACCTTTATTGTCCTCCTTTTATTGTTGTTTCTTATGTTATTGTGCTTTGGTTAAATAACAAGATTTTAGTTATTTGTGTTAAACAGAAATAAAGAGGAATATTTGTATATCGTGCCTAATGTAGTCATGTTTTTGGCAATTTTAAAGTATTCACTTCACACATAACAAACAAGTCTTTTTTTCATTCCCAATGATTGAAATACCTAATATAATTGACACTAGTAAATATAATAAGTTCAGCGCAGAATTATTCTGGAAATATTATTTTTGCAATGAGTAGGATTTGCAAAATAAATCATCGGCAAAATAATGAAATAATTATGGTGGAGTAAGGGGGGGGGGGAGATTAATATAGTCATGGCTTAAACCTAACCACATAAATCTTCTATATATCTATATTATATTAAAAGGAGGATAGTATACATTGTGATTAAGTCAAGTGGCAAGCAAAAATGAAACCACTTGACAATTTTAAGACAACATTAATAATTAAAAATTATAAATAGAAATATAATTAATGGAAATACTTGAATGAATTTTATACATAATCTAAATAGAGAAAACTTATTAAATTTGATATGAGAAAGCTTTGT
This sequence comes from Nicotiana sylvestris, assembly GCF_000393655.2. Classification (NCBI taxonomy): domain Eukaryota; kingdom Viridiplantae; phylum Streptophyta; class Magnoliopsida; order Solanales; family Solanaceae; genus Nicotiana; species Nicotiana sylvestris. The sequence continues at coordinate 187,578,856 of NC_091062.1, forward strand.
TTAAGTATGATAAGAAATGACATGCATGTATATAAGGACACATAACTAAATTCTAACAAATAAAGAAAAAAATAAAAATATTTAATAATAAAATAAATTAGAGATAATGTGAGGATATTTCTACTAAGAATTACTTTAGAAAATAAAATAAAGTAAATATATAATACTTAAAAATATTATTGATAAGTTTAAATAATATAAGAATTGCAATCAATATTTATAAAAATTAAAATTTATTTAATTTAATATAAAAAATATTATATATTTATCTATATTATATTAAAAATAGTAGCGGATAAAAATATTAAATAAAGTGAAAAGTTAAAAAAGATCAAATGAAAACGTGATAATATTACATATTAGATAACATTATAGTAAAAGTAAGAAAACTAATTAAAATTCAAAAACATCTATACTAAAAATAAAAGAAAAATACTATTTGAACTTGAGATTAGAAAGACCTTAAAGTTATGATGAGTACGCTCAAAATACAGATATGACGACAAAATAATCTTGCTAGATAAAGAAAACTAAAAAATTGATACTAATGAAAATTATGATGAGTACGCTCAAAATACTAAATAATTGATACTAATAAATAAATATTTTATGTAGGTAATTTCACTAATGAAAATTAAAAGCGAAATTTGTATCTTGAAATTAAAAGAAAATACCAAATAAATGCACGTAATACCAAAAATTATTATAAGAATATTCAATAGATTTGAAACATTATAAAAGAACTTATGTATTATTCCCTTTGTTTTAGTCTAGATGACCAATTTCGCTTATCGAGAGTCAAATTGCATAAGGTTTGACCAATATTTTAAAATATATTTTGTTATCATATTGACACGAGAAAAATTGTAACTTATAGTACTTTTCGTGTAGTTTTGTATATCTAAATTTTAATTTTAAAATACTAAATTGAATTTAGCTTCAAAATTTAGTCAAATTGATTGTCGATAAGAGAAATGTGTCATCTAAATTGAAACAGAGGAAGTAATTTTTAGACTAATTTAAAGTTATATTTTAAAATAAAATATGATATTATTTTGAATATAGGTAAAATATTTATGTAAAAAGTTAGCTAAAATTTCTTAGTAAGGAAGAGAATGTATAAAGAGGAAAATAGAGATAGTGCGAGGATACTTTTATTTTTAAATTTATTAAAATAAATAAATAAATTTCTTAAATAATACTCAAAAAGGTTATTAATAGATTTAAATAATGAAAGAGATCTGAATAAGAGGATAATAGTGTAAAAACACATTAAATTTCGAGAATAATTTTTTTTACATTTATTAATAATTATTAAAAGGGTAATAAACAAGACATTAAGTCAATTTATAATGTAATAAAAAATCACATTACAGTATAACAATATTAAGTAATAAATAATGTAAAAACTATAAGCAATGAACAATAAAGAGAAAAAAATTATGTCTAACAATGTAGAAGGATAAGACTTATTTGAATTTGAGATAAAAAAAAATAAAGTAGTAGTAAGAATTTTGTTAAAATAATATAATTTAATGTACTCAAACAAGACAGATCACAACGTTGCATATTTAGTATTCCTTAATATTGACCGTAAAATATAATACAAGTGTCAAAATTATGAAGTTGGGTTCTTACAGATATAGAAAAAGAAAATATGTTATCTACTATGAGATTTGAAAATGGTTTCATGTGATGCTTCTTAATTAATATTAAATAATTATTTATAATCTCTATATAGAAGATTTAATTTTAAGGTTATTTGCACATAATTAAAATAATCTAAATCATTGTTTGACATGAATTATGTCCGCACATCGTGCGGGTACTAATACTAGTTATATTAAAAGGAGAGTAGTTTACAATGTGGTTAAGCCATGTGGCAAGCTAAAATGAAGTCACTTGGCAATTTTAAGACAACAAAAAAAATCTAGGCGTAATACATACGGAGACACCTAAAGTTGGCACAATCTTTCACTTAGACACTTAAATTAGGCCTCTTTCCAATTAAACACGTTTCCTAGGCAATTCTCATACCAATTAGACACGTTTTTTGCTGGCTTATTAATTAACCAAGCGCGTGTTCTGCAATCTCCGTCTACGTGGAAAAAGTAACCATTAAAAATCGTGCCACATCATTTTTTTTTCCACCTCAGTTATATAGTGTTATTTCCACTAAAATTCAGCTCCGGCAACATGGTTAGAGGCACTTCTTGAATCCGATATCGAAAACGAAGTGGTTCTTAACCCTTCTTCTCCCATTTTACACTCACCCAACAAACCACCACCCCACCCATCAACTACTCAGCAGCAGCTTTCGGAGCTTGTTAAGCCGGAAACTAGGTTCACCGGCGATCCGGGTCTGTTTGAATCCGGCGGTAGTAGTAATTTTCTCCGGCAGCAGAGTTCGCCGGCGGAGTTTCTTTCACATATTAACTCAGATGGTTACTTCTCAGAGGTAGCCATTGGAGGGGAGCAAAGAAGTTGTCGTAGGTGGCAACGGGTCAAACTCAAAGAGATAGATAGTGAGATAATAAAAGGGGGAAAAAGAATAGTTGGCGAACCCTTTAGATTTAAGTGTGAAAACAAGAAAAATGAATAAAAGAAAAGTTTCATATGGAAAAATGAAAGGAAAAAAAAAAACAAATGTACTATACGATAGTAGGGGAGCTGATATGGTGGGAAATGAAGAAGATGATGGAACTAAGTTTGGGGTTGGGGTTGGGGTTGGGGGGCGAGGGGATGGGGGATTTAGTGAAAATAGAGTTTTTTGTGGTCAAATATATTTTTAATATTTAATTAATTGAAAAATGCCATGTTTATTTCATTCACGCGCTCAAGGAGACTAAGAAATACTTTCTTTGCCATGTCATAGTTTTGTGTTTAATTGGTACAGTTTGAAATGAATTCTTGTGTCTAATTGGAAAGAGGCCTAATTTAAGTGTCTAAGTGAAAGATTGTGCCAACTCTAGGTGTCTCCGTATGTATTACGCCAAAAATCTATCTATATTTATATTAAAAGGAGAGTAGTTTGCAATGTGGTTAAGCTAAGTGGCAAGCTAAAATGAAGTCACTTGGCAATTTTAAGACAACAAAAAAAATCTATCTATATTATATTAAAAGGAGAGTAGTTTGCAATGTGGTTAAGCCAAGTGACAAGCTAAAATGAAGCCACTTGGCAATTTTAAGACAACAAAAAAAATCTATCTATCTATCTATAATTAAAAGCAGAAGACAAAAGCACCTCATGAAGCCAAATGGCAGAACAATAGAATGACACATGGCATAATTAGTTATAAAATTAGTTATTGGTTATTCTTTTTAATTTAAATATATCTAAAAAATAAAAATATTAAAAAAACTACCATATATATGTATATGTATATATATATGTATATAATTGGTTATATATATATATATATATATATATATATATATAGGTTACTTTAATTTAATTAATAAATATAGATTTCTTATCTGTATCTATATTAATAATTAACTATAATAAAAAAAATAAAAAAAATTATATAAAAAAATAACTACCAATTCAAATTGGGTGGGAGTAGTTTCAAGTTGGAATTTTTAAATTATAAGAAAATAACTACCCATTCAAATTGGTAGTTATTTTTAATTAATAATTAGTTTTTGGTTATTATTTTTGAATTTAAGTATATATAAAAAACGAAAATTAAAAAATACAAAACTACCATATATATTGGTTACTTTAATTAAATTAATAAATATAGATATCTTATAATTAACTATAATAAAAAAATCAAAATATAAATATATGTAAAAATAACTACTCATTCAAATTGGGTGGGATTAGTTTAAAGTTGGATTTTTAAATTATTTTAAAATAAAAAAACAAAAAAAAAAAGCTATAAAAAACGAAAAAGAGAAGAAAAACTACCCATCCAAATCGGGAGTAGTTTCAAATGTGAGATTTAAAATAAAAAACGAAATTAAAAAAATAATAAATTATCAGTTCAAATTGGGGAGTAGTTTTAAGTTGGAGTTTTAAAATTATTTGAAAATAAAAAAACAAAAATAAAGAAATAAAAAAACTTCAGAGAAAAATATTAATAACGTAATATGCTAATAAAACTTTCTATTAACAATGTAGTAGCATTAAATATTTGAAAATATAATAAAGAAAAATACATAACAAAAAAGTTATTCGATGCGCTGCCTGTATAAGTCCCGTTAGTTTAACAAAGATTTTATTCACTAAAATTTAAATAACTTAGATAATATTATTAAGAACAACAGAATCTATATATAACTAAAAGGAGAGGAAAAAGCCCTTTCGTTAAGCCAATATATATATATATATATATATATATATATTGGTTACTTTAATTGAATTAATAAATATAGATATCTTATAATTAACTATAATAAAAAAATCAAAATATATGTAAAAATAACTACTCATTCAAATTGGGCGGTATTAGTTTAAAGTTGGAGTTTTTAAATTATTTTAAAATAAAAAAACAAAAAAAAAAAGCTATAAAAAACGAAAAAAAAGAGAAGAAAAACTAAAAAACAAAATTAAAAAAATAATAAATTATCAATTCAAATTGGGGAGTAGTTTTAAGTTGGAGTTTTAAAATTATTTGAAAATAAAAAAACAAAAATAAAAAAATAAAAAAACTTCAGAGAAAAATATTAAATAACGTAATATGCTAATGAAACTTTCTATTAACAATGTAGTAGCATTAAATATTTGAAAATATAATAAAGAAAAATATATAACAAAAAAGTTATTCGATGCGCTGCCTGTATAAGTCCCGTTAGTTTAACAAAGATTTTATTCACTAAAATTTAGATAATTTAGATAATATTATTAAGAACAACAGAATCTATATATTACTAAAAGGAGAGGAAAAAGCCCTTTCGTTAAGCCAAGTGGCAGCTTAAAAATAAGCCACATGACATAATTAGTTACTAAAATTATTATTTAGTTAATAATTAATTATTGGTTATTCTTTTTGAATTTAAATATATATAAAAAATGAAAATAAAAAAATATATAAAACTACCATAAAGTACAACATGAAGCATATTAATATATATATATATATATATATATATATATATATATATATATATATATATATATTAATTGATTACTTTATTTGAATTAATAAATATAGATATCTTATAATTAACTATATAAAAAATGAAAATATAAATATAAAAAAAAACTACCCATTCAAATTGGGTGGGAGTAGTTTCAAGTTGGAGTTTTAAAATTATTTAAAAATAAAAAAACAAAAATAAAGTAATAAAAAAACTTCAGAGAAAAATATTAAATAACGTAATATGCTAATGAAACTTTCTATTAACAAAGTAATAGTATTAAATATTGAAAAATATAATTAAAAAAAATCCATAACAAAAACGTTATTCGATGCGCTGCATGTATAAGTCCCGTTAGTTTAACATAGATTTTATTCACTAAAATTTAGATAATATTATTAAGAATAACATAATAAAATTTAAAATAAAAAAAATCAATAGTAATAAATTATATATCTTCTCATATATTACAAAAAGAAAGCGAATACTAAATATTGTTTAATATAATAAAGAAAAATAGAACAAAAAAGTTATTCACTGACTATATAAGTACGTTTGATTTAATAGAGATTTCATTATTGGGTATATCGTATTGACAAACAAGATGACAATTGAATTTTATTAAAGCAATACGATCTAATAGGATCAAACAAGCCTGATCATAATTTAATTTAATTAATATTTTTTTAATATTGACCGCGCATCGCACGGGTATGACTACTAGTTATATTAAAAGGAGAGTAGTGAAGCATGTGATTAAGCCAAGTGGCAAGCTAAAATGAAGCCACTTGGCAATTTTAAGACAACATTAATTATTAAAAATTATAAATAAAAATATAATTAATGAAAGTAGTTTAATGAATCTTATACATAATCTAAATAGATCTTAGACAAATCTAATCTATACATGTATATTTGTATCTATATGTATATCTATATTTATATCTATATATTGATCCACTCATAGCTTTTTTTCTATATTAGCTAGAAATATGGAAGTGAAAAATTAATTAAACATTAAAAAACTATAATAAAAAAATAAAAAATACAGAAATACGTAAATTGAGATAATCTATGACTATTTATATTTTGGAGTATGTTAAAATATAAAATAAAATTAAAATTTATTTATGATATTAAAAATTTATTGAGTATAAAAATTAAATAAAGTCAAGCAGCAAAATAAAATCTTACTCAATCTATCTATATTATATTAAAAGGAGAGTAATCTATATTATATTAAAAGGAGAGTAGTCAAGCATGTGATTAAGCCAAGTGGCAAGCTAAAATGAAGCCACTTGGCAATTTTAAGACAACATTAATTATTAAAAATTATAAATAAAAATATAATTAATGGAAGTAGTTTAATGAATCTTATACATAATCTAAATAGATCTTAGACAAATCTAATCTATACATGTATATTTGTATCTATATTTATATCTATATATTGATCCACTCATAGCTTTTTTTCTATATTAGCTAGAAATATGGAAGTGAAAAATTAATTAAACATTAAAAAACTATAATAGAAAAAAATAAAAAATACAGAAATACGTAAAATTGAGATAATCTATGACTATTTATATTTTGGAGTATGTTAAAATATAAAATAAAATTAAAATTTATTTATGATAACAACAACAACAACAACAACAACAACAACGACCCAGTATAATCCCACAAGTGGGGTCTGGGGAGGGTAATATGTACGCAGACCTTACCCCTACCCCGAAGGGTAGGGAGGCTGTTTCCAGGAGACCCTCGGCTCAAAAAACAATAGGAGATGATATATTAGTACCATAAAAATGCGTAATAAAAATAACAACAATATATAAGAGATATGAAATATGAAATATAGGATATTAAATACGAAAATACGAAAATACGAAATAGATGGCTGGTATAGTATAACTAGAAGGTAAAGCCCTGCCTCAATAGACGACCAATGACATTCCTAGTCTAACTCCTAACTGGATAGTCTCCCTCTATTGTGTTGTAGAAATATTTACACTCTCCCCTAACCTACAACCCTAATGCTCGACCTCCATAAATCTCTATCAAGGGCCATGTCCTCAGTAATCCTAAGTCGTGCCATGTCATGTCTGATCACCTCTCCCCAATACTTCTTAGGTCTCCCTCTACCTCTCTGCGTGCCCACTACAGCCAGTCGCTCACACCTCCTCACCGGTGCATCAGTGCTCCTCCTCTGAATGTGCCCGAACCATCTGAGTCTCACTTCCCGCATCTTGTCCTCCATGGGGGCCACACCCACCTTCTCTCGAATATCTTCATTCCTAATCTTATCCATCCTTGTATGCCCGCACATCCACCTCAACATCCTCATCTCTGCTACTTTCATCTTCTGGGTGTGTGAGTTCTTTACCGGCCAACATTCAGTTCCATACAACATGGCAGGCCTAACCACTGCTCTATAAAACTTTCCTTTTAGTAACGGTGGCACTTTCTTGTCACACAAGACTCCCGACGCTAACCTCCACTTCATCCACCCCACCCCTATACGGTGTGTGACATCCTCGTCAATCTCCCCGATCCCCTGAATAACCGATCCAAGGTACTTGAAACTACCTTTCTTGGGAATGACTTGAGAGTCAAGCCTCACTTCAACTCCCGCTTCCGTCGGCTCAACTCCAAATTTGCACTCGAGGTATTCCGTCTTCGTCCTACTCAACTTGAAACCTTTAGACTCAAGAGCATGTCTCCAAATCTCTAGCCTCTCGTTGACGCCGCCTCTTGTCTCGTCAATTAGAATAATGTCATCAGCAAATAGCATGCACCATGGAACCTCCCCTTGAATATGATGAGTCAGTGCATCCATCACCAGGGCAAATAGGAATGGGCTGAGCGCAGACCCTTGGTGCAACCCCGTAATAACTGGAAAGTGTTCAGAGTCGCCTCCTACTGTCCTAACCCGAGTCTTAGCTCCATCATACATGTCTTTAATCACCCTAATATAGTTACTCGGGACCCCTTTATCCTCTAAGCAGCTCCATAAGACCTTCCTAGGAACCTTATCGTACGCTTTCTCCAGATCAATAAACACCATGTGGAGATCCTTCTTCTTATCTCTGTACTGTTCCACCATCCTCCTAATAAGGTGGATAGCTTCTGTGGTAGATCGTCCCGGCATGAACCCGAACTGGTTGTCTGAAATAGACACCGTCCTTCGCACTCTCATTTCTACCACTCTCTCCCAAACTTTCATGGTATGACTTAGTAATTTGATGCCCCTATAGTTGTTACAGCTCTGGACATCACCTTTGTTCTTATACAACGGGACCATTGTACTCCACCTCCACTCTTCAGGCATTCTATTAGTCTTGAATATAACACTAAACAATGCAGTAAGCCATTCCAAGCCTGCTCTACCCACACACCTCCACAGTTCAACCGGAATTTCGTCTGGCCCGGTAGCTCTGCCCCTTCTCATCTTACGCATTGCCTCCATGACTTCATTGATCTCAATGTCCCTACAATTACTTACTTCACGGTGACTGTCGGCATTCCTCGATTCCCCAAGTATAATATCCTGATCCCCTTCTTCACTTAGAAGTTTATGAAAGTATGTCTGCCACCTCCTCTTAATCTGGTCATCTCCCATCAAAACTTTGCCGTCATCATCTTTTATGCACCTCACTTGGTCCAGATCCCGAGTTGTCCTCTCTCTCGCCTTAGCGAGTCGGAATAACTTCTTCTCCCCACCTTTGTTCCTTAGTTCCTCATACAGACGAGCAAAAGCTGTCGTCTTAGCCTCCGTCACTGCCATCTTCGCCTCCTTCCTAGCTACCTTATACCTTTGACTGTTCTCTCTCTTCTCCTCCTCGTCAGTGCTCCCTACTAACCTTAGGTAAGCCGCCTTCTTTGATTCCACTTTACCTTGGACAACTGCATTCCACCACCAATCTCCTTTGTGTCCACCATAGTGACCCGTAGATATCCCTAACACCTCTCTCGCCGCCTTTCTTATACAGTCCGCCGTCGTCGACCACATTGTGCTCGCGTCCCCACTACTTCTCCAAGCTCCCATTGCCGATAACCTTCCTTCCAACTCTTTAGCTTTATCCTTAGTTAAGGCGCCCCACCTAATCCTGGGGCGTCCTTGTACTGACCTCTTCTTCCTCCTTATCCTAATACAAATGTCCATCACCAAAAGCCTATGCTGCGTTGAGAGGGTCTCACCTGGGATAACCTTGCAGTCCTCGCACAACCTTCTGTCGCATCTCCTGAGGAGTAGATAGTCAATCTGAGTCTTCGCCACCGAACTTTGGTAAGTAACCAAATGTTCATCCCGCTTCGTAAAACTCGAGTTTGCAATGACTAGATCGAAAGCCTTGGCAAAGTCCAACAGCGCAATGCCCCCTCCGTTCCGCTCTCCGAAACCAAATCCGCCATGCACCTCAGTGTACCCACCTGCAGATAACCCAATATGACCATTGAAATCTCCTCCTATGAATAACCTCTCAGAAGGCGGTATACTACGAACAATCTCATCCAACCCCTCCCAAAATTTCCTTTTAATATCCTTATCCAAGCCTGCTTGTGGTGCGTACGCGCTAATGACATTTAAAGTACCCTCACCCACCACCAACTTAATAGTCATTAGCCTATCATTCACCCGCCTGACCTCTACCACGGACTCCCTAAGATGGGCTATCTACCAGGATACCCACTCCATTCTTACCCCTCAGGACACCAGAGTACCACAACTTATACCCATCCACGTTTTTCGCCCTCGATCCGATCCACCATAAAAGAAAAAGGAGATCTATTTAAAAGGAGAGTAATGAAGCATGAAGTTAAGCCAAGTGGCGTATTGAGAAAAAGCCACTTGGCACTTTTATGAAATCTATTTGTTGGATTCTATTTGTATAACATTGAAAAAAATATTATTCGATATTCTTTTGTATCTAATTATTAATTGGATAAAAAATCTGTTGGGAAAGAAAGATGAAATCAAGCTATCCGTAAACATATATTACCATATCTAGATTATATTATATATAAGTTCATGGTTTCCGTCAAAAAATTATTATTTGATGTTCTTTTGTATCTAATTAATAATTAATTTTTTTTGGTGGGAATGAAATATGAAATAGAGTTGTCCGTGAATATATATAACCATATTTGGAGTAATATTACATATGACAAATATACTATTAAAATATGAAATTAATACTTTGAGTTAATATGAGTAAGAGAAAAAGGTATGAAATATTCTGCTGACATAAAAATGGAAAGAAAAAATTCTTTCCAAAAACGTGTTATGGACCAAAGTCCAAAAAAAAGTAAAAGAAAAAGATCATTGTGACATGACAATATATGATTACTCACACTTGCCATACAAAATTACAGGATCATCGATTTCTAATACTAATAAGGATTTCTTTTATGGTAGGCATCCTTTTTCGAGAAAGAATCAATTATAATTTTATTTTGGATCTTACACATTAATTTTAAGTTGAAATAATAAATCTATATTTAGTACAAGCTTTGTATGTGACCTTATTTGCGAACAATATATATTAATATAGGTATCATATACATTACTATAACTATTTTTAATTAAATTTTGTGTATAATTCAAATATGGTACGTATTCTTTTTCAAGAAAGAATTAATTAAATAAATATTTTGTCTTACGTCTATATTATACTAAAAATAGACTGAAAAATTTAAGAAAGAATTAATTAAACTAAAATGTTCTTTTTTTAATGACCAAAGTAGAATCTTTTGGTCGTACACACACAAAAAAGACACAATTTTCATTAAGCAGACCAATATACTATAATTATAGGTATCTTTAATTAAATTTTGTGTATAATTCAGTTATGGTAGGTATCCATTTTTTTAGAAAGAATCAATTAAAATTTTGTTTTATATCTTACACATTAATTTTAAGTTGAAATAATAATTCTATATTTAGTACAAGCTTTGTATCTGACCTTATTTACGAACAATATACATTATTATAGATATTTTTAATTAAATTTTGTGTATAATTCAGTTATTGTAGGTATTCTTTTTTAAGAGAGAAATAATTAAATAAACATTTTGTATCTTACATCTATATTATATTAAAGGAAAAAATATTGAAAAATGAACAAGAGGTCAAAGGAAAACGACAAGAAAAATTAAGGCTTGGTGGTTAACAAATTTTAATTAACCACAAAAAAAATGTTGAAAATTAAAATAAGCCAAAAGCTAAAAAATGAAGATCCATATCATTTTTTGCGCACTCACTCATACAAATTGATTTACACATACCTTTTTAAAAATTAGGATTTCATATACTTAAAAATTGATTTACTAGATTGTCTTTCCTTAGGAATCTTTATTTAAACAACTTTTGCTTATGTTTGGCTTCTCTACATTACTTAGGGTTTAGCTTCCACACAAACTTCTGCAAAGTATAGCTCCAAACTATAACTATATCAGCGAAATATTAATGTCCAAAATGAGTTGGAATTTAAAGGGTCGTGTTGTTAGATTATGACACATTCCAGATCGCGAGAAACTAGAAAATTCTAATTTAATTGAATTAATTATTCAAGATGAAAAGGTACATACTCTTTTACATGTTATTTTTTTCGAGTTGTGATGTATTTTCTTCAACTTATGCGCCTTACTAACTTAAATTTCTTTTCAAATTTTTTATTTTAGGGAGATTGAATTCATGCAACTATTGGAATTTTCGTACTTTCAATACAAGCATTAGGAAATGTAAGGTGTCTTACGCATAATTAGGTTTTCAATTTTCCAAAATGTTAGTGACAGAGGTTTACCAGAAATTCTTGAGTTTTTACTCATATTTTTTTGTAGTGATAAACCTCAATACTGAGGACAACTTCTGAAAAATGCACTGCAATATGTAATGAGCATTTGCTACAAAAATGTTCCCTTAGGCACGTGCTACATATCAAGCAAATTGTATAGCATCATTATTTTTTGTGGAACATTCATATCAAACAAATTGTATAGTATCATTATTTTTTATGGAACATTTATTAGGAGATGGAATGAAAGTTTTACTGGAGTCTTAAAATGTTTTTAATGTTTGGTTGTAAAGATGGTATTAACACTAACATATTAAACTTTATGGTGTAGATCGTTCTTTTTAATTATCCGCGCATCGCGCGGGTACTAATACTAGTATGCTATAATACAATTATAGGAGTTATATGGTGATATATATTTTGTTAATAGGACGTAGGTGTTTTTAGATCAAAGAAGAAGACCTTGATTTTAATTTGTAGGATTAACTAAATGATGATGATGTAATTGAGACGATAATTTGAACAGTCAATCTAATTATTATTATGTGATGAAACAGTTGGCCAACTTACTAATATTGAAGATTAATAAATTACCTCTATCTGTTTTATATTCTAAACAGAGTGAGTGACATGTGTCCAACATTCCAAACTAGATGATTATTTATGCTAAAAGTTCCTATTTTCTTAGTTTCAAGAAATTTGTCTGATTTAAAAAAAAAAAAAGGAATTTGTCTCATTATCACTAACATCTTTGTTTCTGCATTACTTCCTCGAAACTTCTTTTTTTCACGTACTCACTCCATACTGAATCAGAAATTAGTTATATATATATATATATATATATATATATATATATATATATATATATATATATATATCAAGACGTAGTCTTTCTTTCATTACGAAATACATTGGCGAGTTCAGAGACCAAATTAGGATTTAAAGTTTGTAAATGGGTGATTCTAGTCTTTTTAAATTATTAAGTCATAAATTAATAATTATATATATTCCATGAATATTACTTATAAGATAAATACAGGGTTTGAACCAAAGCTATTAAGTTCAGCCGAGCCCGTAAATCGAAGCTCTCCACCACTCCGCGAGTTCATGGAGCGATAGAATCCAGTATTTCAGCATCGATATATATATATATATGCTTTTTATAGTTCACTTTTTAATATATAACTTAAAGAGTTTAAATTTTAGAAAAGAAGGGCTTTTTGTTTGAATGAACGAAATGTATCTTTTTGACACTGTTTTCTTTTAATTAATATGACCTAATGCCATGCATGTGAGATTTCTTCTGAATTTCCTAGTAAGAACTAAGAAGCAGTGGAACCAGTGGAGAAAAGTAATAGTACGTAGTATTTCTTCTTATTCTTCCCTACTTTTTCATGTACACTTGGTGTTCTTTAAAACTTAACCAAAGATGACAACAAAATACCCTAATTGTTAATTATATCTTTTTAAAAGTATCATTATACACATAAAGTGGCCAGATATACAAAACCATAAATTACTTTTTTCTAAATAATTTTAGCGCCGCGTTCTTATCTTCATGTATACAGACGAAAAGGTTTGACGTGGAACTTTCAAATACAAGAGTATATTATATATATCATTATATACGTAATTAGGAAGGGAATGTATGTTGTACAAAATTCCAAATCACTACTTTTTCAATTATAGTTACTTTAATTAGTACTATGATCAAGTGGCATTGAAAAGATTCTGTAACTTTAGCTATGATAATATTTGTTAAAAATTTTCAAATTCAACTTTCTGCCGAAAATGAAGAATCAGAGAGTTGGCAATACACAAAAATATAGAGAAAGAAAAACCAATCAGAGTCTTGGCACTTTTATAATTTGCCAGTTGATATGATAATTATGAATTTTATTTTTCTCCAACTTTACGCGTGATTGAAAATTGAAACTGACTAATTAAAAAATTCATAAAAAGCAAATCTTTGTAATGTATTACTAGTCCCTTTTCGTTATTTAATTTTTAATTTGTTACCAAATACCACTAAAGGTATTCTTCCCCAATACCTTCGATCTTGCTTCGTAGTTTCCCACGGAGAATTATCGTGTGAGAATATTGTTAGGATTGTGTGATTATCTCATTAAATACTTTAAGCTATTAGTTTAATCTTTTTATTTACTTAATTATATCTTCAACATCGTAATTAATGTGCAAGTCTAATTCTTTTTTATGATTTTTCAATTATCAAACCAAACCAATAAAAGTCGGATTTTGTAATCTCGATTTTTCTCGGGTTTTTGGGTATTTTCGGGTTTCTTTTCTTCATATTTATAGACTATAAAACTTATTGGAGCATCCAAAAATTATAAGTTCAAGCTTGAAATAATACGTTAAAATATAAAAATATGAAAAAGCTTGAGAAATATTTATCAACTACACTACAATAAATGTTTTTATGTATTAAATATATTTAAAACTTCTATACTTACAATGTCGGGTTGATTTAGTTTCGGTTTGACTATTTTTAGCTAAAACCAAACTAAATCAATTATGGTCGGATTTTTTTCCCCAACACCAAACTAAATCAAGCTAACCAAACCATAGTCGGTTTTTTTTTTCTTGGTTTGACTCGAATTTTCGGATTGGTGCAGTTTTTCGGTTTTATTTGTACAACCCTAGGTCAAACGCGAGAAATTCCTTCGGGTTTTTCCTTCTGACATTAGGCTATTGGAAATAAGAGACCAAAACCAGTGCACCACTTGATCTCTTTTGACCATGGGATCCATCAAGTATATATATCTATTTTTGGCAAATTATGTATATCATATCTATACTTTAACCCGAGGACCACAGGTTCACGTGAACCATGTTTTACATGGTTGATCCACCCCTGCTGATAATGAGTGAGAGTGGACTCATATCCATAACCTATTAAAACGATTATGTGACATTCTCGTCTAAAAGTTTAAGTTGTTAAAACGATTAGATTTTTATTCATTTAATTATGTATTTTCAACAAAAATAATGCTCTAATGCCTCCCCCCCCCCCCCCCCGAAAAAAATGATATTTGGTCGACAGTGACCAGAAAATTGGTCACCGGCCGTCGTAATTTAATCAAATTATTTTTAAAGCTTTGTAACTACATTATTATTATTCAAAAACGAGGGATTTTATCACTAAAAATATAGAGAAAAAAGAAAACTAAAAACCCAAAAGTTTTCGTTTTTTATCAAAATAAAAAGTAATATTCCTAGAAGTAGTAAACTATCCACCAGATCATTGGGTCACAATCACAAGCTGGCCAAATTAAAGCTGGTGGGAAAATCGGGGTAATATATAACACATATCCCTATCAAATCGTGCATATGGATATCATTATAATTTTATCTCTATATCTATTTTTCAATCTTTTAATAATACCTTATATATTCCTTTTGCTTTTATTTACTTATCATTTTGGCCTTTTGGGATTTGGCCACTGGCCATAGCAGAGTTGGAAGAATGATAGTACTGATCATTTCGAAGCCTATTTTCTTTTTTCTATTTTTTGGTAGGTCCAATTTATAAAATATTAAAATTTAATATTTATTAAATTTTTTTCATATACAATATTTATTTATTTTCGGGTAAAAAATTATTGATTTTACCTAAACAAAATCATGCATATGCTGAACATTAATATTGTTAATTTCTTGAGATAAAATTTGTACAACATTTTTTTTCTCTCTGGTTTTTTAATTAGCTGAGAGTGATTACAACAACAACAATAACCCAGTAAAATCTCATAAGTGGGGTCTGGGGAGGGTAGTATGTACGCAGACCTTACCCCTACCCCGAAGGCGTATAGATGTTGTTTCCGAAAGACCCTCGGCTCAAGATAATAAGAAAAACAAAAGGAGAGAATATTAGTTTCACCACAGAGATCATAGGAAAAATAGGAACATAAATTGCAGAAGAAAAATACAAGGCAGAAATGATGGCTAGTAAATAGATCTTGCACCGAAAAGAGAAAGTATTAAGACATGGCAATGCCCCTAGTTATTTTAGACTAAAACCTTACAAGACTAGGCTCACAACGGTACTAAGTAACGCGAGACTCAACTACCCTACAACCGTAATAATCGACCTCCACAACTTCCTATCAAGTGTCATGTCCTCGGAAATCTGAAGTTTCGCCACATCCTGCTTGATCACTTCTCCCCAATACTTCTTAAGTCTCCCTCTACCTCTTCTCGTGCCCTCAACAACCAGCCGCTCACACCTCCTTACTGGAGCATCTGGGCTTCTCCTCATTACATGCCCAAACCATCTGAGCCGCGCTTCCCGCATCTTGTCATCAATGGGAGCCACGTGCACCTTCTCCCAAATATTATCATTTCTAATCTTGTCCATCCTAGTGTGCCCGCACATCCACCTCAACATTCTCATTTCTGCTACTTTCATCTTTTGGATATGTGAGTTCTTAATAGGCCAACACTCAGCTACATACATCATAGCCGGTCTAACCACCGATTTATAGAACTTGCCTTTGAGTATCGTCGGCACTCTCTTATCACACAAAACTCTGGATGCTAACCTCCACTTCATCCATCCTACCCCGATACGGTGTGCGATATCTTCATCGATCTCCCCTCCCCCGTGGATAACTGACCCAAGGTACTTGAAGTTGTCTCTACTTGGGATAACCTATGATTCAAGCCTCACATCCACGCCCACTTCCCTCGGCTCAGTGCTGAAAATACACTCCAAGTATTTTGTCTTCGTTCTGCTCAGCTTGAAACCTTTCGACTCAAGAGTTTGTCTCCAAACTTCCAGTCTCTCGTTAACATCGGTTCGTGACTCATCGATCAGAACTATGTCATTAGCAAATAGCATGCACCATGACACCTCCCCTTGGATATGGTTTGTTAACGCATCCATCACCAGGGCGAATAAGAACGGACTGAGCGCAGAGCCTTGGTGTAACCCCATTTCAACCGGGAAATGCTCAGAGTCGCCTCCTACCGTCCTAACCCGAGTCTTATCCCCATCATACATGTCCCTAATCGCCATAATATAGGGAACCGACACACCTTTTGCCTCCAAGCATCTCCAGAGAACTTCTCTAGGAACCTTGTCATACGCTTTCTTTAGGTCAATAAACACCATGTGCAGATCCTTCTTTCTCTCCTTGTACAGCTCCACCAACCTCCTAACAAGATGTATAGCTTTTGTGGTTGAACGACCCGGCATAAACCCGAACTGGTTGTCTGATATAGACACTGCCATCCCCACCCTCGCTTCAACGACCCTCTCCCATACTTTCATGGTATGACTCAGTAATTTGATACCCCTATAAATGTTACAACTCTGGATATCATCTTTGTTCTTATTCAATGGAACCACCGTACTCCACCTCCACTCATCTGACATCCTCTTTGCTTTAAAAATAACATTAAATAACCCAGTCAACTACTCCAAACCTGCTCTCCCTACACACTTCCAAAATTCCACTAGGATCTCGTCTGGTCCGATTGCTCTGCCTCTACTCATCTAACGCATAGCCCCTACGACCTCCTCAACCTTGATATGCTTGCAATGCCCGAGGTCACGGTGACTCTCGGAATGCTCCAATTCTCCTAGCACAATATCCCGATCTCCTTTTTCGTTCAGAAGTTTATGGAAGTAAGTCTGTCATCTCCTCTTAATCTGGGCATCTTCCATCAGTATCCTACCATCTTCGTCCTTGATGCATCGTACTTGGTCCAAATCCCGAGCCTTCCTCTCTCTCAACTTGGCCAGCCGGAATAACTTCTTCTCCCCGCCCTTTTCCCCTAGTTCCTCGTACATACGACCATAAACCGCAGTCTTAGCCTCTGTGACTGACAGTTTAGATTCCTTCCTAGCTACCTTATATCTCTCCATGCACGCTCGCCTCTCCTCCTCACTTATGCTCCCCACCAACTTCAGGTATTCCACCTTCTTCGCTTCCACTTTACCTTCGACCACTTCATTCCACCACCAGTCTCATTTATGCCTACCAGAGACACCGGTCGAGACCCCTAACACCTCTCTCGCAGACGCCCTTATACAGTCTGCTGTTGCTGACCACATAGTGTTTGTGTTCCCACTGCTCCTCCAAGCTCTCATAGCCGACAACTGCCACTCCAACTCTTGGGGTTTATCCTTAGTCAGGGCTACCCATCTGATTCTCGGTGATCCCCGAGCATAGCGTTTCCTCCTCTCTAACCTAATACCAACGTCTATCACTAAGAGTCTATGCTGCGTCGCGAGTGTTTCACTCGGAATCACCTTGCAATCCTTGCACAACCCACTGTCACACCTCCTGAGGAGGAGATAGTCAATCTGAGTCTTTGCTGCCGCATTTTGAAAAGTAACCAAATGCTCCTTCCTCTTTGGAAATCTCGAGTTCGCAATCACCAACCCGAAAGCCTTAGCGAAGTCCAACAGCGTGGTACCTCCTCCGTGAAATAGAAACTGGAGTATCGATCGAGCATCTATATAAAACCTGATTCTCTTTAATTCTTGGAATTAATAAACTTAATTACAAAGAATGGGCAGGGTCTTTTCATGTTTGGTTTAGATAGAGTGACGAACATAGTGTTGATGATAATACCTACTACGCACATTCCAACTTGTTTGGGGAATCAAACAATTTTTTTTAATGATTCTTAAAAATATCTTTAACTATAATTGTAAAGTATACGTTACTTTAATTTTAGAGATAATTTTATCCATAATTATTGAACTTTTGTGTTTGTTACCCGAAAGTCACTTTTCTTTTTTTGTTACGTAAAAATCATTCAACTTTGTGTTCATTACACAAAAATCACTTTTCTTTCTTTTGTTACATAAAAATCATTTTACTTTGCTCTAGTTATCACAAAAGTCACATTTTTATTTGAAAAGTCTATTATGCCCTTGAAATTATATAAACCTTCATATTTATGTAATACCTTCTATATTATATACTATATAATGTCTTTTTAACTATGTATTTTATTTATTATTTTTATAATATATTCGTATTTTTAATTTTTTCATAACTTTAATTTTCAAGATATATTAGTAGTGTTAAAAAATAACTTTTTTCAGCAATTCTATTTTTTGAATTTAATTGACCGACCAACTTTGGTCGGTATGCCCTTCTGACAACACATTATTGGTCGCGTTTTGGATGGTTATTGGCCATTACCGACCAACTTTGGTCAATTTTTTTGGACGTTTTTTCCCGAATTTCTAGTTGTGTAATTTTCAAAATAACCAATTGCCCAGGTAAATCCCCAAGAAAATATCCCCAACTAAATTCGCATGTAGTACTTAGGGATTTTCCTTCAGATTAATATATGATTTGTTCCTCGTTTTTTTGTTTGTTTACCCTGCGAATTTTCTCACGGAAATATTGCCGATTTATTTCTCTACTAATATATATTAAAGTTACTGACAAATTTAATAACGCTACTAATATATTTTGAAAATTAACGTTAAGAAAAAATTAAATGTATGAATATATTATAAAAATAATAAATAAAATAATATTAAGTTATTTTATTTATAAATAAAATACATAGTAAAAATATATTATATAATATATATAATATAGAAGGTATTACATAAATATGAAGGTTTATATAATATTAAGGGCATAATAGACTTTTCAAGTAAAAATGTGATTTTTCTGATAACTCGAGCAAAGTAAAATGATTTTTGTATAACAAAAGAAAGAAAAGTGACTTTTGTGTAATGAACACAAAGTTGAATGATTTTTACGTAACAAAAAAAAAGTGACTTTTGGTAACAACACAAAAATTCAATGACCACGGATAAAATTAACTCTTAATTTTAACCAAAACTTTAGTTCTGTAAATAATATTTCATAAAGGTTAAAGAGTTGATGTTCAATGCTATAGCAATATATATGAAATAATAATAAAACACGTTAAAGATCGAAATAACCTTAATTTCATCTTTTATTTTTTATTTACTTCAAAATAAGGATAAAATTGTAAACTATTACGGTATACAATATATGTACGCCATATGTTCATTTTTTTTATGCGATGACCTAAACATTTGACAAATAAATATGCGCTAGATATTTTAGCGAATATTACTCTCTGTATTACGACCTTTGTATTACAATTCTTGCATAATTTTATCTGCGGACGGACGACTCGAAATAAATGGGACCACCTGGTGTTTCAGCTGGCAAAGTATGGGCATTTTAGGGTCCAATAGCCCTAGTAGTCAAATCACAACTCCAGATGGTGCTTTGGAGTCTAGTTCTTATAGGTCTAGGGGTGGATCTTGAATTTGATGTTTATGGATTAAGTATTTTAATCCTTTTAAGTTATTGCTGGATTTCAAATTAATATTTTATACATATTTAATAATTTTCTAAAATAAAATATAAAATTTGAACAAAATTATCAAATTCGGTCGAACTCGTAACTTTACTGTCACGACCCAATTCCCAAACCTGATCGTGATGGCGTCTTTCATGAAGACAAGGCCGATCATTCAACCCAATTCATCCTTTTAAGACAATTAATTAACACCATTATAGTATAAACATGATTTAATAATATCCAATAGCGGAAAGTATAGATAAAATACGGAAATCCAACCCAACTCAGCTTTAACCGGGGTATTACAAGTCATGAGCTATTACAGAGTTTACTAAAATTCTACAAAGTATGGAATTAGGAACAAAGTCTGAAGATATCATAAATAACAGAAGATAAGGGAGAAAACGGGTCTGCGAACGTCATGCAGCTACCTCGATAACTCCGATGAAAACTGAACAACAGAAAACTCGCTCTATGATACCTGTACCTGCACACATGGTGCAGGGAGTAATGTGAGTACTCCAGCCCAGTGAGTAATAAATATAAGTAATGACTGAAGGTAAGAAAACACGTTAAGACACACAACATTCTATACAGAAGTAGTGAAATCATTTAAAATAACAATTCAGTGAAATATCATGTGAAATTTCTTTTAAACCAGTAAATCATGTAATTTGGCAGTAAAATGACAAGTAGAAATCTGCCTCTCGGGCTCAATATCAAAACAACAAGTAGAAATCTGCCCCTCAGGCTCAATATCAAAATAACAAGTAGAAATCTGCCCCTCGGGCTCAGTATCAAAATAATAATAAGAAATCTGCCACTCGGGCTCAGTATCAAAATAATAAGTAGAAATCTGCCACTCGGGCTCAGTATCTCAGAACAGTGTAAGCCCCTCAGGCTCAGAATAGTATGAAGCAACCAGTCAATGAAATAAGAGTACATAATTATTATGGCAGATAATGCAGATAAGGAATAAATGCATGAGTGCAATGTAATGCATATAACGGTACCATCTGGTACCCACTACGACGTGCAGCCCGAGCCATTCATATTTATTTATCGTCGACGGTGCTAACTGGGGGTGTGTACAGACTCTGGAAGGGCTCCTACAGCCCAAGCGCAATAGCAAGCCATCTCGTGGCATCAAATTTAGGCCCTCAATCTCATATCAATATCAATATAATCACCCAGGCTCTCGGCCTCAATATCAATGTAATCAACCAGGCTCTCGGCCTCAATATCAATGTAATCAACCAGGCTCTCGACCTCAATATCAATGTAACACTGTTGCGGCGCGCAGCCCGATCCATGCTCTGTCCAGAAATCATCATAAGCCCCTTGGGCATTCGTAAAACAATAGTTCTCAGCCCGAAATATCATTTAGAAATATTATTTAAGTTTTCAAATCTTAGAAAGATGGCTGAGTTTGCAAAACAGTATTTAAAACCTTGGACTGAGATCAAATGATATGCAAAATATGCGAAAACAGTGATATCAATCCCTGAATGATTCAAATAATTGGCAAGAAGCCCAAATGTAACAATCAAATCTAAGTAAGGATGATTCTCAATTTAGTTCAAATAGAAAACACGATAAAAACATCTCTTGGGACGGACCAAGTCACAATCCCCAATGGTGCTCTACCCCATGCCCGTTATCCGGCGTGCAAGTCACCTTAATATAGCGTTACAATGTGAAATTCTGGGGTTTCAAACCCTCAGAACATCATTTACATCAATTACTCACCTCAAGACGGCCAAAAGTCTAGCTCGATATGCGCTTGCCTCTCGAATTGGCCTCTTCATGCGTCGAATCTATCCAAAATCAGAACGAATATGTCACATTATGCTGTAGGAACAATACCCAATCGAAAATAACCGAAAAACATAAAAATCCCGAAATTTGGCAAAACCCGAGCCCCGGGCCCACTTCTCGAAATTCAGAAAAATTAACATCAACGGATTTCTTATCTCGCCACGAGTCTATACATATAAAATTTACCAAAATCGGACATCAACTCGACCCTCAAATCTTCAGATCTTATTTTCAAATCCCTAGGCCTAAATCCCAATTTACTCCTCAAAAACATGTAATCTAGTCGGATTATTCGATGATAATTCAATATTATGGAGTAGAAATGATCACAAGTGACTTACCTCAAGATTTCCAATGATTTCTTGCTCAAACATTGCCCCAAGCCGTGTTCTTTCACAAGAAAAACGTGAAAATGAGCTAAAAAAATAGAACAGCACTAATAAAACCCATTCTGGTCGCTAAAAGACCTTTCCGGTCGCTAAAGGTGTCAAATCTGATCGCTAAAGGTGCACACCAGAACCTTCTGCATCAGCAATATTTATTTTCACTAAAAAGGCTCTAACTCCACCATACGAACTCTGAATTCGATGATTCTTATTTCTATGAGTCACAAATAATAATACGAACATAGTCCTTCAATCGAAACTCAATTCGGAGCTCGTTTGCTCAGTGCGATATCCATTTCGCTCGTTAAACAATTAACAGATGTTTCGCGTCAAAAACCCAATCGCGACTTAATGAAATTAGACCAAACTTTCCAGATCAGTCCTATAATTCATTATCAAAATTACGGAAGTCTCGAAATCAAATTTTAATCTCTAGAACTAAAATGGACCTTTGGATCATTACGTGTTTATGCTCAAAACAACAAAAATCTTCCAAAAACTCTTCCAAAACTTATCCGAGCCTCATGTGACCCCGACCAAACATGCCAACACACTCCATAACATCATTCAAACTTTTTACAATCAACATAACACCTCAAACAACATCAAAACCATCAATTCACATCGAATTCAAGCCTAAGTTTTCCAAAAACTTCCGAAACACGCATTTGATCAAAAACACGACCAAATCACCTCCGAATGACATGAAATTTTGCACACACATCCCAAATCACATAATGAAGCTACAAAAACTTTCGGAATTCCATTCCGACCCTTGGATCAAAATCTCACCTATCAACCGGAAATCGCTAAAATACTACTTTCGCCAATTCAAGCCTAATTCCACACCGGACCTCCAAAACCAATTCTGATCGCGCTCCTAAGTCATAAATCACATAATGGAGCTAGACAAATCATAAAAATTCCGATCCGGGATCATTTATACATAAGTCAACTCTTGGTCAAGCCTTTCAAATTCAAAGCTTTCAACTGAGACTGTTCTTTCAAATTCATTCCGATTTTTCCTGAAAACCAAAACCAACGATCTACATCAGTCATAATACATAACACGGGGCAAGTCATGCCCGAAAACTAGCGATCAAAGTGTAAAAGCTCAAAGTGACCGGTCGGGTCGTTACATTTACTAACTCTTCCCTCGTTGTAGCTATATCCTTATGTGGGGACATTTGGGACCAAAGGGTCCATTAGAGATAGGGATTGGGTGAAGTTAAATCAACCCTTCAACACCCTATCCACGTGGGCATCCTAATGGTTTATCCTAGTCAGCTTTTTATATTCCGGGTTCGTACAGGACATTCGATAAAATTGAAATGATACAAAGAAGATTAACACGGTTTTTTGCACAAAAATAACACGCACAAATCAAGAAATAGTCCGATAAGCCAGTAAGCTTCATACCTTATGAAGATTTTTCTGTGATCTTCAGTGGGGCTTAGCTTCACAGTAGGACCATTAGAATCAGTTTGAATTATTGATCTCTTAATTATTTATAGTTCAAATTGAAGGAGCATGTTTAGTTATTTTCAGTACAACAAAATGCATTTCCCCTTGATAGGAAACAAGGGAGCTGCTTACTATTCTAACCATCATTATATTTGAATTCATCTAATTACTATCATTAAGTTTGTGTCACCTAATTACCATCATATGGAAAATTGTACTATAACTTATAATTAAAAACAATGTGGAAGAAATGGGTTCACCTGTATGATCTTATGTATCCATTCTATTCTATTTAAAAGATATGGTGACGGTAATGGAATCTAAGATGGAGGACTAATTGTTATATCTATAAGAGGATTTAATTAGACGGTGGCGGTAATGGAATTTAGGACGAAGGTCTTATAGTATCTATCTAAACGAAAAAATATTGAACCCATTCCTGGTCTTTCGTTGCACATAGAAGGAAAAAAAGCTTTTTCGATATCCTTCATATTGATGATATTTTTCTTTTGAGAATCGAGTCTTTAAAAGGAGGACGACTCTTTAATAGTATCATATTCGGGAAGGAAAAATTGTTTGTTCGATCTGCCTTGCATTGAACAATGAAAAGTTTAGCCAACCAGAAACTTTACATATGCATAAACATCAAAATTATCGGAACAAACGAGACTGTTATAAAAAAGTTTGTCTGTACTCAATTTTAAACGTCTCACCCCATAAAACCATAATAATTCTCAAACTATACAACCGAAAAAAAGAAGTCAAAAACAAAAGGAATAAAAACCAGGAGCTAAACCCACTCAATCCAATATAAAATCAGAGTATAATATTTTAATAGCATTAATTAAGTATGAAATAATATACTAACAAGTAAGCATATGATAGCTTATGATTTGAGAATGACCCGTCAAATGCATTAATTTCCCATCTTCTGTCACATGCCCCTTTCCTATGCCACAGGACAAAATATAACCTTCTATATAAGCCCACTTCTACACCCCTCTCTTCAAACAAATTCAATTCTCTCTTCACAAAATTCTCTATACTCACATACAAAAGTTCAAATTTTACACTTAAAAAACCAAAACTCCAACACCCTTTTCACAAGAAAGCAAAACATCTCTATTTCATTTCATCCATTTGTCGCTCCGATTCGTTTGGAAAAAAACACCACTTGCACAGTCATTTGTCGCTCTGATTCGTTTTGGAAAAAACACCATTTTTCACAAGAAAGCAAAAATGTTTACCATCTCAGAACGAAATTTCTTTTCGCGAAGATGTGTTTGGGTAAATGGACCTGTTATTGTAGGTGCAGGTCCATCGGGATTAGCTGTAGGCGCTTGTTTAAGAGAACAAGGTGTTCCTTTTGTAATTCTTGAAAGAGCTGATTGTATTGCATCTTTATGGCAAAAAAGAACTTATGATCGTTTAAAACTTCACCTTCCAAAAAAATTCTGTCAACTTCCCAAATTTCCATTTCCAAATCACTATCCTGAGTACCCAACAAAGAGACAATTCATTGATTATCTTGAATCTTATGCCAACCATTTTGACATTAAACCACAGTTTAATGAAGCAGTTGAATCAGCTAAATATGATGAAGCTTGTAAAGTTTGGAGGATTAAGACTGTTTCTCCTATTGGCTGTGAAGTTGAGTATATTTGTCAGTGGCTTGTTGTGGCTACCGGTGAAAATGCTGAAAGAGTAGTGCCTGATATTGAAGGATTGAAACATTTTGGAGGTGAAGTAATTCATGCTTGTGATTATAAATCAGGAGAGAAATATCAAGGGAAAAAAGTTGTTGTTATTGGATGTGGCAATTCTGGCATGGAAGTTTCTCTTGATCTTTCTAATCATAATGCTCAACCATCTATGGTGTGCCGTAGCTCGGTAAGCAGCACACAGAGATGAATCCAAAATTTAAATTTCATGGCTTAAAATCTTTAAGTTCTTACGACTGAACCTGTTACTCTTTTGAAATAACAGTTCCGAAATTTTATGTTTTTTGAGATTTTAAAGATTTTCATAGTTATATTTTTTGAAATTGGCACATATTTAAAGAGCAGAATCCATTGACTCTAAATTTTGAGTCTGCCAATGACAATTCTTCACTTTATTTTGAGTAGCAAACCTTTAGGTTTTTACTACTGAACCGTTAGACTTCTAAAATTACGAGTTTAGAATTTAATATCTTTTTAAATTTTTGGCTATTTTTCTAATGTTATTTTGCTCTGTTTTTTCTTGTTCAGGTTCATGTTTTGCCAAGAGAAATCTTTGGGAAATCAACATTTGAGTTGGCTATGTTTATGATGAGTTGGTTGCCACTTTGGCTAGTTGATAAAATTCTACTTATTATTGCATGGTTTATATTGGGAAATATTGAGAATTATGGACTAAAAAGGCCATCAATTGGTCCACTTACACTCAAGAACACACAAGGAAAAACACCTGTTTTGGACATTGGTGCCTTGGAAAAAATTAGATCTGGAAAAATTAAGGTTATCCCAGGAATCAAGAGGTTTTCATGTGGCACTATTGAACTTGTCAATGGTGAAAAATTAGAAGTTGATTCTGTTGTTTTGGCTACTGGTTATTGCAGCAATGTCCCTTTTTGGCTACAGGTGAGAAAATGTCCTAATCCTTCTGGAATCTTTTTTTAATAATGTGGACAGTTTTGGAAGTTTCTTATAATGATTTTTAAGGTACATATACAGACAAGATAAAAAAAAAAAAAATTACGCTGTCGGTGCAAGAATAAACACTTTTGCAAAAATAGCCAAAAGAAAGAGGTGGTTATAGAAGGTTCTTGAACAGTGTCCTAATGACTACAGTAAGTTTAAGTTACATATACAGACAAGATAAAGAATTTTTACACTGTTAGTGCAAGAATAAACACTTTTTGCAAAAATAGCCAAAAGAAAGTGGTGGTTATAGAAGGTTCTTGAACAGTGGCCTAATGTTATTTTTGTTATTTTATACAGGAAAGTGAATTTTTTTCCAAGAATGGATTCCCAAAGGCACAAAATAACTGGAAAGGAAAATCTGGGCTATATGCAGTTGGATTTACAAGGAAAGGGCTAGCTGGTGCTTCTGCTGATGCTACAAAAATAGCACAAGATATTGCCAAAGTTTACAAAGATGACCTTAAACAAAAGAAGCAAAAAGTTTCTACACATAGAAGATGCATCTCAACTTTTTAATTCATCTCCAGAGCATATACAAGTTCAGAAATTCCATTCTTCTTCTTTTTTTTAACAGGGGTCATGTATAAAATAAATGTGTAAAAAATATATATAGAGAATATACAAAAGGAAAACAGCAGAAGATAGCTATATACAGAGATAAGCCCTCTCCAAAAATTAGCTCAAGTTTTTGCTAACAGTTTGGGCGTTTTACCTTGAGGATGAAGAGGCATTTCTCTATTCTTTTTTTTTTTCCAAGATTTTTTTTAAAACATTGGTTTTGTTTGTATTGACTTCCCATACAAATTTGTACAATTATTATTGTTTATTTAATAAAATGACAAAGATAGTCCTTTATTGTTTTTTTTTTGGTTCAAAAATAAGCATATATTGCAATTAAGTTAAACGTACAGAGAAGTGATGCATAGACTGCATCCTACTAGAACACACACTATTAGATAATACACAACTGCTAGATAATATATCATTACACAAACCCCTAGTATTACTATTATCATCTACAACTAACTTGCATCATTTGGCTGAAGCGTTAGTCTTTGTTGGAGCAATGTTGGGATTAGACAAAACATGTTCTGGCGCCGTAGTTGTTAGTAACATTATATACTTGTCTTTTTCAAAAACTTGTCTTACAAAACCTGGGATTGTATCAAAAATACACCGAACATAGTTATTTCCAAAGGTGCTTGCTTCCTTAGCTAGTAGATCTGCCAACCTATTTTGTTCTCTGTACGCATGTTGCACTACTGGTTTATCTAACTTGTCCAGGAGGTACCGGCAGTCAATTAATATATTATCAAACAACATATTATTAGATTGAATCATTCTAACAATCTCTTTCGCATCCACTTCCACCTCCAGTGGGTTCAAATTATGTTCATGCGCAAGTGTAAGACCAAGTAGCAGCGCATGTAATTCCGCTGACATGGCTGTATTTTTTGGGATTGAAGCAGCAAATCCCAGCACCCATTCTGCTTTTGAATTTCTAATAAGTCCACCGATACCCGCATTCGTATCCGAGCAAGACCTATCTGTATTAAGTTTATAAAACTTATCTTTTGGAGGAATCCACTTAAGATTAGGCTGTCGTGTTCTAAGACATTTATGACCTTTAGCTGTTAAATAAGTGAACTCAACAGCCTGCTGAGTTGTATGGCCAATGGAAGTCTCTCAGTACTATGATTGTAAATGTTTTTATTACGTGCTAACCATATGTTCCATAGGCTTAGTGGTACAAATGAGCACAAAGTAATGTGATAAGGAAACTTAATGCCCTGACAATTAATTAGTTCATGCAACCAGTTATTTGGATGTGTGGTATTAATAATTCGATCAATATACTGGCTGATGCCCATTTCT
This sequence comes from Nicotiana sylvestris, assembly GCF_000393655.2. Lineage (NCBI taxonomy): Eukaryota > Viridiplantae > Streptophyta > Magnoliopsida > Solanales > Solanaceae > Nicotiana > Nicotiana sylvestris. The sequence continues at coordinate 187,607,296 of NC_091062.1, forward strand.
TGCCAGTATGCTCTAGCACTGTTGCAGTCCAGAAACAAACGTTTTACTGTTTCATTTTCTTGATGACAATGTTGGCAAGTCGCATCTTGAATTAGATTAATATTTTTAAGGTAATCTTTAGTAGGGAGTCCTTTATGATATAGAAGCCAAATAAAGCCTTTGATTTTGGGTTGTATAGGGAGTTTCCATATCCAAGAGTATTTTATACCTTTATTGTATCTGTACTCTTCATAAAATTGTTTTAAGTTTTTTGCTTAGCTTTCATGACAAATTGAGTACTAATGTGTGTGCGCGTGCACATATATATATACCAAAAAATATATATATGTGTACATGTACGATATGATCATACTTATTTTGAACCCACTGAATCTAAATTCAGAGTTCGTCTCTAAAATAGAACTAAAATAAACTCTTATATGAGAGAATTGTGGGCTCATTGTTAAATGAAAATGAATTTTTTAGTGAGAAAATGACTTCAAAATCACATTTTGTGCATACTTAAAAAAGGAACTGACAGAATACGTAGTACTGGAGAACGAATGTGCTAGTATTTCTCAAGTTCTTTTAAAGTCATATTCAATACAGTTTTGGGGTTCTGATAGCAACCAGTCATCATTTCAACACCCTTAGCGTGTACATTATTGGTTTAGGTACATTAAATAAGTCCCCCAAAAATAAAAATAGAAATAAAAAATAAAAAAGTATTGAGCTCAATTCTAAAGAATAATGTAGACGGGTCCTTACCATCATATTCATTGTGAACGCACTAACTTTATATTATTTGACTCCGAGTATATGGAGCCAAAACTTTGAGATCTTTCACCAAGGCAGATCTAGAATTTCTAAAACATGATTTTATCACTAAGAAAAGGAAAAAAAAAGTACTAAGTGAAAATTGATCCATATTCCTTTGGATAAACTTAACCTTAAACCAAGTGTCCAATTCAATTTTTTTGAAACATAAGTGCCAGTAGAAAATATTAGATCAATTTTAGAAAATATGTACATAAAATACTTATTTTGATGATGAGAACATGAATTAACGGGCACCTTTATTTAGGGCTAAATCCGCCCTTATTCTTTCATAATATCTCACTCATTATCATTATTGCTATTCCTTTACATTCGATTCTGAAATAGAGAGATAATCATTGCTTTCTTTGTGATGATGATTAGATTTTTATTAGAGTTTGACACAGCTCTAATCATAGTAAAAAGGTATCAACTCTCTGTTGTCTAGCACATGGACAGACTCATGCTTTTAATAAATTTTTTACTGTTAAATCTTCTCTGTAAAGCACATTAGGCCTCATTTGTTTTTATTAAGATTAAGACGTCTGAATCTGAATACGCATCTGAATATCAAGATATATATTAAGATTAAGATATTTGAATTTGAATTTGAATATATAAAGATGTGTATTAAGATTTGAATAGAAATAATTAAGACTTTTTGATTTTTAATATCTGAATGTATAAAATTTATCTTTATTTGAAAATTAATAAACATAAAATTCAAATGAAATACTGACTAATCCAATATTTTATCAATAAAATATATAGTTTTTTAAAATATGATAGTTGGTGGTGGTGATAGCTAGCGGGTGAATGCCGACTAGAGGCGGTGGTTTGTGGTAGTTTTGGTTGATGATGGTTGTTCGTGCTAGTAGCTAGTAGTGATTGATAGTGATGGCAATTATGATCGATGATGGTGGTGGTGGGTGGTGATAGTTAATAATGACGGGTGGTGGTGGTAGTTATGACTGAGGAAGGTGGTGAGCGGGTGATGGTAGGTTATAATGATGGACAATCCCGGCTGTGGTTGTTGATGGTGATGGAGTGGTTTGTTGTGGTAGTTGAGGTGGATGAGTGTTGATTATGGGTGAGAATGTTATATGGTGGTCGGAGTGGTGGGGATAGTGGGTGGTGATGGTCGATAATGCTGACGGCTATGATCGAGGATTATGGTGTCGTGCTGGTGGTGGAGATGGTGGTGGTGGTGGTGGTTGAGTAGGGTGGTGGGGGTGGTTGAGTAGGGTGGTGGTGGTAGTTGATAATGGTAGGCGGTGGCGACAGTTAATAATGAATATGTGATAGCATCTTAATGAAATTAAGTCTCTGTTATAGATCTTAATCATACAGACCTATTCAGACTCATTAAGTGATTGTGAAGTAAAAAAAATACTTAATAATTAAGATTCAGATTTTAAAAACAAATGCACTTAATGTCTGAGATCTGAATAATTAAGATTCAGACCTCCATTAAATGCAAACAAATGAGGTCTCGCCACATCTATAAAGAAACTAGGAAAAGTTAAAGTAATAAAACGTTTTATCAGTATAGTATTTCCATAATTAAGCTGTCTACTAAATTATTTTTGTGACAAAATATAGTATTACTAACAAACCAAATCAGAATAATATCTCGGTATAGTATTGGCATAAGTTGTCTTGAAACTAAATTTGGTCACAAAATATTGTTCTAAACTTCTAATAAATCTAAGGGTCAGAATAGTCGAAGTAAAACAGAACAATGTCAAATGGCTTCGCCCGAACTCGAACCGGAGACCTTCAGTGTGTTAGACTGACGTGATAACCAACTACACCACGAAACCAGGATGTTAGATCCTGGCACCCTATTTTATAAATCCGTAAACTAAAAAAAATTACGGTTGTGTTTTTTGAATTTATTTTATTAGTTTACCTTCAAGTGATATGTATTTTTATTTTAACTTGTAATTCTTTAGATTTATTGGTCTGATGAAATTATCGGGCGGGGGTAAATATTTTCCATCTCTATTCAGAGGCGGACCTAGGATTTAAAGGTGGCAGTGCACATGAACAAACTGCTCAACTAGTACCCCCATCGGACTTTAATCTTAAGGGTTCCAAATAAAATATATAACCATTTTCAACATATATACACTTATATATTCAGAATTTTTGCAAAGTAAACTGGGTGCGGTTTTCTCCAAGCATAGGTCTGCTGATATCAAATCATGTTATTTCGAGGTAAGATTCAGAGTTTGTTCTAGCTGAAGTTAGCTAGAGATGATCTTTGGGCTATGACGACATTTGTATAAAACCACATAGTATACATTTAGGATTGAAGTTTGTCTTTCTGAAAATTGATATGAATATAACAGGATAAAAAGCTTCTCTGGAATGGTCCTTTGAAAATGTTTTTCATCCACAGACGAATAACGAGCTATGCTACAATATGTAAGAATGTCAATAACACCAGAAACGTTGTTATCATTTATCAATAGAAGTTTCTCAGACTCAGTGGTCCATATATGATTGTTACCCTAACAGAAGTTCAAAGAAAAGTTCCTCACTTCAGCACTTAGAGCAAGAAGTTTCTACAACATTTTAGTACTTTAAATTAGTTAGAACAGCGTACGTATAATATAGTTCCAAGTCAGACATGAGTATACACATTCTATTCACATTTAATTCTGTTGGTTGATGAAGTTTTGTGGCGACATGTCAAGACACAGGCCTTCTGCTTTATACCGGATTCATTCGAATCCGGTACTTTTTATGCGTTCGGAGCATAAATTAATGTGTCAAATGCACTACAATTACAATAAATAGTAGGTCTGAACATATATATAATTTTAAAAATACAATAAGATTAATGCTAAAAATCTTAAAAATTGAATGTGCAAAGCTTATCAGCCTCTAATCTGCACTCGTTGTCATATAAGAAAAGCAGGTTTGCAATGTTAGGACGCAATATGCATGACTAAGAAGAATGAAGAAGAAAGTATTGAGGATAAAATGAAATTGGGTCATAAAGTTGAATTGCTGATATAGTCAACTCTTAAACTTCAAATCTTGAATTCGCCATATTGCGAATTCATGTTCTCATCTATTAGGTTTCCTTTTTTTTGTTCCTAAGTCCTAATAAACATTCAACTATGAAGAATTTGGGGGCAAGTGCACAAGTAGTCATTTCTCAGGGATGCTATTTAGAGATTAACTATTACTTATTTTGCCTTGAAATTTTAAACTAAAAATCTTAACTTCGAGACAATTTAAGACATTTTTTGTCCCCGACAATTTGAATTGAAAAATTAAAATAGGCTCGAACCCGAGACCTTTTGTTAAGGGAAGAGCAGCCACATCCATTGCACCACATCCGTTGCACCACATCCGTTGATGATTAGAATTTTATACTATCAATGTATTTTAAGTTGTAAAATTTGCCTACTTATTTTCAAAGTTACCAATCCCGTTTTTTAGGGACAATACATGGTAAAAGTTGAACTCTTCAAATAGGAGCCCGGAACCAAAATGTGGTTGATTTGGACTCAAAGAATCAAAATGTGTGGAAAAAAATTGGGCACCATAATATATATAGCGCGGTGAACTACTGCGCTATATTTGAACTTAAATGGGCGAGAAGGTATAGCGTCTTTATTTATTGCGCTATACCTTCTCCAGTAAATAAAGTCGTTATACCTACATAAATAAACAGGACATCTCCTTCCCCACCAAAAGAGAACACTCTCCCCCCTTCCCCCCGCCCCCCAATTAAAAAATGAGAAACAACGGTCCCCTCCACCATTTTTAACCAAAAAAAGCCCGAGTGGAGCCCACCGGTCCCACAAAAAGTATAAATTCTCGGTCCTACATCATATCTAAGGCGTTATCTCGTAGTGGGTTGTTTGTTTCGGCTCCAAATCACCAAATCTTCAACTTTCCAAAAACTTTAAATCGAGGTATTCCGACTTATTTTTTGTTAAAACTCATGTATAAAAATGTCACGACCTAAACCGATGAGCCGCGACGGGTGCCTGAGTACTACCTGTCAACCACCCCTAAGCATGCGTCTAAGATATGAATCTAAATAACATCTGCTGAATTACGAAAATAACATATATGAAGGAAACCTGCCAACAAGGCATATCTACGTATACATGCAAGATACAGTGGGCGAGCCGGCAAGGCTGCTACAGATAACTATACATCCAAAACTGAAAGCCGACAAGGCCACATACAACCCAACTAGACATACTATCTACAGACATCTAATAGAAACATAACTGTACAAACGTATCGTACCAAAATCAAAAGCAGCTCCGGATCAAGTGGAACACACCAACTCTCGCTGATCAGGGATCCTAAAAAGGGGGACCGTTAGTTTGCCTACCTGCACCTGCGGGCATGAAATGCAGGCCCCGTAAAATAGGGCGTCAGTACGAAAAATATACTGAGTATGTAAGGCATGAAAATTAGTACGTAAAAGACATAGATGAAACATGGAATAAGGAAACACATCTTTAAATCTGAATAACTTTGTAAATTCTAAAACGTTTATAATGTCATGCACGTGTGTATAAATGTCGTGCCATACATAGGTATGGGTGTACATAATATCATCAAGCCGCTGAGGGCATCCCATCATATCGTCTCGGCCACTGTGGCCAACATTATCAACATATACCAGCTTATCAGGTGGTGGTGCATATATAGCACCGTAACCTTTTCCCATATCCCATATACATATATATACATATATACGCGTATATAACACCATCTGGTCATGGATCAATGCACATGTATAAATGAATGAAATGCATGAAAAATACGTAATAATCTCAATATTCCTTCCGGATAAACTTTTCCAACTGCGTATTATTCTGAGACCCATGAATAGAAGATAATAATAATTCTCATGGGGAATAAAGAATATAGACACCCCTACTATTTTTATGAATAGAGTGTTGAGATAGACTGAATTAGTGTGGCCCAGGCCCAATTCTTATTTATATGTTGTATAACAGATTAGGCCCAATTAGTTAGTTAGTCAAATTTTATTTTCTTATTGGGTCATGTATATATAGAAGGGGAACCCGGTTTGTAATAGATAGATTTGATATTTTTCATTTGTTTGTTCAGTCAATAAGAAAGGTTCTCGAATCTTCTCTCCATTTTCTCTCTAACTTCAGCTTCTTCTTCACCATCGAATCTGAGAGGATAATGAACATTAACATGGTATCAGAGCATAGATCTGTGTTCGTCTAGTGTCATGCTTCCGACCGATTCTACCCTCGCCGATTTTCGTTGAGTTTTTCGAAGTATAACAGTGTTCGTCGATTATGCGATATTTTTCGGTTAATTCTTTGGTATTCGATGGGTTTTCTTCACGAGATGGCATTTTTTGGTGTTGAATCTGAAGATTTGGTCGACATTCTTCAAGTTTTGACCGCTTGTTCGAGCTAGGGATTTGAGCTAGGGTTTTCTCCCTCGATTTTCCTTATTTCTGAAGGTCGTTCTCTTTCCGGTTGCGAAAGAGGCTGGTATATCTACTCTATTCTCTTCTATTCCGGTGATATAGTTGTTGGTGTTCTTACTATTTTAGCCGTTTTCTCTCTTTTTGTTGCCAATATGACAAATGGTAACTCTGATCCCACTCAAACCATTGCATCTCCTTCTGGTTTGCGCATTGTGTTTCATGAAGACGATTATACTCACCCTTGTCACCCCTTATATGTTCACCCTTCTGATGTGCTCGGAACTTCTCTCCACTCCTTTTGATGGTACATGCTATGGTAGCTAGAGATGTACTATGTTAATTGCCTTGTCTATTAGAAATAAAACTGATTTTATAACTGGTGCTACTGGGAGACCTCCTGATGGGTCACCCTTAGCTAGACAATGGCAAAGGTGCAATGATCTCGCAATATCCTAGCTGGTAAACTCGTTGTCTAAAGACATTGCTAGGAGTGTAGAATATTCTAAATTTGCTAAAGATATATGGAATGAACTAGAAGAAAGATATAGTAAAGCTGATGGGGCCAGGGTCTTTGAATTAAAGAAGGAACTGACCCATATCTCTCAAGGATCTCTTGATATGGCCTCCTACATCAATAAGATAAAACAGTTGTGGGATGAAATTGCCTCCATCTCAGTTGGTAGGGCAAGAGTTTGTACTTGTGGGGCCAAATCAGCTGAGGATGAGGAACAAAGAGCTTTTCAATTCCTCATGAGTCTAAATGAAACTTATGTTCAAACCAGGAGTAACATCTTAATGATGAAGCCTCTTCCTTCTGTTGGGACAGTATACAGTATTCTTTTGTCTGATGAAAAGCAGAGGCAGGTATTTACTGGGACTCAGTTTCCCTCTAACTCTGCTTCTTTCACTGCTGGTGTGCTGAATCCTACACCAAATCACAATGTTGGTATGTCAAAGCCTAATTTCCCCTCCAAGGTTTCCCTTGAGTCTACTAGGTCTTCTGCGGTGTGCAAATATTGCAAAAAACCTAGTCACAGCATTGACAGGTGCTATAAATTGCATGGATTTCCACCCAATTTCAGACCTACAAAGAATTTGGGGCCCAAAAGATCAGTTGCTCATGTTGAGCTTGACTTTAACACTATGTCTGGTATTCCTACTATGGAGTATGGTGCTGATATGTCTCAGTCTCAGAGTCAGTCTTCCTCTGCAGTACCTGGCCTTACCAAGGACCAATATTCCCAACTGATGATGTTACTTCAGCAGCAGGCCCAAATCACTGCTTCCCCTCCTGATTCCAACCTCATAGTGTCTGCCAACTTTGCTGGTGTGTTGCCCACCCAAAAGGGAGTGTCTTATGGAGCTTGTATGATGAGTAGAGTAGATGGAATAATTTGGATAATAGATTCAGGAGCATCTGATCATATGACCTCCAATAAAAATTTGCTTTTCAATATACAAACCTTACCTGTTCCTTACCTAGTTTCTCTTCCCAATGGCTATAAAGTCAAAGTTACTAACATTGGCTCTGTAGTCTTATTCCCTGATCTTACTCTTCACAATGTTCTTTATATTCCTAGTTTTTAATATAATCTCATTAGTGTTCATAAGCTGTTATGTTATGATGTTGATATTGTACAGTTTACCAAGGCTGCTTGCACTCTACATGGCCCTTCACTGAAGAAGTCAGTGGTGCTTGGTAGGCTGGACAATGGGCTTTACAAACTCTTTCAACAAGCCATTTCTGTTGGGCAACAGTGTTCTACTTCACTTTCTCCTTCTCTTAATACTTTTAGTTCTGTTTCTTGTTCTTCTTCTGCAACTAGTGATACATCCTTTGTAACTACCATTGATGTACCTAATAAAGTCAATAATGCTGATGTTGTTTGGCACTATAGACTTGGACATGTTTCTTTCTCTAAGATGAAGCATATGAATAATATTGGCTGTATTTTTTCTTCTAAACAGTCTTTTACTTGTCATATATGTCCTTTAGCAAGACAAACAAGATTATCTTTCCATGATAGTTCTATACAAACTACCAAACCATTTCAATAGATTCACATAGATACTTGGGGTCCATATTCTACATCTACTTATACTGATTCTAGGTATTTTCTAACCATTGTTGATGACAATACTAAAGTTACTTGGTCACATTTCATGGGTGCCGAGAGCAATGCTTTTGACCTTCTCAAAGTTTTTATTGCAATGGTTGAAACTCAGTTTAAATATGTAGTCCAAACAATTAGAAGTGATAATGCCCTTGAATTAGGTTCTAGTATTGCAGGTTCTGCGTATTTCTCCAGTAAGGGAATTATTCACCAAACTTCCTGTCCACACACTCCACAATAAAATGGAGTGGTGGAGAGAAAGCATAGACATTTACTTGAGACAGCTAGAGCCCTTCTCTTTCAATCTCATCTTCCTATTCATTTTTAGGGAGATTGTATTCTTACTGCCACATACTTAGTTAATAGGTTGCCTTCCACTTTACTCCTTGGGAAAACACCTTATGAAATGTTGTTTGGGTCTGTACCTGCATATTCTCATCTCATAGCTTTTGGATGCCTCTGTTACTCTACTGATACTAAACCCCACGAAAATAAGTTTCGTCCTAGATCCATTCCATGTGTTTTTATAGGATATCCCTTTGCCAAGAAAGGATACAAATTATATAATCTCTCTACTAAAACAGTCTTCATCTCAAGGGATGTTGTTTTCAAGGAACACATTTTTCCTTTCCTTGGCTCATCTGTTGGTTTACCTGATCTTCATTCTCATTTATCTCCAGACACTTTTGATTCTTTTACTATCTCTTCTCCATCTTCTTCCAATTCTTGCCCTCCTTCTCCTGATTCTTCCTCCCATGTTCTTTCTCCTCCTTCTTATTCTGATTCCCCTCCATATTCCTCCAATTCTCCCATTTCTCCCTCTCCTACTTATGATCTTCATTTGAGAAGATCTTCCATACCTCATAACCCTCCTACTTACCTTAAAGACTTTGTTTGCCATTCCTCTTCTCTCATTCTTCCACCCAGTCATGATGCTCCTTCTATTACTCAACTTCATATTACTGAACCTCACTTCTATTCCCAGGCTGCAACTGTCCTTGAGTGGCAGGATGCTATGAGGAAGGAATTTGAGGCTTTGGAAGCTAACAAAACTTGGGAAATTGTTCAGCTGCCCCATGACAAAAAGCCCATTGGCTGCAAATGGGTTTATAAGGTAAAGTATAAAGCTGATGGGAATATAGAGAGGTATAAGGCTAGATTAGTTGTCAGGGATGATACTCAGGTAGAGGGTGTTGATTTCCATAAAACATTCTCTCATGTTGTCAAAATGTCTACAGTCAAAACCCTTATTGTTGTGGATGTCAAACAAGGTTGGCCTATGTTTCAACTTGATGTCAACAATGCATTTTTGCATGGTGATCTTGATGAGGAAGTTTTTATGAAACTCCCTCCTTCTGTTGGGACTTCTTCTTCTTCTGTTCCTTTAGTTTGCAGGCTTAGAAAATCTCTATATGGGCTTAGACAGGCTTCCAAGCAGTGGTATCCCAAGCTATCTCAAGCCTTGCATTCTAGGGGATATACACATTCTCTCAATGATTACTCTTTATTCACTAGGGGTTCTGGGAAGTCTATGGTCATTTTGATTGTCTATGTGGATGATATTATATTAACTGGGACTGATGAGTTTGAAATTGCTTCTCTCAAGGAGTTCTTGAATCTTCAGTTTAAAATCAAAGACCTTGGCTCTCTTAATTACTTTCTTGGGATTGCAGTACTTCACACACCTTCTGGGGTACTTTTGCATCAGAAAAAATTTATCCATGATCTTTTAGCTAATTTTAACTCCTCTGATTGCTCTCCTGTCACTTGTCACCCTGAGTTAAATGTGAAGTTAAAGGCTAGAGAGGGGGATCATCTCCCCAATCCTGAGACTTATAGAAGCTTCATTGGTAAGCTCAATTTTCTCACTCACACCAGACCTGACTTAAGTTTTGCTGTGCAACATCTCAGTCAGTTCATACAGCAGCCCTGCTTTCCTCACATGAAGGTAGCCTTGCACCTATTGAGGTATCTGAAAGGGACTTCTGATTTTGGGCTATTCTTCTCCAATTCTCCTGATCTTTCTTTGCAAGCTTATTGTGCTAGTGATTGGGGATCTTGCCTTGATAGCAGAAGATCTATTTCTGGCTTTTATATTTTTCTTGGTGGTAGTCTCATTGGATGGAAATCTAAGAAACAAGTAGTGGTCTCACTTTCTTCAGTTGAGGCTGAGTATCGATCTATGAGCAAAGTCATGGCTGGTATTACTTGGGTTTGTAGGCTTTTATCTAATTTTTGGGTGTCTTCTGCTTCTCCTGTTCCTCTATATTGTGACACCATATCTGCCATTCATATTGCTCGTAATCCTATTTTTCATGAGCGGACCAAATACATTGAGTTGGATTGCCACTTTGTTCGTTCCAAGCTCACTGAAGGTCTCATTAGTTTGTCTCACACTTCCAGTGCTTCTCAGCTCGCAGATGTCTTCACCAAACCTTTGTGTGGGCCTTCTCATCATCTACACATTCGCAAGTTGGGAGTTCTCTCACCCTCCAACTTGAGGGGGGCTGTTGAGATAGGCTGAATTAGTGTGGTCCAGGCCCAATTCTTATTTATATGTTGTATAACAGATTAGGCCCAATTAGTTAGTCAAATTTTATTTTCTTATTGGGTCATGTATAAATAGATGGGGAACCCGGTTTGTAATAGATAGATTTAATATTTTTCATTTGTCTGTTCAGTCAATAAGAAAGGTTCTCGAATCTTCTCTCCATTTTCTCTCTAACCTCAGCTTCTTCTTCATCATCGAATCTGAGAGGAAAATAAACATTAACATACTGTGTGTTTGCTCATTTCTTCAGTATAATTTGGACCATGCCAAAAGAAAAAAGGGAGGGCCTTAACATACCTATTCCTTGAATTATTGAACGAAATGAAGTTTCTTCTTCTGCGAAATATGAATGAAATACTGCTTCTGATCTATGAAGCTTTCTTTTTAAATTTAATCTTGCTTCTGCTTCAATTGTTTTGAATAGCAATGTCCTATGTACAAGACTTGGACGTACTACTATTTTCTTATCCAAAATGAACCAAACACTTTAATGTTAAGCAAGCCTTTTAAAAATGACTCATTCTTATGAGTCATTTAAATGATTTACACGTTACTTTATCATACTAAGCATGTATGACTATGAGTCATATGCTTAAATGGTGGTCTACTGTCACATTTCTTTTGGGTATAATTAATTAAGTTTTGTCCGCTTATTAGTTAACTGGGTAATGTTCTATTACCCGGTAATTAATCAATTACCCGCATAATTTAAAAATTAACATAAATTACTTAAAATTTTATTTATTTTTAAAATACTTTATATATTATACTACCGTGGTCATATGGTACCTTGCATGATACTAGTTCATAATTATCGGGTATTATCGCTCGACCCGCATTTTATTCCAAATTGACCACTTTCAACGAAATTTATTTTCTTTAATCCGTGTACCCCATTATCCTTCATAACACTTATTTATCGCTTGTTATAAATGGCGTAAGTACGTTAATGTCAAGATGATCTCATCCCCGATTCTACGTCGGTTAATTAAAAACGAAATTTTAACATACGTAAACGCGAGATGTAACATCAAAATGCCTTTTAGTTGTTTTTACTGTGTTCTATGTTATTTCGTGATTGTTTTGTGATTTAATTAATTTGTTATTTTTTATCTGGATTATATTATTAGTGTGATAAAAAAAAATAATAAAATAGAGAAATTATTATTAGTTGTTAAAAAAAGTTAATTAGTTAATTTTTACTTTGGTATATATGGTTTTTCGTGGTTGTTTTGTAATTAAATTAATTTGTTATTTTTATCCGATTTAGATTAGTTATTTGCTAAAAGATTAGTAAAATAAATAAATTATTATTTTAAAAATAATTAATCTTATTTAGATGTTATTGTTGTACATATATGAATATGTGACTTTAGTTCCCTGTAGTGGTATCTTGTGCCCGTAATTTTAATGTAATGCTCGTATTTGTAATGTGGTGCCCTTTTAGCATAGTAAAATGTAGTGCTTTTTAGCGTAGTATCTTTGTAGCTATTGAAATTAATCATTTAATTATCTATTAAATCCAAAAATATCTAAAAAAAGTTGATAGTTCAAACACAAACTCTCTCGAATTCTAGTCAACAAACGTAAGAAAATAACATTAGAAAGCAACAATATTTGTCAAACTAAGTACTGTTACATGAATATTTAATAATTAAATCTTGTATAGTTATGAAAATTAATTATTTAATTTTATTATATTAAAAAATAGGTGAGTAAAAAATGAACATATAAAATAATAAAGTAACATATAAAATAATAAACTAACATATAAAATAATAAAGTAACATATAAAAAAATAAAAAAATATATAAAATAATAAGCTAACATATAAAATAATAAACAAATATATTAAATAATAAACAAACATATAAAATAGTAAACTAATATATAAAATATTAAACTAACATATAAAATAATAAAGTAACATATAAAATATTAAAAATGGGAGGGGAAATTATTGGCCCAAGTGTTGATAAAATATTAAATATCAACCTAATTTACAATATAGTAAAAATATCGAATAAATTTTAATATTAAAGATATTGCAATATATTTAAAGACGTTAAACAATGAAAAAGAAAAATACTTTAATTAGTATTGTTCAATTTACAGTAGTCGTCATGGAGGTTCCACCTGTGCATCCCAGACCTACATTGCTAGAGTTACTGTTGCTACAGGTCGAGCATAGGCCTTCGTACATATGGGAGGGGCAGTTATTGGCCCAGACGTTCTGCGCTAGACGGTAGACGATATGTGGGAATTTCTCAAGGCCCACCATCTCCATCACCATATAGTTAGACCCCTTTAGGATACGTATTTCTATAGGATCATAGAGATCGGCCGGTTGCAGTTGGACTGGTCATTGATCACGACTTTATAAGAGTGGTGGCGACCGGAGACGCACACTTTTCATTTACCCATTGGCGATGCTACTATCATGCTTCAGGATGTGGAAGTTCTGTATGGGCTGCCGGTTGATGGACATCATGTAGCTTACCCACATGCTCTTAGAGATTATACCAGATTGCAGTACCTATAAATGTTGCAACGGCTCACTGGTTTCCAGCTAGCGGGAGTGGCTGCATTGGTTGGGGTTAGTCGTCTGCGGTTGATGCCCGTCCGACCGCATCTGGAGGCAATGGATGCGGACATTATGGATGATACACCGGATCTTCATATTAACAGTACACGAGATTGTTGATGTTGCTTATGTTTGGAGGGGAATTGTTCCCGGACACTTCAGGAAACCTAGTCATCTTGAACGACTAGATGATTACCTGGTTACAGTTGGGTACAACTATTCTTGGTTACTTGTATAGGCAGATGTGCCGGGCGAGCATCGGCACCAAGCGAAACATTGCCGAATTTTTGCCGCTGCTGCAGCTGAAAACATAGTCAACTATTTTCATGATTATAACATACATAGTAAAAACATACCTTAAATTTTACGTCCACAGTATATTAGGTTTGGGTTTGGGAGCGGTTCCTGCAGTTCTAGCCACATCTACCACCCATCGCTCAGGATACACCACCTCCATCGTTTCTACCTTTAGCTAGAAGGTGGGTTGATAGGCGAGGTTATGGACATGAGGTCGAGGCTCGACATAATCTCCCCTATTACAGGGATTTGTTGAATTTGCTTGAGGGCGTGCAGGTACATGTATACTTAAATTAACTTGGTCTGGCTTCATATGTGTTACGTATACTTACGATTCCTATTTTTACTTAATAGTTCATATGGAGGCCTTACAGCGGCGAGCTAATAGCTGGTTTGCCTGATTATTGCTCGACCGACCAACTTATGTGGAGCTCTTCCTTCCCATTGATGTGTCTCGATATTGTCGAGCATCATGCCACCGAGTGACGCCTTTACCAGTTTGGTCGACCGCGGCTTATACCTACTCCACCCACTTGGCTTAGGACACATCACCAGCAGGATGATCATTCCAGAGTTGACCAGACATATGTGGCCTGGCCAGAGGGGCAGATTCAGATTTGGGACCGTCGGCCTGACCTGATTCCTCCACCCCATCCACCTGATCGTACGGACGGTGAGCATGAGTATATGGGCTGGTATCGCAGCGTTACCCGACTTTTTGTCAAGAATCCCATTCATCGCACTGGTGGCCGGTACATTCCATACGTTGGGAGGCATGAGGCACTAGTATGTTATTTTTTATACTTACTTACAACGTTAACCTAGCGTTCCATAATTAATATTTTACATGTTGTGCAGGCTATTGGCCTACATCTATTTTACCAGTTGGGACTGCATATGCAACAACATACTGATGAGGGAGTGGCAACTTTGCACGAATATGGCTGGTAGGTTACAGATCTGGCTTCCCGGACATTGAGGCGAACCCGAGATGATGAGCACTTAGGGTACGAGGCTGATTATGTCCTGCTAGAGCAGTACCATCAAGGGCCAGCAGTGGAGCCTGAACGTGGTCGACATGACATGCGTACCTAGAGAGGTAGGGGTGTCCCACGAGGTCGTGGGTGTCGGAGAGGATGTGGTCCCCAGCAAAGGGGCGTTTAGACACCTGTTGAGGATGTTGGAGTTGATCAGCGGGGTGACCACCCTGAGCCAGACGATGTTCCTGGTGATATGCCATCATTCAGTCTTCAACTGACGCCAGGGACTTTATATGTGACCCCGTCAGCTCCATTGTTGATCACAGGAACGACCATTATGCGATAGGAGTGGGATCAGCATTTTCCTGGTCCCTTAGAGCCATCGATGGTTGCAGATGATCGTCCGACACGAGATGTGCATAGTGGGCGCCGACTGAGTTATGGCTCATCATTGAGGGTTGCTGAGGATCTTTCACAAGATTTTGTAAGCTTGTATTACTATTATTTATATTATTTTTTATTTCATTAATTAGTCATAAATATCTAAAGCATTTTTTAAGGCATCATCCTCGCTCGTCACGGAGGCTACCTTGTGCAATAATGACATGCCTGAGACGGATGATTATATTCAGGAGCCCACCGAGACCATGTTAAGACAATCTAATTTTTTTAGCTAACACGTACATTTGTAATATATATTTCATATACTAAAATATCTTATTATTCTGTAGGTTACTTCTGGACCGACGGACCTTTCTACCGAGCCTGCCAGCCTTATCGACGATCATGCTGCAATGCATCCTCCGATAATGAAGTGACTTAATGAGAATGATCATGATAGTGTAGCCGGGGGGATGGGATGCGCCTCAGGGCAGCCAATGCTTTAAAGCATACAGACTGTGGGACACATTGATATTTTTGATTATCTGTACATATGACATTCAGTATATAATAACAATATTATTTATGGTTTATATTATATGCGCATTTGTTTTTATTTCTCGGATTATTTATTAGTTTAATACTACAACACAAAAATAAACATAGCAACTTAACATAATTTAAATTCGGTACAACCAATGAAAATACATGACACGGAAAATATAAAGATAAAATACTACACTCAACACATCCATGTGTTTGTTTAGTTACTATCACCCATTATTCTCTGCTTCAACCACTTAAATTCTCTTCTAACCAATTTTTTTTTCTTCCATCTCTTTTAGTTGCTCCTTCACTACCGCAAGTTGTTGTTGTAGTTTAAAGATCTGGAGTTCGTATTCACCGGTCATATTCCAAATATAGTGCAAATAATATTTGTAGTATTTCTGGTTAGTGAGTTCATCATATCATTCTTCAAATGTACATTAATTTTCATCTTACCAATGGAGATTATAACACAACACTATTAATAAACATGTTATATAAAAAATATTAACAAATATTTTTTACAAAACAATAACTTACAAGTTGTCTACATATCCAGCGTTTGCGCCCCACATTACCATTTGACCAATATGGCTTCAAAATCGCATGTCTGCCACAATAACAACTTGGTACGTCATTGCATCCAAACATTTTTTAATGCAAGACAGATGAAAAATTAATGGAAAGCTTTTCTACTTGTTTCGTTAAGCGCAAATAATAACTAATACGTGCTAGGTTTTTATAGGCAGATAATACACATAACTCATATTGGTGACGCGCTATGCTTTGCGTGATAATGTTTCTTTTGGGTCAAGACTGCGTTTCCAGAATGACAGTTTATTTCGCTCGACAAGACAATACACATAACGCATATTGGTGCTGTGATATGCTTTGCGTGATAATGATTCTTTAGGGTACAAGACAGCTTTTCCATAACGACAACTTTTTCAAGTCAACAAGACATTATACATAATGCATATTGGTAGCGCGCTATGATTATTTAGGGTATTGATTCTTTAGGGTACAAGACAGCTTTTCCAGAATGACAGCTTTTACAGAACGATATCTTTTTCAGGTCGACAAGACAATACACATAACGCATATTGGTAGCGCGCTATGATTCTTTAGGGTATAAGATACCTTCTTAAACTGAAACATGAGATATGTATTCAAAGACCATTTGAAGAAACATTACAACATTGATTTAAAAAATACCACTAACATTTAATAAGTGGTTCACGAAGAGGCAAAAGGGTGAAGGTTCTTCAACAGATCCCCATGGAACACGTCATAATATTATTGATGCCTACCTTAAAAAATATGCTAGGTTGCTATACTGATTTGGTAGATGACAAGTGGTATGGTGTTCTGCGTCCCTTGGAAAATAAGACTATCAATATAAACACTGATCTCAAAGTTGTCGCGCACTTTATTGAGGGCAAAACGCATTCTCAAATGCCTGAAGGTATGCGAATTTGGGGAAAAAAACTACAATGGGTTCTCCTTTACTCAAAACAATGTGATTATGAAGTATTATGTCGTTGGCATGGGCTTATTGTGCCACAAGCACTGTCTGCAACCTTCCAAACAAACACACATAAAGATGAATCAGAAGTGATTCGGCATTTGATAAAGGAGATTCTAGAGATGGAAAAGGCACTAGATGTTCATCATGCAATGGATGATCTTAACTTCCTGGGAGGAACGAAGGATCAGTATTGGGATTTATTAGAAAATAAAAAATTACATAGAGACGATGATTATCCTATTTTCCCAACAGTTGTCGAGTGGGAGGGACTACCTAAGTTTCTACCACAGACGTTGAACGTAGGAGTCCCATATTATTGTAGAAATCTAGCAAGTGGTCTTATTGATGATAGCGATGAAATACGAGAAATGTGTGTCAACTGGGGCCTAGATTATGATGCCCTCGGTCCTGAAGGGTATGTACACGATGTTGACGAAGAATATGAAGATGGTGACAATGAAATAGTGCTAGACAACGACGATAATGGTGAATGACAATTTTTTTTTTCTTGGGGTGTATGTTAAATTATTGTACTGAAGTATTAATGCTAAATATCAATAAGACTTAACACCAATGGAAACATAATTTTATTTCATACATTCTGCAAGATGAACATGTACATACACTTATTACGAGAAATTACTGAAATAAAATACTGCGTGTATCCTTGATAATTGGGCACATTGGATGAACTTCCACCGGGAGCTGAATTACCATCGCTACCCAAACAAGCTGAAGGATATTTACAAGGGTTGTATCCTATTTGCGAACATATGCCACATTTATGGGCATAAACGGTATCACCAGCATCCATTTGGTTCCGTATACACGTTCTTTTTGCATTTGTCGTTGACGCAAATACTCCTTGTTACACACTTTTTAAATGGTTCCGACGACCAATAATGCTCAGAACCCACTGGTTGTGTCCACTATAGGTATTTAAGTATGCAACAACACTATATTCTTTATCAACGTACCTCGTTGCCGCAAAACTTGTATGTTGAAACCATTTCATGGCATGTGAGCACCGCATGTGATAGATGGACCATTTCCCACAAGAGCATAAACTTCTGGCTTCATTGACAGTGTGTGTATTATTCCCCCAATTTTGATGGATAGCGGTGCGAACTTCAAAAATATTTTCGCTCGTTGCAATACTGCAAAAATGAATGCCAATGGGCTCGCTTCCTATATTTCTTAAATCTTTTCATTGGTATTGGCATAAATTCAATACCCCTTTCCATCAATGAAGATGGACCTCTAGCCCTTTCAACAAACCTCTCCGCCATCTGCTTGAATGACATCCGCACCATGACAGTGACAGGCAATCCACGTGCAAACTTCAATAACCCGTTGAAAGACCCTGACACATTTGTAGTTATAATTCCCATCTTCTACCACCATCCGCATGCAAAGTCCACTTGTCAAGCTTATGTAACGCCAACCAAGTACATGCTCCTTGGTTTTCCTACCTGATCAATTCCATTCGCCTCCTGAATTTACACTCTTGGTAATCTATTGCAGCCATCCACATTAAATCATGCAAATTCTTGTGGGGATATGCCCTCTAGAAATTATCCTTCAGGTGCCTCACACAGTAACGGTAGTAGGCATACGATTCCTGCCATGCATGCAAATTATGTACAGAACTTAAAATACTGCCATACTGATAAGATATGAGACAAATACCTGAACGTTGTCTGACAACTTGCTCCTTCGGATGGTTCGAAAATAGTGTCCACGTCTCTTGACTTTCATTGGCACAAATAACAAAAGCTAGGGGAAATATATTTCCATTAGCATCAACTGCAACGGCGATCAACTTAATAGCATACTTTTTATAGACATGAGCATCGTCTATTGATATTACCGGCCGACAATGCACAAACCCATTAGTTTCTGGTTTAAATGCCCAAAACACATATTGGAATATGTATTCTAGTATTCCCAGACTCCACTCAAGCTTCCATTCAATAGCAGTCCGGGGTTAAAGTGTTGCAATATGGCCATGTACCTAGGTAGAGATGCAAAAGACTTATCACAGTTACCATAAATAATTTTAGACGCACGTTTGCGCCCGAGAAATGACTTTCTTTTGGTAATGGTACACCCATATTCCTGGTGGACAGATGTTATACACTCTTTGATCTTGTACCTTATGGACGCACAATATGTGGAATCAAGACAAGAGAAATCAAGCCAACATTCAAGGTAAAATGATTTCCACTGAATGTGTCTATTTCACAATTGTGGGTGCCAATATATTTACCCACAACCTACATATTTATTTTCAGCTTTCTCGCACGAAGCATCCAAGTACAACCGTAAACCATCTATGACAAATAACCTTGTATACATCCGGAGATGACTCATGAACTACGATCTCACTACACTCTTTTATGTTGTACATTCGCACCGTCATACTTAGGCGCACTTTATTAGGAAAAAACATGCCTTTTGACAACACTGTTGCTTTAGATTCATCCCACATTGCTGTCCGAATTTCGTCAAGATACCTTGTAAGGGCATCCATATCCGGCATACTTGAAAAATGATCAAGGTAGGGACTCTCCCTTGAATGAAATGGCACGTGGGACTCATGTACTCTTGGTCTAACTGGAGGTGGAGCATGCTCCCTCGTCAAATCAGGTTTAGCATTCTCTTCCTCCTCATCATCACCCTCATTAGGCAAGGGTGTGTCATCTCCAAACTTATTAGTATTGGTGTCTTAATCATTATTCTCTTCCTGACTATACACATCTACTAGATCCCGATGAAATATGTCGTCTTCGGGCAATTGACTAAGCACAGGACCTTCAAGTTGCTCGTTTTCACTGCACAACCAATAAAACAATGAGTTACTCAAATTGATCCAAACTTTATATATAGCTTTATCACTTCACTTACAAATCATAATGTGTTGACATCGCATGATGGATATTATCCCGTTGATGATGACTCCTGGATGGACCACCATGATCCAACACACCAAAACTAGGCATATTCCAACTCGGCGTTGGTTCATAACTTATAAAATCCATATCTGGACGATACCCCTTGTGGAATATATGAGTGTTAATACAAATTCAATACATAAAAATAAATATCGTAACACAAAGAAAAATTGAAGTTTACCGCTCGGCTTGTGGATTATGTAAACTAGAAGAGAAATTATTTCCTCGCTCCTCATTCGCCCGTGGAGATAAGTTTAGATCATGCCAAACTCTTTCATCCAGAACCTGTTCGGCTAAAACTGCTCCAAAATAACCACCCGATGATTGAGGGATACCCCTACTTTGCGGAACCTCATTATTGCGGACGTCTTCTGACTTGACGTACATTTCCAATATTTTTATCATAAAAAAATTCCATTATTCATCAGGAGTCCTCAAAAAATCTCTCAGAATTTTTTCGTCTTCAATGTTAAACTCAGCATAACAAGAAACCCCTTGCGGAGTGACAAAATACGGATATCTTTCGGTTACTTTAATATTCACCAAACGTTTGCTCACAGTCATTTTTTTACATAACAACGATACATATGTATCGTGCTCCATTGTAAGTGGCAACTTAACATGACACTGTGGAGAACCACTATAACTTACTGAGTTATTCGCTACCACAACCTCACCTCACCTCACCTCACCTCCCCCCCCCCCCCCCAAATATAATGAAACCGTAATTTTTCGCTCTTCAGACATTATGAAAAAATGACAAAATAACTTAACGAACAAATATTTCAGAAGATTTGAAGGATCCTGAATGAATTTTTACAAAATCCTGAAACTCTTTAAATAAGGAAAAAACCAGTCCGGGGGTACAATTATTTGAGGTATAGCGCCTTAAATATGTGCGTTATACCCAATTGAATTATTGTTGTGTCAGTTAAGCCTAGAAAAATTAATGATGGACATGGTATTTCATCGCACTGTACCTTAACGGACAAACGGCCGTTAAGGTATAGCGCGGTAAAATACCGCGCTATACATATTATAGTGTCACACCTCCTTTTTCCGCGCCCGTGAGGCGCAGGGGAGTTTTTCCAATTAAAGGACAATCGAAACGGGATTTGTTTATTTGTTTCAGAGTCGCCACTTGGGAGATTTAGGGTGTCCCAAGTCACCAATTTTAATCCCGAATCGAGGAAAATAATGACTCTATATTACAGTCTGCATACCAGAAATCCGGATAAGGAATTCTGTTAACCCGGGAGAAGGTGTTAGGCATTCCCGAGTTCCGTGGTTCTAGCACGGTCGCTCAACTGTTATATTCGGCTTGTTTATCTGATGTTTAATACAATTATGAACCATGTGCAAATTTTATCTTTTAACCACTTTATTAATTATTATTATTAGGAATGTGAACGTCGCTTAAAACATGTCTTTGGACTGCGTCACATGAAATGCACCCACAATCCGGAACATATCTTATTTGACGTTTTGGGATTTGGATTTGGGTCGCATGAAATGCACACCCCAAGTTTTAAGAAAGTAAATTATTAAACACGCGCCTAAAAGACTATCGCGTTATTATTTTTGGGAAGGCCACGAAATTCACTAAGCGGCCCTCCTGAATTCTAAGTAATTTAAAACAAGTATTTACTGAGGGCCCCGCAATTTGTATTTTTATTCGGCGAGGCTCATCTCATTCTTATTTTGAAAGGATATCCTATAGCGACTACGTTTCTTGTCGTGTTTGTCTCTATCAATCGAAAGCAGGAGATAGTCCTAATTAATTAATACTTGCAAGTTATTTTATAACAGAATTCGGAAATGCTAAAATCAGGAACAAGGCTGCGCGCACAGTCAGTCGAATAAATAATTATGGGCCCAAATCCAGCCCACGCGCGCTTGGCCAGACCTGGGCCACTGCTCGCTCGATGCGGGCCTGCCTGGTCTGTCTTCGACCTGGGCTCGACCTTCATGAGGTTGAGGCCCTGGATTTGTGTTCTTTATCTTGAAACATGGTTTTAAGAGTTATGTATGGCAATTCATTGGAAAGGAAAGAACTTAATTTACAGTGTACAAATTTCATGCTTGGACTACATTACAGCATATATGGCAAAGTAAACTAAATCTGAGATGCAACCTAATTCATTGAGACCACTTTTATCTAACAGCATACATATACAACTATCATTCGATACCCTATATTGACATCAACTAGGCTTGTAAGCTAACTTCAGTATCCCAAAATATGAGCTATTAGTCATTATATGACATTCAACACAACAGTACATGTATATAAACAACATTTGCAGATCTTCTCTTTTACACTCATTGCTCAAACTTTCGAGTTACATTGGTAGTGTAATTGTGTACCTGGTATAGAGGACAAAGAAGGAAGGAATGATCAGCTGGGTAGTAAGCAGTAAACACAGCAACAACAACCAAACAGTAACAACAGCAAACCAATAGCCACAAATGCTTTCCACAGTCCAACAGACAAATAGCAACAGTTTCCAGAGCAACAGAAACCACAGGTGGTCGAGGCCCAAACAAACAATCCCAGAAAAGAGTAATGAACCAGTAGAAAATCCAAGATACCAAATGTGACAGCAACAGAAAAACCCAATAACCACAAAGCTCAGCTAATACCCGATACAGTTCCAGCAATCAGGAAGACTAAGACTCGAACCACAGCACACAGAAAACTCAGTATAGTAACAATCGCAGCAGAAATACACAGCCTTTCTCTTAATGGAACAGTAATGATCCTAATTAGAATAACTGGCTTGGCTAGAATAGCCCAACCAATTTAGCTTCTCCTGCAGTTTTGGGCAGTGATTGGTTAAAGTGTTCTGAAAATTTCCCCTTTTGTTTTCTCTTTTTTTTGAAGACTAAAAGTCCAGCCCTGTTTAAGTCATCAAATGGCTTATTTATAGGCCAAATGAACCAGTACAGCTGAGCTGCCTGCCCTGCCAATTGGCAGAATGCCCATACCCTTCAAGGCCCATGCCTAAGCATCTTTTGGTGTCAGCCTCCTTTATTCCCCACGCCTGGTTTTGTTTAATCAGGAGTTATGGGCATCATTTTATTATTCAATTTAAGCCCCATACCCTTGTGTCTTATTCCCCATTGGTATTAGTTTAATCCTAAATTAGTACCCTACTTGTCAGCCCATTTATACTAATCTTTTCTGTCTTTTTCGACACCCCAGAATGCCCTTGTTAACCCTGGATTATTACTGCCCTACCTATTGCAGCATCAGGGCACTTTGGGCTTTGAACATTCGATTTCAGAACTGCCCCAACCTGGCCTTTAATTGTTTAAAATGTAGTTACAGACTACCATTCATGGGTAATGCCCAACATTCAAATCACAATACAGGCTCATTAGTCATGCGGCATTATTAGCTCATTCGATTCATTAGTTATAGAAAACTAATCGACGACATTTATCGAGTCGACTATACTAATTATAACAGGTAATAATCAGTCGTTCAAATAAACAACACATACAGGGACCTAAAGGGCATCAGACAGTTTTTGTTCAATTACTAGGGCTATATGAATTAATTCGCTTGACGACTACTCTAATCGAACATGTACATCACAGAATACATTCAAATCATACACAGAAAACAATTGACCAAATAAAAGGTCTTTACAGAGATGAAAGAAGTCCGAATGAAAAATAACAAAATAACAAACAAACACAAAGAAATATGCTGACAACTTATTTAGAAATAAAACAAAAGAAAGGAAAACTTACCAAAAATGTTTAAATCAAACAGACCCAAATCTGATTCAACTTCGAACTTCTGAGGCCGAACAAACTTTAATCAGGGTGTTCTCACATGAGAACACCTTGATTAAGGTCTATTAGACCTCAAACCCATGTCAAAACTGGCCGGGTTCCCCAGGTGCATGTGTTTCAAGTTCTGGATTTCCAGATCTGGATTTTTAGGAGTTGTGGGTAGATTCGGACCAAACCAAGCTTGGTTTGGTCACGAGGAAGGTCAGGGGAGTGTCTGGTATGAAGATGGGGTGGTTTGGCATAGATCCGGGTTCGACTCAAATCTTCAAATGAAGATTCGAGACGAACGAAAGTGATTCGAGGCTCGTGGTTAGTGGATTCGTGTTCAGGACAGTGAGGTGGTCCTAGGGTGTTCAGGAGGCGGTCATCGGCGTTCATGCCGCCGGGTTTTGGTGGAAGGGAAACTAGGGCGGCGTTAGGGTTTGGGGGTTTCAGGGTTCGGGGAAGGAGACGAGTGAGGGGTGGGGTTCGGATAGGGGGCGTGGGGTGAAGGGTTGAGTTTATATATGGGGAGTCTGATTGGATCTGAGCCGTTAGATCAGATGATCTCAACGGCTTGGATCTGAGGATGAGACATGAGACGGGGTCGTTTGGTAGTTAAACGGGGTCGTTTGGTTTAAGTGAGGGGTCGGATCGGATTGGTTATTTGGGTCGGGTTTGAACATGGGTCGCTGAAAGAGGTCCTGAACCGTTGGATCGGCTGGGACGGACGACTCAGATTGATTTGCCTGAAACGACGTCGTTTCAGGAGGTGCCTGGGCAGCCGGTTTTGGACTGGACCTGATCGAATTGGTTTGGGCCTATTTTTTGGTTTATTTCCTTGGGCCCAACCGATTTTCTTCCTTTTTTTTTGTTTTTTCTAGTTTCATTTTTCAAAAATAAAATAATAGACAATAAAATAATGAAATTAAAACTAAACAACAATAGAACATTTTAACACAATTAACACCAAATATTCAAGTAAGTTAACTAAAAGCCTAGAACGAAGGACGCACACATATATATATATTATTTTTTGAATTTTCTTTTACTGACACATATTTTTGTATTTTTGTTTGATAATGACTAGATGCAAAATGGACAGACCCACAAATGACCAACAACACATGTTACGGAAAGATCGAAAAATTGTACAGCGGAACCATTTGTCACTATTTTTATTTTCTTTTGGAGCGATCGTCCGTGAGGCAAAAATCACGTGCTTACAGCTGCCCCTCTTTGCACGAAGACACGAAGGGTTTTCGCGCAAAGATAAGCGAGCGATTTTTGCCCGTCCGAATACTCCGTGTGAAGCATTTTTTGAAAAAGATTTGACCGAACCTTTGCTTCAGAGGTTTCCTACATATCCTGGGCTGAAACAGGAATCAGGTCAATGTAGTTCGGGAAATTTTGGTAGCTGGGACTACCGTGTGACTGTAGTGTTTGCTGTTGTTGTGCGCTGTTGTATGCTGCTGTAGGATGCTACTGCTCAACCGATCTCCCTATTACATTGCTCTAAAAGGAAAACAAGAAGCTAAGTTAAACTGAGGATCCTGAAATTTCATCCATCTTCAACTTGTTCTTGTTGCCTTGCTTTCTTGTCGGCTAACGCTTTCCTCTGACGCCTTTATTTTGTGAACTTGGAGATGATGCTGGTCCTTCACCTTTTCTGAATGCCAGTTCTCATCACTTTGCTTGATTTGCTGGGGACACGGCTTTCTTCTTTAGATCTTCCAATGGTTTCTTCAGTGGTATGGCTTTTCATCAGAATTGTTATACTGGGCATGCTACAGCGCTCCCAAACTGCTTCTTTTGAGACGCATTCCCTTTTCCTTTTGAATCGCGCGCTTGCTTTGGCAGACTTCTGCTTCTTGGCGCTGGGGATTTTATTGTTTTTCCTGCTTGGGGAACTTAAATGTATTCCCGCATTATACTGGTGGGCGACCTAGAACTTAAAAGTATTCCCGCATTATACTGGTGGGCGACCTAGAACTTAAAATGTATTCCCGCATTATACTGGTGGGCGACCTAGAACTTAAAATGTATTCCCGCATTATACTGGTGGGCGACCTAGAACTTAAAATGTATTCCCGCATTATACTGGTGGGCGACCTAGAACTTAAAAGTATTCCCGCATTATACTGGTGGGCGACCTAGAACTTAAAATGTATTCCCGCATTATACTGGTGGGCGACCTAGAACTTAAAATGTATTCCCGCATTATACTGGTGGGCGACCTAGAACTTAAAATGTATTCCCGCATTATACTGGTGGGCGACCTAGAACTTAAAAGTATTCCCGCATTATACTGGTAGGCGACTTAGAACTTAAAATGTATTCCCGCATTATACTGGTGGGCGACCTAGAACTTAAAATGTATTCCCGCATTATACTGGTGGGCGACCTAGAACTTAAAATGTATTCCCGCATTATACTGGTGGGCGACCTAGAACTTAAAATGTATTCCCGCATTATACTGGTGGGCGACCTAGAACTTAAAATGTATTCCCGCATTATACTGGTGGGCGACCTAGAACTTAAAAGTATTCCCGCATTATACTGGTGGGCGACCTAGAACTTAAAAGTATTCCCGCATTATACTGGTGGGCGACCTAGAACTTAAATGTATTCCCGCATTATACTGGTGGGCGACCTAGAACTTAAATGTATTGAAATTGTTTCCCCGTTCTTCCGAGAAAATTTTCGACAATCGGCAGAAAATTTTCTGCCCCGGTTTTTGGTGACTTCCATGGCGTTGCATCTTGTTGCCATCATCAATTCTTTGCTCTCCTGAAACAGACAAAAGGATTTAGTAAGTTTTAATCGTGGTGGTAGAGGGTGCCTTTCTGGCGGATGATTTTTCCTTTCTTCTCTTTTCTTGCTCCATGTCCCAATTGATTAGTAGGCAAAGTTGCCTGTTGGGGGCCTCTAGCCTGCTGTGGATTGGCTCTCAATTAATCCCCTTTTCTGCTTTCTCTTTAAGCATATTCTGTGGGAGTCTGCTTTTAACTCCCGAAACCACTCCCTTTAGGAGCTCACCTCCTCCAAAATTGCCGGGCACGATCCCTGCATTGGGTGAATTCCCCCCGGTTCCTAGTAGTAAGCTTTGAAAAATTCTTTTCAAGACAAATTTTAGGAAGAGAAAATAAAAGCTAGAGGAAAAAATCTTTCTGAACCCATATTTGGTGGGGAGAAGAAACTCAAAAGAACTTATCTGGAGGACATGACTGGTCCCCGTGATCATGACGTGCACCATAGATTCTCGACCCAGTCTTTTGTATCAATCGACTTTCCCGATGGTCTGACTTGCTGGGGATGATAAATGGCTGTTCATCTTGTTGCGAATGTGGTAGCTTTTGCTGCTCTATCTTGTCGCCTCATAGTGCCCTTCGAGGGGTTTTCACTAATGAGACTCTCTCTTTTCTCTCATCTCCCGGCGCCTTATGGTGCCTGCGAAGGTTTTCACCAATAAGACTCTCTCATTTCATATCCCTCATCTTACATCGCCTCTCGGTGCCTGCGAAGGTTTTCACCGATGAGACTCTCTCATTTTATTTCTTTTGATGAATCGGGGCGTTGTAGATACGACCCTCTCTTCTGGAGATTCCTTTGACTATCAATTCATTCTCAGTCTCACGATCCTCTTCTTTGCTGGGGATCGGTGTATTATTCTCGGTCTTATTTGCCGGATTTGGCCTCTCTCGAACATTGATCGGGAGGTCTTTTGGATGTTGATGTTGGTTTTGTTGTGGGATTGAAGAAGGGCTATAAAAATGAAAACAACTTGAAGGGTGATGTGCTACAACTTTTGGAATCAGATCTTTGTTGGAATTTAAAACATAACCTCTGCCCCGGTTTTCTTGCTTGGGGAATTTATCTTTTATGCTTATGTTGAGCTATGTGCGTTGCGCACATTGTGCCTATTATGCATACTATGTACATTATGCATCCTATATTTGCTATGATGCATACTATGTACATTATGCATCCTATATTTGCTATGATGCATACTATGTACATTATGCATCCTATATTTGCTATGATGCATACTATGACCGAGCCGTGAGGCGCCTACGTATCCTCTTTGAGGAATCAGGTCAAACGTAGTTCCCACGGTTTTGTTATTTGTGATTTTATCTTCTTCCTTTTTCTTTTCCTTCTTTTCATTTTTTCATGTCTTTTTCTTTTCTTTTCTTTTCTTTTTCTTTTCTTTTCTTTTTTCATATCATTAGTGATTCCAAGAGAGGGGTATTGAAAAAATTGCTTAAGGCTCAAAGGGGGGAAGCGAGGGTTAAAAGTGTTTGGATAGAAGAAAGAATTGCCTCCGTCATCTCATTATTCAACAAATGCCAAATACAAACAAATAAACCAAAAATTGCCATAATTAAAGAAATTACGCATAATATCTCTTGACTGCATCTGAATTGATAGCCATGTCGACACATCTACCTTCGACATCTGTCAAACACAAAGCACCGTTGGACAATACTCTGGTCACGATATAAGGCCCTTGCCAATTTGGGGCGAATTTGCCTTTTGCCTCGACCTGATGTGGGAGGATCTTCTTTAATACCAACTGCCCTACTTCAAACTTCCTGGGGCGCACCTTCTTATTATACGCTCTTGCCATTCTCTTCTGATACAGTTGACCATGGCACACTGCTGCCAATCTTTTCTCATCTATCAGGCTCAACTGTTCCAATCGAGCTTTGACCCATTCATCATCATCAATCCCGGCTTCAGCGACAATTCGGAGGGACGGAATTTCGACCTCCGCTGGTATCACGGCCTCAGTTCCATACACCAACAAATAAGGAGTTGTGCCTATGGAAGTCCGGACGGTAGTGCGGTAACCCAACAAGGCAAAGGGTAATTTCTCGTGCCATTGTCTGGACCCTTCCACCATTTTTCGCAGTATCTTCTTGATATTCTTATTGGCTGCTTCGACTGCTCCATTTGCCTTAGGACGATATGGGGTGGAATTGCGGTGTGTAATCTTGAATTGTTGGCATACCTCTCTCATCAAGCTGCTATTAAGATTCGCACCGTTATCCGTGATGATCACTTTTGGGATCCCAAATCTGCAGATGATATGGGAGTGAACAAAGTCCACCACTGCCTTCTTGGTTACTGATTTGAAGGTTTTAGCCTCAACCCATTTGGTGAAGTAATCAATGGTCACTAGAATGAACCTATGACCGTTGGACGCTGCTGGCTCGATGGGCCCAATGACATCCATGCCCCATGCCACAAACGGCCAAGGTGCTGACATCGTATGTAACTCTGTTGGCGGAGAATGAATCAAATCTCCATGTATCTGGCACTGATGGCATTTCCTCACAAAAGTGATACAGTCGCGTTCCATGGTGAGCCAATAACACCCTGTTCGAAGGATCTTTCTTGCCAATACATATCCGCTCATGTGTGGTCCGCAAACTCCAGCATGTACCTCCGCCATAACCGTTGTTGCCTGCCGGGCATCTATGCATCTCAACAATCCCAGATCCGGGGTTTTTTTGTACAATATTCCCCCACTGAGGAACAAACCATATCATGAAACCAGGGTTCGCCATCTGCTTCTTCTTCTATGGCATTGCAGTAGGCGTGCTGATCACGGACCTGGATGTGCAGAGGATCAACATACATTTTGTCAGGGTGGTGCAGCATTGATGCTAAGGTGGCTAAGGCATCCGCAACCTCATTGTGAACTCTCGGGATGTGTTTGAACTTTACCGATCGAAATTGCTTGCTCAGATCATGCAAGCATTGTCGGTATGGTACGAGTTTTAGATCTCGTGTTTCCCATTCTCCCTGAATTTGATGTATCAAGAGGTCCGAGTCTCCCAAGACCAAGACGTCTTGGACATCCATGTCGGCAGCCAGGCGCAGACCCAGAATGCAAGCCTCATATTCGGCCATATTGTTGGTGCAATAGAAGCGCAGTTGAGCCGTAACAGGATAATGCCGTCCTGTTTCAGAAATGAGTACTGCTCCTATTCCAACCCCTTTTGCGTTCGCAGCTCCATCGAAGAAAAGCTTCCAACCCGGTTCCTCAGGTAATTCCAACTCATTCGTATGCATCACCTCTTCGTCAGGAAAATACGTTCTTAAGGGCTCGTATTTTTCATCAACGGGATTCTCTGCCAAATGGTCTGCCAGTGCCTGGGCTTTCATGGCCGTCCTCGTTACGTAGATGATATCAAATTCTGTGAGCAGAATTTGCCATTTTGCTAACCTTCCCGTGGGCATAGGTTTCTGAAAGATATACTTCAACGGGTCCAAACGGGATATGAGATAAGTAGTATATGAAGACAGGTAGTGCTTCAACTTCTGAGCTACCCAAGTTAGGGCGCAGCATGTTTTCTCGAGTTGAGTGTACTTGACCTCATGTACTGTGAATTTCTTGCTAAGATAGTAGATGGCCTGCTCCTTCCTTCCTGTGTCATCATGTTGCCCCAGTACACAACCAAATGAATTTTCTAAAACCGTCAGGTAAAGGATTAGAGGTTTCCCGGGCTTAGGCGGGACCAATACGGGTGGATTAGACAGATACCCTTTGATTTGGTCGAAAGCCTCCTGACACTCTGCCGTCCAACCTACCGCAGCATCCTTTTTCAGCAGCCGAAATATGGGTTCACAAGTTGCTGTGAGTTGAGCGATGAACCTGCTGATGTAATTGAGTCTACCCAGCAAACTCATTACCTCTGTTTTGTTCCTTGGCGGTGGCAAATCTCGGATGGATTCAATTTTGGACGGGTCTAACTCAATTCCCCGTCGACTGACGATGAATCCTAGCAACTTTCCTGATGGAACCCCGAATGCGCATTTGGCCGGGTTAAGCTTGATATCATACCTCCGGAGTCTTTGGAAAAATCTCCTTAGGTCTGCTACATGGTCCTCCTGACGCCAAGATTTGATGATCACATCATCGACGTACACCTCTATTTCTTTGTGTATCATGTCATGAAACACAGCAGTCATTGCTCGCATGTATGTTGCCCCGGCGTTCTTTAACCCGAACGGCATTACCCGATAGCAGTAGGTTCCCCATGGCGTAATAAACGCTGTCTTCTCAGCATCCTCTTCGTCCATTAGGATCTGATGATAACCCGCATAGCAATCCACAAAGGATCCGATCTCGCGCCCAGCGCAATTATCGATCAGGATATGAATGTTGGGTAGCGGAAAATTGTCCTTGGGACTTGCTTTGTTGAGGTTGCGGTAGTCGACACATACCCTGATTTTTCCATCCTTCTTAGGGACTGGTACCACATTGGCCAACCACTCGGGATATCGAGTGACCCGAATGACCTTCGATTGCAACTGCTTAATCACTTCTTCTTTGATCTTTACACTCATTTCTGTTTTAAATTTCCTTAGTTTTTGCTTGACCGGAGGGTATGCCGGGTCAGTGGGTAGTTTGTGAACCACTAAATTGGTGCTTAATCCAGGCATATCATCATATGACCATGCAAAAACATCTTTGAATTCCCTGAGAGTTTTGATCAATTCTGCTCTGACATTTGGCTCAATGTGGATGCTAATTTTGGTCTCTTGGACGTTATCAGTGTCTCCTAGATTCACAGCCTCGGTGTCATTTAAGTTAGGCTTGGGTTTCTCTTCAAATTGGCACAGTTCTCTGTTTATTTCTTCGAAGGCTTCACCTTCGTCACATTCAGATTCATCGTCACAAACGACCTTTTGCATCATTGAGTCGGTTTCAGATTGATTTATTAGACTAGGTCGAAGATCCGCTGTGCATGCCATGTCATTAGAACCAGTAAAAAGAGAACTGTCCAGAAAGAAAAAGAACAAGACAAAAATTAAAATGAGACAAAAGAAAAGAACTTTATTAAATTTGCGGGATAAAAAGGGTTCACACTTTTACAAAACGAAAGTAAAATTTGGATTACACCCTTGAATAATCCGATCAAACAAACAAACAAAACATTAATCAAAGCCTACTACCAAGACTCCCCTCGGACAGGAAGAGGAGTAACCGTCCAATTGTTGGTCTTGGCCTCAGGCCCCACAAATTGTATCTCTGCT
Source organism: Nicotiana sylvestris (assembly GCF_000393655.2). Lineage (NCBI taxonomy): Eukaryota > Viridiplantae > Streptophyta > Magnoliopsida > Solanales > Solanaceae > Nicotiana > Nicotiana sylvestris. The sequence continues at coordinate 187,639,310 of NC_091062.1, forward strand.
CTGCTGGAACCTTCTCCAGCTTCCACCATACTGACATCCGTGAACAGCCTCTCAAAACTCTGATTCAGGTCTTCATTTATACCGATCAAAGGTCCTCGAATCTTTGGGATCGCTGACCCCTTGGCACTTGCTTTAACAAAAGACCTTGAGAGGCGTGGCACTGGTTTAGGCAGAAACCAGACTCTCTTCTTCATTTTTCGCGCTTGCTTCCTGTCTGCTGCGGTTGGTTTGAACCCCAACCCGAAAGTTTCCAGATTCTTAGGAAGGGAGACAGGTTGGACTATCCCTTGAAGTTCAACTCCCAGGCCTTTTCCCGGCACAAACCCATTACCCAGCATTTCTGATACCATCATGACTGTTGCGGCAGCCACCCTAGGGTGCGGGATGATTTCTCCTTCAGAAATTTTGTTGGCCGACCCTGTATCGAGAATCTGGTAGACCCAGGGACCCTTGTCATCAGTGGTCTCTATGAAAGGCACAATGGTTCCGCCCATGGTGCATGTTGTATCCTCGCCGTGCAACACGACCTCTTGTCTTTCCCACTCGAACTTCACTGTCTGATGTAGGGTGGAAGGCACCGCTTTAGCTGCATGAATCCAGGGTCGTCCTAACAGCAAGTTGTAAGATACCGTGGCGTCCAACACCTGGAATTCCATGGTAAATAGGACCGGACCAATGGTTAATTCAAGTACAACATCCCCCACAGTGGCGGTTCCGTTTCCGTCAAACCCCCGGACACAGATGCTATTCTCCCGGATTCTTCCACGGTCAATCTTTAACTGGTCCAGGGTGGATAATGGACAAATATTGGCGCTTGAGCCGTTATCCACCAATACTCGGGTTACCACCGAGTCTTCACATTTGACAGCTAGGTATAGAGCTTTATTGTGCTCCGTTCCTTCCACCGGCAGGTCATCATCTGAGAATGTCACTCTGTTCACCTCGAAAATCTTGCTGGCAATGGTTTCCAGGTGGTTTACAGAAATCTCACTGGGTACATGGGCCTCGTTCAATATCTTTAACAGGGCCCGACGATGTTCCTCGGAATGGAGGAGTAATGACAATAGTGAGATCTGGGCAGGTGTTTTTCTCAGCTGCTCAACCACAGAATAGTCTTGTACTTTCATCTTCCTCAGGAAGTCTTCAGCCTCTTCTTCTGACACTGGCTTCTTGGTTGCCACTGGGTTGGTTTTTCTTAACTCCACCGGAGCAAAACATCGACCTGATCGAGTCAGCCCTTGCGCTTCACAACTGACTTCTTCCACCTGTTTTCCTTGGTACGTCACCACTGCTTTTTCATATTTCCAGGGCACAGCCCTGCTGTCAAGCATTGGCAGTTGGACCACCGGCTTTATGGTCACCCGTTCTCTACATACCCCTTTCAACATGACTGCCGGTGTGGGCAGGATCCCTGGTATTACCAACTTGCTTGGCTCGGGTTTGCTTGCTATGACGGACGGGCTCTTCCCCCATATTACTACCGGCTTGACGCCTTCTCCCTGCGACTGTACATTTGTTCCTCCACTGGTTAAGACTTCTTTTGGGGCAGCTTGGATCATCATCACTGTTTGTGAGGGTTTTCTTAATTCTCCTCCCTCACACACCAACTCAATCATGTGAGTTTCGTGGTGCGCTGGCAGTGGGTTTTGGTTGATGTTAGGAGCCTCCGGTGTCTGGACCTCGATCTTATTGGTGTCAATAAGATCCTGTATGGCATGCCTTAACTTCCAGCACTTCTCGGTATCGTGCCCGAGCATCCCTGAACAGTATTCACAACTGATTGATCGATCTACATTCTGAGGTGGGGGATTTGGTTCCCGAGTCTGGACAGGACTAACCAAACCCAATTGTCGCAGCTTGTGGAACAAGGCGGTGTAGGTTTCTCCCAGCTCTGTGAAGGTTCTTTGCTTCCGCAACCTGTCATTCCTAGCATCTGGATTTCCCCGGAAACCTGCCCCTGAAGGGTTTCTATATGCCCTTGGTGGAGGGTAGGTGTTTTGTGGTGGTGCATATATGTTCTGGGGAGCCGGTGCGCGCCATTGTGGGCGAACCGGAGGCTGAGTGTATACCTGGGCTTGGTGTACGGAACAATGTGGTTCTCGAGGTGGATAGAAATTTTGTGGTGGGTTGTATGGGTAATTTGACCTGTGAGGCCTGGGTTGGTTGTAGTGCGGCCTGCCAGCCCTGGACCAACTGCCTGCCTCGATCGTGGCAACCTCTTCTTTCTTTCTTCTCAGCGCACCTCCCGTGCCGCTTTGAATAGCCTGGGTTGTGGCCTTAAGCGCCGAATAGTTCAAGATCTTGTCCGACCTCAAACCTTCTTCTATCATGACCCCTATTTTGACCACCTCGTTGAAAGATTTTCCAACCGTTGTCACCAAGTGACCAAAGTAGGTTGGATCCAATGTCTGCAAAAAATAGTCCACCATCTCTCCCTCTCTCATGGGAGGATCGACTCTAGCTGCTTGTTCTCTCCAGCGGAACCCGAACTCGCGAAAACTTTCCCCGGGTTTCTTCCCAGTTCTCAATAACGTGAGACGGTCAGGGACTATCTCCAGATTGTACTGGAAATGACCTGCAAAAGCCTGCGCCAGGTCATCCCACGTGTACCACCTGCTGAAATCCTGCCTGGTATACCATTCCAGTGCAGATCCGCTCAGACTTTGGCCGAAATAAGCTATCAAAAGCTCATCCTTGCCTCCTGCCCCTCTCATTTTGCTACAGAATCCCCGCAAATGTGCCATGGGATCACCGTGCCCTTCATATAAATCAAACTTGGGCATCTTGAACCCAGCCGGGAGTTGGACATCTGGGAAAGGGCACAGATCTTTGTATGCCACGCTGACTTGATTGCCCAGCCCGTGTAAGTTCCTGAAGGATTGCTCCAGGCTTTTGAACTTTCTCAACACTTCATCCTGTTCAGGGGCCTTAACCGGCTTCTCAACCTCTGCCGGTACTTCCAAATGGGGATTGTAAGCCTGTGGTTCGGGTGCATGGAATGTAGGCTCAGGGGGATAGTATTGTGTATCATGAGCCTGAAACAATGGCTCACTGGTCGTTCGCTGCAAAGGGGCTGATGCAGGTCCCACAAAAATGGGAATATTGGGTGTTGGGAGAGGTTGATGGGGTGGTGGAGCTTGGGAATCATGAGGGCTTCTTTCTTGATGATAGAGGGGATTTGGGCGGCTTGTGGAAGGGCCAGAGTGAGGGTACTCCGGCATGTGTCCCAAGTGTCTCAGGGCTCTTTTGCGTTTTGGCCAGGGCTAGCTGCATTGCATGCATCTCTAGTCCCATCCTTTCAATCTTTTCCATTGCCTCTTTTAGCAACTGGCTCATCGGCCTTTCTTCCTCATTACTATTCTCTGAAGTAGTCATGCTTGTTGCTACCGGTCCTTTGGATCTGGTTTGGTATGAATGTGTTGCCAGAATTCTTTAACAACTAACTGTCTGAATCAGACAATAACAAACTTTGTTAGCGTTAGATTTCAACAGATTTGATCATAACACATAGAGGATGCAATGCACCTAGGCAGTTAACCGTTTCTATATGCTTTGCTTTAAACAGCATGCGTCATCCCGGCTTGCTCAGTTATCCCCCTTTTATTTGTTTTTGTACTTTCTTTTCTTTCTTTATTAAAAGCGGTCGAATCTTATGGGGATTGCCTACGTATCACGTCCCCGCGTGAATCAGACCAGGCGTAGTTCTGCCTTAAAGTAAAGACACATAGAAATTCTTCCGGAGTCACTTAATTTCATTATCAAAATTTGCTATTACACATTACTTCAAACAAAATAGCAACAGTACAGACTCCAGGGTTTTAAACTTGGTTTGAGGAAAAGAAAACAACATTGGGGAAACAACAAACAAAACAACCAGGACTCGATCAACAACTAATTTTCCAACTTAGGGACCCACGAGGCATCTTTCGGCCCTTTCGCGGCCCTAGGTGTAAGGTCTCTTTGCAAGCCCTTCAACTCGTTCATAATCCGATGGACGCAGCCCATGATGGAAGCAATGAGGTTTTCCCGAGGTGTCTGCTCGCATGCCAAACATTTTAGGTAGATGTAATGCCCGACTTCGTCAATTCTTGCCCGAATGTTGTCCCTTTCTGCGAACAATTGCCTTATCTGTCGGCTCTTTAACCCTAGCGTTTGTGCATTGGCGGCGAGCTGATCCTGGAATATATCCATTTGCCTTTCCATCCTTGTCATTGCATTGTAATAGCGTCTCCGGTCGGCCTGGGCATCTTGTGTTTGCTTGAAGATCCGCTCTTGCAAAGCGGAATTTGTTTCCTTTGCTGCTTTGACGCTCAGTTCACAATTCCTCATGACTTGCTGTAGGCGCTTTCTCCGGGCCATTGTACCTTCTGCCCATTTGGCCCTCATCCTTGCTATGCAAGCCTCTGATAGGTCTAATTCTACCTGGATCTGGATGACCTGATTTCTCAAACTGGCTATCAATCTTTCGTCGGAGCAACGCCTCTGTCGGTCGATGTTATTCTTACTGGCTTGGCGAAGCCGGGCCCTCAGGGTTTGGTTTTCTTGGGCTAACTTGTCTTTTTCAGCCTGCTCTTGGGCGACTTGTACGTTGTTTTCGAATACCATCCTTTCCATTTGTCGCTTCAGCTTCCTAATTTCAACCAGGTAACCTTCCTCTTTTGCGAGCCAGTCCCATTGTTCTTGCGATGACTCAACAAAATTTCGGAGGTGAGGCCGTTTGGTTGGCCGTTTTACGATGTTCTTCTTGTTCTGCCAAGTGATATAGGCCGGCGAGACTTCACCCCTAGACAAATCATTTACTCGGGTATTCGCCGTTAAGTACTGGCATTCACTCCATATGCAACGAACTGTCTTTTCAGGAAATTGGCCGTCACTGCTGACCTCGACTGCATAAGTGCTGAGATCTTCGTCCGGGTGTAGTACTTGACATCTTCCCAACTGCCTCATTACCCTGTAAGGGGCATAAGGTTGAATACCCCTGAGTCCCATCAAGAGGAAGTGAGGACCAGTGGCGGGCATGTATATGATTTCTTCCACAGAAAGCCAACCCAAAGTCCAGTTTATTTGGTCTGCGGTGATGATCCGGAGATAGGATATCCATTCTTCAAACCCTCCCGGTGATCGGAAACCTGAAACCCTTAGGCTATAACCCTCGATGCAGCCCCCATTTGTAGACATGTAGCGCATATACTGAGGGTGGTGACACAAGTGTTCGATCATCCACATCTGTAACAACAAGTTGCACCCTTCGAAGAAGTCTGCTCCAGCCTTACAAGCCGTGAGGGCTCGGTATATTTCTGACATTATCATGGGAGCAAGGATGCTTTTATCGTTGGTAATCAGGATTTTGACGATTCCAGCCACCTTTAGGTCGATATTTCTATCTTTTCGGGGAAACACCACAAGGCCCAAAAATGCCACCATAAAAGCGAACCGCCTATGCTCATTCCATTTTACCAGATTTCCCCTGCTGCAAACACCACTTTCTGGATCATTGAATCCTCCTATGCTCCCGTACCTCTGGTATATGAATTGTAGGGTAGAAAAACCTCTATCCAGTTCAGCGTATGGGACTCCTTTGCTTATCTTCAACAGATCCATGAATTTGTGTGAATTCACAGCCCTTGGAGCGATCAGGTATTTGTGTCTCAAACCTTCAGTGACGTCCATGTAACCCGCCATTTCCTCTAAGGTTGGGGTGAGTTCAAAATCTGAGAAACGGAACACGTTGTGGGCCGGATCCCAGAATGTAACCAAAGCCTTTATGATGTCGCACCGAGGCCTGACTTTCAACAAATCAACCAAACCCCCCAGGTGCAGTTTGACCTTGTCTTGCTCTGGCCTTTCCAAATCCTCCCACCATAATCGCACTTCCAGGGGGATTTTGCTTCTAACTGTCATCGGCAAACTTGGACTCATGCTCATTCTGCATGTTTATTGGGGTGATTAAGCGAAGATCCAGACTCATTAGACTCAAATACACAAATCGACACACTATTTTCTAGAAAAACGAAATTTTGGTTGTTTCTGAAAAGTACGATGTTACCTTAAAACTTTCGTTATTTGGTTTGTACCTCTATTTTGAAAGAACAAGTTGAGCCCGATGGGGGTTGCCTACGTATCCCGCACCATGCGAGAATCCAACTGACGTAGTTCGGGCATAAATCGAATTTTGGGGACACCCTATTTTTCTCTTAAAAATGAATCAAAGACTCCTTTTTTTCTTTTTTAAAACAAATTAATAAGACACACATTTTTTTTTCAAAATTCTGGCAGAGCTTTGACCATTTTTGTGACTTTTCAAGAATAAATAAGTAACCCCTTAACCGTTATTCCTCTTCCCTTTCCAAACATTCCCGATATTCAGAAACCGGTCAGCATGCAAGCCTTGAAACAAGTAAATGCATAAAGCAAACAGGATGTAGCAGGATGGCCTTTATTCTCAGGTTGCCTGTCCTAGACGGACCCAGCCCCTGTGCTGGGTCCCCTAAGTCAAATGCACATGATGCAGATAAGCGTTCTTACTAGGGATCCGGCATGAAGCTATGTTATGCTAAGCTGTAAAGCCTAGGTGTTTGTTCTAGACCTGGCTTACCCGAGCGGACAACTCGAGCCGAGGATGGGAGCTGTGTACCGGTAACCAAAAGGCCATCCGATTTTGCAACTCCTCCGAATCCTCGTTCTATTTTGGCATATGACACTAACAGAAAGAAGCCACGACCAGCGTGCGCTCCTCAAGAGAGAAGAGAAGGGTTTCGGCACAGTTTATATATACAGTCCAAATAATATCAAAGCAGTAAAAGCAGCATTTAGCACATTAGGCTCAAACACGTAAAAAACCCAGATAATAAATAAAGCCAAATAATAACAATTATTTCAAGCTCGAATTCTTAACCCTGAACCAGTGGTTCTGGGTTACAGGTCCCCAGCAGAGTCGCCAGAGCTGTCACACCTCCTTTTTCCGCGCCCGTGAGGCGCAGGGGGAGTTTTTCCAATTAAAGGACAATCGAAACGGGATTTGTTTATTTGTTTCAGAGTCGCCACTTGGGAGATTTAGGGTGTCCCAAGTCACCAATTTTAATCCCGAATCGAGGAAAATAATGACTCTATATTACAGTCTGCATACCAGAAATCCGGATAAGGAATTCTGTTAACCCGGGAGAAGGTGTTAGGCATTCCCGAGTTCCGTGGTTCTAGCACGGTCGCTCAACTGTTATATTCGGCTTGTTTATCTGATGTTTAATACAATTATGAACCATGTGCAAATTTTATCTTTTAACCACTTTATTAATTATTATTATTAGGAATGTGAACGTCGCTTAAAACATGTCTTTGGACTGCGTCACATGAAATGCACCCACAATCCGGAACATATCTTATTTGACGTTTTGGGATTTGGATTTGGGTCGCATGAAATGCACACCCCAAGTTTTAAGAAAGTAAATTATTAAACACGCGCCTAAAAGACTATCGCGTTATTATTTTTGGGAAGGCCACGAAATTCACTAAGCGGCCCTCCTGAATTCTAAGTAATTTAAAACAAGTATTTACTGAGGGCCCCGCAATTTGTATTTTTATTCGGCGAGGCTCATCTCATTCTTATTTTGAAAGGATATCCTATAGCAACTACGTTTCTTGTCGTGTTTGTCTCTATCAATCGAAAGCAGGAGATAGTCCTAATTAATTAATACTTGCAAGTTATTTTATAACAGAATTCGGAAATGCTAAAATCAGGAACAAGGCTGCGCGCACAGTCAGTCGAATAAATAATTATGGGCCCAAATCCAGCCCACGCGCGCTTGGCCAGACCTGGGCCACTGCTCGCTCGATGCGGGCCTGCCTGGTCTGTCTTCGACCTGGGCTCGACCTTCATGAGGTTGAGGCCCTGGATTTGTGTTCTTTATCTTGAAACATGGTTTTAAGAGTTATGTATGGCAATTCATTGGAAAGGAAAGAACTTAATTTACAGTGTACAAATTTCATGCTTGGACTACATTACAGCATATATGGCAAAGTAAACTAAATCTGAGATGCAACCTAATTCATTGAGACCACTTTTATCTAACAGCATACATATACAACTATCATTCGATACCCTATATTGACATCAACTAGGCTTGTAAGCTAACTTCAGTATCCCAAAATATGAGCTATTAGTCATTATATGACATTCAACACAACAGTACATGTATATAAACAACATTTGCAGATCTTCTCTTTTACACTCATTGCTCAAACTTTCGAGTTACATTGGTAGTGTAATTGTGTACCTGGTATAGAGGACAAAGAAGGAAGGAATGATCAGCTGGGTAGTAAGCAGTAAACACAGCAACAACAACCAAACAGTAACAACAGCAAACCAATAGCCACAAATGCTTTCCACAGTCCAACAGACAAATAGCAACAGTTTCCAGAGCAACAGAAACCACAGGTGGTCGAGGCCCAAACAAACAATCCCAGAAAAGAGTAATGAACCAGTAGAAAATCCAAGATACCAAATGTGACAGCAACAGAAAAACCCAATAACCACAAAGCTCAGCTAATACCCGATACAGTTTCAGCAATCAGGAAGACTAAGACTCGAACCACAGCACACAGAAAACTCAGTATAGTAACAATCGCAGCAGAAATACACAGCCTTTCTCTTAATGGAACAGTAATGATCCTAATTAGAATAACTGGCTTGGCTAGAATAGCCCAACCAATTTAGCTTCTCCTGCAGTTTTGGGCAGTGATTGGTTAAAGTGTTCTGAAAATTTCCCCTTTTGTTTTCTCTTTTTTTTGAAGACTAAAAGTCTTGCCCTGTTTAAGTCATCAAATGGCCTATTTATAGGCCAAATGAACCAGTACAGCTGAGCTGCCTGCCCTGCCAATTGGCAGAATGCCCATACCCTTCAAGGCCCATGCCTAAGCATCTTTTGGTGTCAGCCTCCTTTATTCCCCACGCCTGGTTTTGTTTAATCAGGAGTTATGGGCATCATTTTATTATTCAATTTAAGCCCCATACCCTTGTGTCTTGTTCCCCATTGGTATTAGTTTAATCCTAAATTAGTACCCTACTTGTCAGCCCATTTATACTAATCTTTTCTGTCTTTTTCAACACCCCAGAATGCCCTTGTTAACCCTGGATTATTACTGCCCTGCCTATTGCAGCATCAGGGCACTTTGGGCTTTGAACATTCGATTTCAGAACTGCCCCAACCTGGCCTTTAATTGTTTACAATGTAGTTACAAACTACCATTCATGGGTAATGCCCAACATTCAAATCACAATACAGGCTCATTAGTCATGCGACATTATTAGCTCATTCGATTCATTAGTTATAGAAAACTAATCGACGACATTTATCGAGTCGACTATACTAATTATAGCAGGTAATAATCAGTCGCTCGCATAAACAATACGTTCAGGGACCTAAGGGGTATCAGACAACTTTTGTTAAATTACTAGGGCTATATGAATTAATTCACTTGACGACTACTCTAATCGAACATGTACATCACAGAATACATTCAAATCATACACAGAAAACAATTGACCAAATAAAAGGTCTTTACAGAGATGAAAGAAGTCCGAATGAAAAATAACAAAATAACAAACAAACACAAAGAAATATGCTGACAACTTATTTAGAAATAAAACAAAAGAAAGGAAAACTTACCAAAAATGTTTAAATCAAACAGACCCAAATCTGATTCAACTTCGAACTTCTGAGGCCGAACAAACTTTAATCAGGGTGTTCTCACATGAGAACACCTTGATTAAGGTCTATTAGACCTCAAACCCATGTCAAAACTGGCCGGGTTCCCCAGGTGCATGTGTTTCAAGTTCTGGATTTTCAGATCTGGATTTTTAGGAGTTGTGGGTAGATTCGGACCAAACCAAGCTTGGTTTGGTCACGAGGAAGGTCAGGGGAGTGTCTGGTATGAAGATGGGGTGGTTTGGCATAGATCCGGGTTCGACTCAAATCTTCAAATGAAGATTCGAGACGAACGAAAGTGATTCGAGGCTCGTGGTTAGTGGATTCGTGTTCAGGACAGTGAGGTGGTCCTAGGGTGTTCAGGAGGCGGTCATCGGCGTTCATGCCGCCGGGTTTTGGTGGAAGGGAAACTAGGGCGGCGTTAGGGTTTGGGGGTTTCAGGGTTCGGGGAAGGAGACGAGTGAGGGGTGGGGTTCGGATAGGGGGCGTGGGGTGAAGGGTTGAGTTTATATATGGGGAGTCTGATTGGATCTGAGCCGTTAGATCAGATGATCTCAACGGCTTGGATCTGAGGATGAGACATGAGACGGGGTCGTTTGGTAGTTAAACGGGGTCGTTTGGTTTAAGTGAGGGGTCGGATCGGATTGGTTATTTGGGTCGGGTTTGAACATGGGTCGCTGAAGGAGGTCCTGAACCGTTGGATCGGCTGGGACGGACGGCTCAGATTGATTTGCCTGAAACGACGTCGTTTCAGGAGGTGCCTGGGCAGTCGGTTTTGGACTGGACCTGATCGAATTGGTTTGGGCCTATTTTTTGGTTTATTTCCTTGGGCCCAACCGATTTTCTTCCTTTTTTTTTTTTTTTTCTAGTTTCATTTTTCAAAAATAAAATAATAGACAATAAAATAATGAAATTAAAACTAAACAACAATGGAACATTTTAACACAATTAACACCAAATATTCAAGTAAGTTAACTAAAAGCCTAGAACGAAGGACGCACACATATATATATTATTTTTTGAATTTTCTTTTACTGACACATATTTTTGTATTTTTGTTTGATAATGACTAGATGCAAAATGGACAGACCCACAAATGACCAACAACACATGTTACGGAAAGATCGAAAAATTGTACAGCGGAACCATTTGTCACTATTTTTATTTTCTTTTGGAGCGATCGTCCGTGAGGCAAAAATCACGTGCTTACATATAGTGCCCAGTATTTTTTCTATACATTTTGATTCTTTGATTCCTTCTAATAGTACTGTTTTCTTGTTCCAACACTGGCAGATTAGCACATGGAGTCATTGCAATTCTCAATTACTTGGCGCCTTGAATTAACTTCCTTTTCTTGACTTTAGCATATTCCACACAACAACAATAGTTCGTTCTTTTCTTTTCAAATCAGTGCTAATGAAGTCAGCTTGGAAAGGTACACTGACACGATCATGCGATTTGTGGTTAGATTGTACCTTGTTGACATTAATTCCTCAAACATATCGAATTGAGAGTGCATTTGATACGACGAAAGTCATGTTATATTTTATGAAAAATATTTTTGGTATTTGGTTGCTGAGTAGGATACTTTCTTGAAAATATATATATTAAAATTAACAATAATATTTGCAACTCAAAGCGTGTTTGAATGAAGATTTTAAACCGTAAAGAATAAATATGATTTCTAGTGTGTTAGTTGAAAAAAATAGCTAGGAAATAAAAATAATGATAATCGTAAGGAAAGTAACATCACTCATAAGTATGGGTGTTTAAGGGCCTCCCTTTTTTGGACCCGTACGGGTTACGGTCCGGGCCAGTTCCGGGTTGATTCTTAACGGGTTTAACGGGTTCGGGTTCAACCGGGTAAAAACTAAACCGTACGGGTTACGGGTTGAGAGGGTCGGGCCGGGTTTAGTGTAATTTTAATATTTGTTTTTTGGAATTTTGTATAAATATTGTAATAAGTGCAATAAGTGCATTACAAAGTACTAACATAAAGAATACAAGGAAGATGGGGAAAAAATGCACTTATTGCAAGTGCTACTTTTATTTCTTAATTCAAATTTCAAAGTTTCAAACTTACAAATTGAAAGGTTTACATTTTTTTCAACAAGTAAAATAGTAAATTCAAAGGTTTTGCATTGCCTTAGTAAGTTCATCATAATCAATATGAACCGATTGACCTTCTTCTGGAGTGTTAAATTCGGATGGGTTTCCATGTGTTAATATATCTCCAAGTTTCTCGTCTTCTGGGCTATCAACATCTTCACGTCCTTGATTTCTTCGTTCCGATCTAATCCAATCTCTGAAACATACTAAAACTTCCAAAGCATTACTTCCCAATGAGTGGCGGGTGTCTCCAAGTTGTTGTCTTGCTTGGCTAAATGCACTCTCCGATGCAACAGTAGAAATTGGTACATTCAGCACGTCCCGAGCCATAGCGAAAAGAACAGGAAATTGCTTTCCATTTCTCATGCCACCATCCCAACGGTGAAAAATTCCTTTGTGCGAGGCTCTTTTTGCTTCTGCAAGTAGAATTGAAATTCATCAATGTTCCTGCTACTGGTTTGAGTGTTAGAAAATGTAGAAAAAATATTAAAACTATCAAGGCCTTCTTCATCATCCACAGTAGCAGAAGTGGTACAATGCATAGTTGGATTAACATTGCCTACATTAAGAGCAGCATCATCAATTACATTTGCATAATAATTATATAATTGTTGTAAATATTCATTTAGCTTGTTCATACAAGTATATAAATCTGGGGTTTCAGTTGGTCCAATCTCCATATAAGTATATAAAGCATTCATTAATTGGTGACAATCAGACATCTTAATAGAAGGATTTAAAACAACACCAACTAAGTAAATCGGAGGAATTGGAAAGAAATATTTTTTGAATTTTGCTTGCATTTTTTCAACATCCCTATATTTTTCTTTCTTCTTAAATTCAAAGAGTAGAAAAGAAATTTCAGCTATATGTACTAAAGCCATAGTAACAGTAGGGTAATATGCTCCAGAAAACTCAACAGTAGTTGTATAAAATTTATGTAAAAATTTAACAACATCATTAATGACCTCCCAAGTACCACTTTTTAGCATACGGTTTGGATCAGTACAATGCGCATTAGCAACTTCAGTTATTGGAAATCTATATTTGTAGCAACATTTTAAAAATATATATGTATAATTCCATCTAGTAACAATTTCGTCTGGCATGAATCTGGGTTTAAGGTTATACTGGACACACTTATTCTTAAATTCCTTTATTCTAGATTGTCTATTATTTCCTTGAATAACACCAACTGCTCTTCTAACATGAGTAATCTCAGTCGAAAATAAATCAAGGCCACTTTTAACAATTAAATTATAAATATGACATGCACACCTAACATGAAAAATTTCCTCAAGAGGCGGTTGCAAATGCAGTTTTATTATTGAAATTGCGGCATTATTGTTAGAAGCATTATCAAAAGAAATACACAATACTTTTTGCTTGAGATTATAAAATTCAACAACTTCACAAATAGTACTACTTATAAACGTAGCAGTATGACTCTGATCTTCATCATATCTAAAAGCGATAATACGTTTTTGCATACAGGTAGTATCATCTATCCAATGACATGTAATTGTCAAATAATCATTTCCATTAACAGCATGGCCAATATCAGAAGTTAGAGAAACTCTACAAGGAAGGTGGCTAAACAAATAACGTATATATGTTTGATATTGTCCATGAAGTCTAAATATATCAGCTCTACAAGTACTTCTAGGGATACCTTTAAATAAAGGATTGTAAATCCTTTGAATATACATAATAAGATATGATGAAGAAGCAAAAGAAAAAGGTAGACAACCCAAAGCAATCATTTTTGCGAACTCCTCACGATCCTTTATTTTATCATATTTCACTAGATCTCCAGTAGTAGGGTTAAAGTTGTTTGATTTCCATCACCATCAACGGCTCATTCTATGGGATGCTCAGTTCTCATATGTCTACTAAGCGTCCCAGTCCCCCCTAAATTTCCTCCAGTCAAATGTTTAAAATCACCTTTATAAAGTTTGTATTTAACTCTCTCAGTACCTTCTATTATTTCAAAAAAATTTCAAACCTTACTTATTTTTCTACGATTAGTAGTCGGAGCCACAGGTGGTCAACTTCTAGTGCCACGACCACCCCCCCCCCCTTGTAGCAACCCCAATACTACCAACTCCAACACTAGTAGGTGTAGCTGGTATCTCATCTTCCATTCCTATTTCATTATCTTCTATTCCAAAATCTTCTTGTAATTGTTCATAATCTATATCTAAATTATCATTAGGCGATGATTCGAAAACATGTGTAAATGATAATGGGTTATTACTCTTACTACCAGATGCTGAAGGACTATCTTATTTTTATTTTCCCTACCAGTAACTCTTTTACACGCTCTTTTAGCAGCATTAAATATATTGTAAAAATTAAAGTATAAGCTAAAATTAAATATGCAATTAAAATAGTAAATAAGAGAAAGAGTTGGAGGGAGTGCACCGAATTCGCCAATAAATTGAGCACTTGATTAGGCAATCCCGAGGTTACCACGAACAAATGTCAAGCAAGTATTTCAATTTTGAACTTCAATTGTTCAAAATTCAAACTTCAAATTCCGAATGACAAAACACGATAAATTAAATTCAAGAAAAGAGAGCCAAATAAAATTAGATTGAAGACTTGAATTCTTGCAAATTGGAGAATGAGAGAATGAGAGAAATTGAGATTGAGAAATGAGTAATGAGTGAAGAAATGAAGAAGAGGGGGGGGGAGGGGTATTTATAGTTTTAGAGAAGGTTAGTTTTGTAAATTGAAAAAGGGTTAAAAATTTAAAAAAAGCTATCTGTGCAATTTTTCCGTTGGCCAACGGACCAAAACATGGTCTGACCGTTGCCAACGGTCTGTTGGGCCCACAAGTCAGAAAAATTTTTAAAAAAAAACTAGCCATTTGAACTACTGTTCACTCTACCGGGTTCAACCGGTTCCGGTTACCCGTTTGGGCCAGATGAACCGCGCAAACCCCCCAAACCCCCCTACCCAGCCCAGCCCAGCCCCCCTATTACTGGTCCGATCCGGTTCCGATCCAACCCAGCCCGTTTAACACCCTTACTCATAAGTGAAGGAAGTTATTCAGTTCTCCCCCTTAGGTTGAAAACATATTTTTAGTAACAAAACAGTAAAAAATGATTTACTCATGAAAAATATTTTGTTGTATAAATAACTTCATATCACGACCCTAACCCCGAACCCGGTCACGGTGGCGCCTCTTGTGAAGACAAAACCAGCCAGACCAAAACAGACCACCTCTTTTAAATAGTTAAATACCATAAATAGTTTTAAAACATGATATAATAACCATAATTTGCGAAAATAACGATAACAACAGTAAAAACCATCCCGACACAGCCCAAACCGGGGTGTCACAAGTCATGAGCAACTAATAAATCCGGATACCAGTCTACTAGATACGAAACCCAATACAGAAGTTCAAGAACATGAAAATAGTAAGATATGGGAGGCAGGGGGGCTGCGGACGCCAACAGCTACTTCGTAGTCTCCGAAAACACTGCCTGGACTGGGAGGATCAACACTCAGGAGCGGACTCTATGATGCCTGAATCTGCACGCACGGTGCATGGAGTAATGTGAGTACTCGGACCCAGTAAGTAATAAATATAAATAATGGCTGAAAGCAAGAAAACACGTAAAGGCACAAAGCAATTCTATATCAAGTAGTAAAATCACTTAAAGCAGTAAATTAGTGAGGAAGTCAAATGAAATTCCTTAAACCAAGTAAAACATGTAATTTAGCATGTAAATAACAAGTAGAAATACGCCTATCGGGCACAGTAACAATCGCTCAGAACAGTATCAGCCCCTCGGGCTCACTCTCGCTACAGTATCAGCCCCTCGGGCTCACTCTCAGATCATGATGGGTACCCGCGCTCACAATGGGTGTGCAGACTCCGGAGGAGCCCTTTACGACCCAAGCGCTATATCAAACCACCTCGTGGTATCATCTCTCGGCACTCGGCCTCACATCACTCAACCCACCTCATGGCGTATAAAAGTATCTCAGGCCCTCAGCCTCATATCACTCAGCATATCCTCACATATGGCCCTCGGCCTCACTCAGTCCGAAAATTCATCACAAGCCCCTCGGGCATTGGTACAACAGTGGTTCTCAGCCCAAAACATCATTTAGAAATATCATTTAAGTCTCAAAACTGAGTAAAAGTGGCCGAGTTATAAAACAGTAGGAAACAATAGGACTGAGTTCAAGTAATAATCAATACAGTGAGGAAATAGTGATAAAAATCCCCGGAGGGTTCAAATAATTGGCACGAAGCCCAAATATGGCAATCAGCCCAAATCATGATGATAACAAACAAGTTTCAGTCAAATACGCGGTAAAAACATCAATCAGGACGGACCAAATCACAATCCCCAATAGTAAACGACCCCACGCTCATCATCAAGCGTGTGTCTCACCTCAATATAGCACTACGATGTGCAATCCGGGGTTTCAAACCCTCAAGACATCATTTACAATCATTACTCACCTCGAACCGGCTACAACTCTAGCTCGCGACGCCTTTGCCTTTCGAATCGACCTCCACGCGCGTCGAATCTATCCAAAATCAGAACGAATACGTCACAATATACTAAGGGAACAAAACCCAAGTGAAAAAAATCGAAAAATATCAAAAATCCCAAAATTAGCAAAACCCGAGCCCCGAGACCACTTCTCGAAACTCAGAAATTTTTACATCATTAGATTCTTTATCACACCACGAGTTCATATATATCAAAAGTTCTCCAATTCGACCTCAAATGGTCTTTCAAATCCCAATTCAAAAGTTCAAAATCCCAAGCCCTAGTTCTTCCATTTTTAGCTTAAGTTCCAAGAATTTCTAGGTTGATTTCACAATAGAATCACGGTTTAGGTTCAAAAATCTTACCTCCAATCAATTCTCCTTGAATCCTTCTTTAATAACCCTCAAAACGCTCTCAAAATGCTCAACTATAAACTTTCTGCCCAGGTCTGACTTTCCTTCTACGCGAACGCGGTCAACCTCTTACATTCGCGTAGCACAAATTTACGTTGACCAACTTTTACCATTCGCGAACGTGATACCTCTTCCGCCTTGAACTTCGTGAATGCGAGACACCTGATATGAACGCGAAGAGCAAATTCCACTGGACCCCAAATCCTTATACGCAAACGCGGAGAGCCTCATGCGAACGCGAAACACAAACTCATAGCCTTCCGCGAACACGAGCACCTCTCGCGAATGCGAAGGCTTAATTCTAGCCTTCCTCAAATTTTTCTACGTGAACGCAAAGAGATAATTCTCTGCAACAGCTGGGCAGATTTTTCTGTAACTTTCAAACTCCAAAATGGTCCGATTGACCATCCGAAACTCACCCGAGGCCCCCGGGACCTCAACCAAAAGCACCAACACATCCTAAAACCTCATTCAAACTTGTTCCAATTATCAAAACACCTCAAACAACACCAAATCCATTAATTCACATTGAATTCAAGCCTAAGTTTTCTAAAAACTTCCGAAATACGCTTTCGATCAAAAATCCAACCAAACCACGTCCGAATGACCTGAAATTCTGCACACACATCACAAATGACATAACGAAGCTACAACAACTCTCGGAATTCCATTCCGACCCTCGAATCAAAATCTCACCTACCAACCAGAAATCGCCAAAATACTAACTTCGCCAATTCAAGCCTAATTCTACACCGGACCTCCAAAACCAATTCCGATCACACTCCTAAGTCATAAATCACCTACCAAGCTAACCAAACCATCGGAACTTATATCCGATCCCTCTAACACATAAATCAACACCTGGTTGACTTTTCTAACTAAAACCTTCTTAAAAGAGACTAAGTGTCTCATTTCTTACCAAATCCTCTCCAAACTCAATCTAATCAACCCGATCACCTAAAACACGGATAACGAAGCATAAAGAAGCAGAAATGGGGAAAACGGAGCGGTAACTCATGAGACGACTAGCCGGGTCGTCACACTTCAACCATACCAAACACGCCCTGAATGTCACAAATACTTTTTGCTAGTTATACACTTGTTCTTTCTCTTTCCTCCTTTTGAATGTATTTTCCTAGTATAGGTATGCAAGTACATAGGAGGATTTGCATCTGTACCGTATATTTGTGCCACCTTTTAACCTACACCCTATTTTTATTATTGATTTGGTAGCCAGCTGACAAAAAATCCATAATAATATGACAATTACACCCCGAAAAAAGATATAAAACATGCATCACGCATTAATCGTATGATCTTCAACTCATTCGTGAAAAACGATCTCCTCCTCTCTTCTCAACAACTTTATCAAAAAATCAGAAATTGTCCAGATTCATCTTTAGAATCACACTTGCATGAAGTTGTTTCACCTTGAAGCTAAAACTTCATGCTAATGTAGTATGAAATTGTTTCATGTTGAAGCTAAAAATTCGTGCTAATATAACACGAAATTGTTTCACATTGAAGCTAAAACTTCATGCTAATGCATGTTGAAGTTATTTATCCTGCAGCCTCAGGTTTTTTCATGAGTTTTATTCGAAACTTCTGTCTAAACATGCTGAAGTTATTTAATTCATTTGCTGAAACTTTAGACAAAACATGTTGAAGTTATTTAGTTCATTTTCTAAAATGTTAGTCTAAACATGCTTAAGTTTTTTAGTTCATTTGCTAAACCTTCAGACTAAACATACTTAAGTTTTTTCTTACAGTATGTAGTTTTCTAAAGAGTTTTGCTAATGCATGATGAAGTTATTTAGTTCATTTGCTAAAACTTCATACGAAAACATGCTGAAATTTTGTAACGCAACCTATAGTTTTGTCCTGAGTCTTATCCGAAACTTCAGTCTAAACAAGCTAAAGGCTTTTAGTTCATTTGCCAAAACTTCAGCTTAAACATGCTTATGTTTTTGTCCGGCAGTTTGTCAATAGTCTTTTATTAAAGAAGGGAAAAATCATCTTTTTAAAATACTTTTAACAAAAAAAATATATACGGATGCAAACGGAAAAATAAAATGGGTATAAGTTAAAAAGGGGCGACCATATAGGGCGCCCCATGTAATTTTTACAAGTACATAACATTTGCAGCCAACAGTTTAGGCCTGCTTGAAGCCCATATACTTGTGGTCTGTCACTGCAGCCCAATGATTGCTTAATTTTGGGTAGAAATGGGGATAGCCACTTTTTAACATGGTGTTTAGTTTTTATCCATTATTTTTAATGCTGAGCGAAAATAGCTACTACTCTATTAAAATTAATACGAAAAGATGTTTTTACCCTTTCTTCACGAGTGTTGTGTAAATATTAAGGACATGGTGTCCTTAACATTTACACTGCACATATGAAGTTAAGGACATGATGTCCTATAGTTTAACAACTGAAGGTGCAAATACAGGACATTTTTTTCTTAATACTCACACATCTTTCATGAAGTTAAGTACACAATTTCCTTAATATTTACACAACACTCATAAAGTTAAGTATACTATGTCCTTAACATTTACACTACATATATGAAGATAAGGACACCATGTCCTTAACATTTACACTGCACATATGAAGTTAAGGGCATGAGGTCCTAAAGTTTAACAATAGAATGTGAAAATACAAGTTAAGGATATTATGTCCTTAACATTTACACTGCACACATGAAGTTAAGGACACCGTGTCCTTAACATTTACATTACACATATGAAGTTAAGGAGAAGATGTCCAAAAGTTTAACAACGGACGGTGCAAATACATGACACTTTGTCCTTAATATTTACACACCATTCATAAAATTAAGGACACCATGTCTTTAATATTTACACAACACCCATGTTTAGCACATGGGTATTGTCATGACCCTAAACCCAGACCCGGTCGTGATGACGCCTATCATGAAACAAGACCAGCCGACACAAACCCCCAATAGCAATTTAACAGTTATAATAATACGATTTGAGTCATTAATATGCTATAAATCCCAAAATAAGAGTGAAATAGAACAATTTGCGGAAACAACACAGTCCGACATCGGGGTGTCACCAGTCATAAGCATCTAAAACATCTGTCTGAGAATAGGAAAAGTCTACAAAGTTTACTACAAATCCAGTACAAATGAAAATAAAGATAGGAAGAAGGAACACTGGGCTGCGAACGCTGAGCAGCAACCTAGTGAACTCCGAACAAGCCGCTGAAAGTAATCAACCCTCGCTAGCAGGACCTGAGACTCCTGAATATGCACACAGGGTGCAGGGAGTAATGTGAGTACGCCAACTCAGTGACTAATAAAAGTAAAGGTAGCTGAGCGATAAGAAAAAACGTAAAACACAACAACATGCTACAAAGAGGAAGTATAAAACCAATACAATGCAATAAAACAGTGAAAACTTGTACAAAACACCTTAGTTCAGTAGAAACCTCTTTAAAACCTCTTTTAGCAGTTAAACGAGTGAAAAAAAAAGCAATGAGAAAAGATAGACACATAAAATTAGCCCATCGGGCAAAAGACCAATAGAATCAGCCCCTCGGGCTATCTCACAATCACTCGTATCAGCCCCTCGGGCAATAACATGAAACAACATTAGCCCCTCGGGTTATATCACATCACAAACTGGGTACCCGCGCTTACTGGAGGTGTACAGACTCCGGGAGGGACCCCTTACGGCCTAAGCGCAATAACAATCCATCTCATGGCGTAATCATACAAGCCCTCGACCTTATATCAAGCCACCTTGTGGCGTACAACACAGGACCTCGGCCTCATAATCATGAATCAGCTCAATACCGCTGTGGCGCGCAACCCGATCCCATAATAACCTCACAACACAAGCCCTCGGCCCTACTCAGTCAGAAATCTCTAAAAGCCACTCGGGCATAGTAAAATATGATGCTCAGCTCAAAATATCATTTAAGATATCAAAACAGAGTAAACATGGCTGAGTTATGAAAATAGTAGAATATAGCATGACTGAGTACAAGTATAAAGTCAAAACAGTGATGAAAAGTAGTAAAAATTCCCTAAGGGTCCAAAATAGTTGGCACGAGGCCCAAATATGGCATTCAGCCCAAAACATAATGATAGCAAACAGTTTTCAATCAAATACGCAATAAAACAGTTATTCGGGACAGACTAAGTCACAATCCCATATAGTGCACGATCCCACGCTCGTCATCTAGCGTGTGCGTCACCTCAAAATAGCACAACGATGTAAAATTCGGGGTTTCATACCCTCAGGATACATTTACAATCATTACTCACCTCTATCCGATCCAAACTCTAGCCCGCGATGCCTTTGCCTCTTGAATCGGCCTCCGGATGCTCCAAATCTAACCAAAATTAGTGCACAACCATCAAAATATGCTAAGGGAACAAAGCCCACCCAAAAGTAATCAAATTACAACATAAATCCCGAAATTGGCCAAACCTGACCCCCGGGCCCACGTCTCGGAATCCGATAAAAATTACATCAATAGACTCATTATCACTCCCCGAGTTCATTCATATCAAAAGTACCAAAATCCAACCACAAATGACCCCTCAAATTCCAAATTTTAGGTCTCCAATTACAAGCCCTAGTTTCTTCAATATTTAGTCTTAAATTCTACAAATTCCATGATTAATTAGGTAGAAATCACATTAGGATTGAGTATTAAGTCCATAAATCTTACCTCCAAGTGTTTTCCCTTGATTCCCTCTTCACAAAACTTTAAAATTGCCCAAAATTGGTGGAACTTAGGCTAAAAATCGCGGAATTGGTCTTTTAAAACATTCTGCCCAGCACTTAAAACCTCTTCTTCGCGAATACGGTCAACGCCTTGCGTTCGCAAAGCACAACCTGGCGTTTACCACTTATTCCTTATACGCGAACGCGACGCCCTGTACGCGAATGCGAAGACTCAACTTCACAACCCATCGTGAACGCGGCTTCCCTCTCGCGAACGCGAAGCTCACTGACCCCAACCCTTCACGAACGTGGGACTCCATCGCGAACGCGAAGGCCAAACCTCCTGCCTCTCATCCTAACCCTTCGCGAATGCGAAGGCCAAAAGTTTGCAACACTCACAATAGATTTTCTACAATCTTTTTCAACTTGAAATGATCCATTCAACCATTCGAAACTCACTCGAGGCCCTCGAGACCTCAACCAAACATGCCAACCTATACCATAACATCATTCAAACTTGTTCCAACCTTCGTAATGCTCAAAACAACATCAAAACATCAAATTTGCATCGGATTCAAGCCTAAGAATTCCAGAAACTCCCAAATTCTGCTTTCGATAAAAAAGTCCATCAAACCACGTCCGAATGACCTGAAATTTTGTACACACATCCCAAATGATACAACGGACCTACTGCAACTCCCAGAATTCCATTCCGACCCCTATATCAAAATCTCACCTACCAATTGGAAAATGCCAAAATTCCAATTTCGTCAATTCAAGCTAAATCTACTCCGTACCTCCAAAACACATTCCGATCACGCTCCTAAGTCCCAAATTACTTTTCGAAGCTATACGAACCATCGGAACTCACATCCGAGCCCTTTTTCACATAAGTCAACATCAGGTTGACTTTTCCAACTAAAGCTTGCTCAAAAGAGACTAAGTGTCTCAAACCTTACCAAAACCTCTCCGAACCCGAGCCAACCAACCCGATAGCACATAATACTGCTAAACAAACCAATAAAAAGCAGAAATGGGGGAAACGAAGCGGTAACTCCTGAAACGACCGGCCGGGTCGTTACATCCTTCCCCTCTTAAACAAACGTTCGTCCTTGAACGTGTCAAGAAACATACATGAAGCCTCAAATAGGTGAGGATATCTGCTCCGCATCTCTCGCTCAGTCTCCTAGGTAGCCTCCTCTATGGGCCAACCTCTCCACTGCACTTTCACTGAAGCTATATCCTTTGACCTCAATTTTCGAACATGATGCTCCAAAATAGCCACTGGCTCCACATCATAAGTCAAATCACCATGTAACTGAACCGTGCTGAAATCCAAAACATAAGGTGGATCGCGAATATACTTCCAGAGCATAGAAACATGAAATACCGGATGCACACTAAACAAGCTGGGTGGCAAAGCAAGCTCATAAGCTACCTCCCCAATCCTCTGAAACACCTCAAAAGGCCCAATGAACCGAGGACTCAATTTACCCTTCTTCCCAAATCTCATAACACCCTTCATGGGTGAAACCTTCAACAGAACCTTCTCACCAACCATATAGGACACATCCCGAACCTTCCTATCAGCATAACTCTTTTGTCTCGACTGCGCTGTACGAAGACTCTCCTGAATCACCTTCACCTTATCTAGAGCATCCTGCACTAAGTCTGTACCCAATAGCCTAGCCTTACCCAGCTCAAACCAACCAACTGGAGATCTACACCGCGTCCCATACAAAGCCTCATATGGAGCCATCTGAATACTCGACTGGCAATTGTTGTTATAAGCAAACTCTGCGAGCGGTAGAAACTGATCCTATGATCCTCCGAAATCAATGACATAAGCACGCAATATGTCTTCCAATATCTGAATAGTGCGCTCGGACTACCCGTCTGTCTGAGGGTGAAAAGTTGTGCTCAATTCAACCTAAGTACCTAACTCTCGCTGCATAGACCTCCAAAACTGCGAAGTAAACTGAGTGCCCCTATCTGAAATGATGGAAACTGGGACACCATGCAAACGAACAATCTCCCGAATATAGATCCCTTTCAACCGCTCTGAAAAATAGGTAGTACACACAGGAGTGGAGTGCACGGACTTGGTTAGCCGATCCACAATCACCCAAATAGCATCAAACTTCTTCAAAGTCCATGGGAACCTAACTACAAAGTCCATGGTGATTCGCTCCCACTTCCACTCTGGAATATCCATCTGCTGAAGCAAGCCACCATGTTTCTGATGCTCATATTTCACCTGCTGACAATTGAGACACCGAGCTACAAATCCCACAATGTACTTCTTCATTGTCCTCCACCAATAATGTTGTCTTAGATCATGATACATCTTTGCGGCACCCGGATGAATAGAATACCGCGAGCTATGGGCCTCCTCCAGAATCAACTCCCGAAGCCCATCTACATTGGGCACACATATCCGGCTCTACATCCTCAACACCCCATCATCACCAATGGTCACATCTCTGGCATCATCGTGCTAAACTCTGTCCTTAAGGACAAGCAAATGAGGATCATCATACTGGCGCTCTCTGATGCGATCAAATAAGGAAAACTGAGAAATCACACAAGCCAATACCCAACTGGGCTCCGAAATATCCAACCTCACGAACCAATTGGCCAAGGATTGAACATCAACTGCAAGAGGTCTCTCCCCAACTGGAATATATGACAAACTCCCCATACTCACCGCCTTCCTACTCAATGCATCGGCCATCATATTGGCCTTCCCCGGATGGTACAAAATAGTAATATCATAATCCTTTAGCAATTCCAACCATCTCCGCTGCCTCAAATTGAGATCCTTCTACTTGAACAAGTGCTGGAGGCTATGATGATCAGTAAACACCTCACAAGACACACCATACAAATAATGCCTCCAAAACTTTAATGCGTGAACAATGGCAGTCAACTCCAAATTGTGAACAGGGTATTTCTTCTTATGGGGCTTCAACTGACGAGAAGCATAAGCAATAACTCTACCCTCCTGCATCAATACACACCCAATACCAACTCTCAAAGCATCACAATACACGGTATATGAACCTGAAGCTGATGGCAAAACTAACACTGGAGTTGTGGTCAAGGCATGCTTGAGCTTCTAAAAGCTCTCCTCATACTCATCCGACCACCTGAATAGAGCACCCTTTTGAGTCAACTTGGTCAAGGGCGATGCGATAGATGAGAATACCTGAACAAACCGGCGGTAATAACCTGCGAAACCAAGAAAGCTGTGAATCTCTATGGCTGAGGATGGTTTGGGCCAACTCTGAACCGCCTCTATCTTCTTTGGATCAACCTGAATACCCTCGCTGGACACCACGTGCCCCAAGAAAGCCACTGAACTAAGCCAAAACTCACACTTGGAGAACTTTGTATAAAGCTTCTCCTCCCTCAATCTCTGCAACACAACTCTCAAATGCTCCGCTTGCTCCTCCTGACTACTCGAGTATACCAGAATAATATCAATGAAAACTATGATAAACGAGTCGAGATAAGGCCAAAAAACGTTGTTCATCAAATGCATGAACGCTGCTGGGGCATTGGTCAGCCCAAAAGACATCATAAAGAACTCATCATGAGCATATCGGGTCCTGAAAGCCATCTTAAAAATATCCAAGTCCCTGATCTTCAACTGGTGATAACCTAAACGGAGATCAATCTTGGAGAACACTCTCGCTCCCTGAAGCTGGTTAAACAAATCATCGATACGAGGCAAAGGATACTTGTGAGCACGTGATTTTTGCTTCGCACGGCAATCGCTCCAAAAGAAATAAAAAATAATAATAATTGGTCCTGCTGTACAATTTTTGGATTTCTGTGCAGCATTTTGTTGATTTACTTGTAACTTTTGTCCATTTTTATGTATTTAGCTATTTAAAACAAAATACAAAAAATGTGTGGGTCATGCATAATTCAAACCGTAATCCGGTCGTCAAGTAGAAAATCATAAATAGGCATCTTCGTCCGTGATTTTGATTGGTTTGATTTTACCTGTTCTGAAATATTTTAGTATGTGTGCAAATAATTGTATTGAGTGTGTATTTAATTTTTAATTTGATTTTTTGCTTAAGTTTTGTTTTCAAAAAAAGAAAAAAAGAAAAAAAAGAAAAAAAAAGAAATAATCTTCTTCCTCCGGATTGGGCCAGTTTATTAAAATTGGCCCAAACAAACAATGCCCAAACCAGGCCTGCCGGTCCAGTCCAGCTGATACCCAGGGTGTCCAAACGACGCCGTTTTGGTCCAAACTGATCTGGGTCGTTGATCTCAGATTGATCAACGGCCACGATCACCTCCCCTTAACCCACTAATGGCCCCGACCCGTTTTCACTCGGACCAACCCAAACCCTTTACCCTCAAAACGACACCGTTCCATTTAAGCCCTCAGATCTAGACCGTAGATCTAGATTGATCTAACGGTTGAGATCCGCCCACCCACTAACTATATAAACCCTTTACCATACCCTGCCCCCCCTTGACAACACCCCTGCCTTCGTCTTCACCAAACCCGTCCCCTTCAAACCCTAGCCGCCCCTATATCCTTCACCATGAAAGCCGGCGGCACGGACGCCGGTGACCTTGCCCTTAACACCATAGAACCCCCTTGCCGTCTTGAACCCAAATCTATCAACCACACACCTCGAATCCCTCCCCACCTTCTCGAATCTTCAAATGAAGATTCGAGTCAAAACTCGATCTACACAGTTTAACCCCAGTTTCACACCAGACACTCCCCAGACCCCCCTCGTGACCAAACCATACTTGGTTTGGTCCGAATCTGACCAGGGAAGCATGAATCCCAGATCTGAGTTTTGGAAATTTTGTAGTTCTTCGTCACTGGTTCAACCGAAGAGATTAAGGTCTAATGGACTTTAATCAAAGTGTTTCTCATCTGAGAAACACTTCGATTAAAGTCCGTTCAGCCTTAAGAAAGGTCTGTTCGAATCCGAGTTCAAACTTTTGATTTTTTTTCGAGTTTTAAGGTGAGTTTGCTTTCTTTCCTTTACTTGTTTTAGTCCGTGTGATTTGTTTTAAAAGTCGGTTCATGTTTGTCTTTGAATTTTTACCAACTTCTGTTTGTCCACTTTGCCTGAACCACTGTGTTTGTTTGAATCCCTCCTTTATTCTGATAATGCGTGTGTATATGCTGTGCGAATAATTGAGCTCCAAATTTTGGACTGACTAGTTGACTCCTCGAGTACATTTCTGCTTAGTCAGTATAATTCGAATCATGCATCGATACTGTTTAAATGTCTGATTTTTGGCTACGATTGTGTATGTTAATGCTAATATAGTCGAGTCGACATGTGTCGTCAATTAGTTTCAACTATCCGAACAATAACAAATCGATTTACTTCTGCTAAGCATTTGTTGAATCAATTAAGAACCAGTTTTGTTTACTTATAGCTGTTGATTTGGATCAGTAATGTAAAAGGGATGTTTGGTTTAAATTCTGAATTGGAGGGCACGTGCACTCGTGCACAGCATGTGCATTGGTGTACCTCATGTGCTTTGTGCACAACCTGTGGCCTGCATAAAGGTCTTTTGTTAAGTTTTAAATAATTTGACAGCATATGCTGTCAGATATATTCTACTGCCCATACCTTGCTTTAGTTTAAAAGTATTAAACCTTTTAAAAGTTAAGTCTGTCAGGGATTGTTGATGGGGGTTAATACTTAAATAACTAATTGGAATCTGAAAATGTGAAGGCACATGGGAGGGTACTGTGATATTCTAAAACAGGCTGTTAAAAGGGGTAGTGTTAAGGCTTATAAAGGGGGGCAGACATCTAACTAAGAAAAGGGGGATACAGAATTGGAGAAGACACAGACCTAAGAGAGGGAAGAGGGACATACACTGTGAGGATATAAAAGAAAAAGAAGAGATCTGATAGATACACATAGATACAGAAATAGAAAGAGAGCAAGAAAGAGATAAAACAGATTAGGAAATCAGAAACTTGGTCTTGTTTGTCTGAAGTTCATCTGTTGTCAATACGTTAGGCAGTGTTGCTTCTTCTAAGTTTCAATCGAGTTTATTGTTAGTGTTTTGTTGCATTTGGTATATCCCGAAATTGGATTGTCTGGAGTGTTGTTGCCATCACACTGTGTGCTGTTTCATTTGGCTGTTTCTTCATCAACTCTAGTTCCACCTCGCAATAGAATCCTTTCTGTTGTGCTGTTCTGATTGCTGCTGTTACTCTGATTCTTGCTGCTGCTATTCTGTTTCCTGTTGCTGCTGCATTTCTGTCCTGCTGCTACTGCTAGTTCTGTTTCTTGCTGTTGCTGATTTCTCTACCTTTTTCTCCTTCTCCTTTGCATTTCAGTATTTCCAGGTACACATTTCGAGTCCCCATATTGGTGTAACCGAAACAGTTTGAAAGCATGAAATGAAAAAGAGTTGAAGAAGTTCAAAAGTTATTTGTTGTAATATTTGTGGTATATTAATGGGCCTGTGTAGTTGTTAGTTTACAATTCAACAGTACGAAAATGTATGTTAACTAACACTCATCTGAGTTTAGTCCTTCATGTTTTAGTTTGTAGTTGTTTTGTTAATACGGGGTATAGATACTCCAAACTTATACTATGCTGCCTTGTTTTATTTTAGTCCTTTTGTTGTGTCTCCGTTAGGTAGTACATAAGATCACATTCAAATCCCATTAGTAACAATGCCTAGTAGTTAATCCCTTTAATCTTGCCTAAGTAAGTTTAGCTAAATTCAACTCAAGAAATGTTCGGAGTATGTAGCGTTTCACCAGCCTGTATGTCATTTTCATTAAAATCAAAGACAGGGTCCGCGAAATACTGCGTCTTTCATCTTGCAAACAATTCACCAAATGAATCAAATGATTGACAGGAAATCCGGATTTGGTTAAGTAAATTAGCACGTACCTTTTTTTTATTTATTTTTTTTAGAAACAAACATAATAGAAGATGTAGCTACTTTAGGATATCTCTCGTAAATAATAAGACGAGCCTCGCCAAATAAAAAATACAAATTGCGGGGCCCTCAACAACTAATCATAATATTTAAAATTCGGGCTAGGCCGTTTAGTGAATCTCATGGCCTTCTCAGAAAATAGCAACGCGTTAGACTCTTTAAGCGCGGCTTAATTAAATCATATTCTTAAATTCGGGTGCACATTGATGTGACCCAAATCCAAATCTCAACGAAGTCCAAATGTGTTGACAATCACGGGCGCATCGATTGTGACGTGGTTCGAGATGTATTTTCACGACGTTGCAATTCTATAAAAATAAGTGATAATAATAAAAGCGGTTTAAACTTAATAAAAGCACATAAGTCACAACATGTATTTAAATCAGATATTTAGCCATTATAACAATTTAAGCGACCGTGCTAGAACCACGGGATTCGAGGGTGCCTAACACCTTCCCTTGGGTCAACAGAATTCCTTACTTAGAATTTCTGGTTCGCAGACTTCATTTGGAAAAGTCGAAAATTTCCTCGATTCGGGATTCAAGATAAACCGGTGACTTGGGACACCAAAAACCAAACCTTTCCCAAGTGGCGACTCTGAATTAAATAAATAATCCCATTTCGAATATTGTCACTTAAATTGGAAAAACTCCACCCGCGCATCTAACCCTTCGGGGGCGGGGTGCGCAAAAGGAGGTGTGACAATACTTGTTCTTGATTGTTACCTTGTTCAACTGCCTGTAATCAATGCACATCCTCATCGAGCCATCCTTCCTTTTCACAAATAGAATAGGCGTACCCCAAGGCGACACACTAGGCCGAATAAACCCTTTATCAAAGAGTTCCTGAAGCTGCTCCTTCAACTCCTTCAACTCCGCTGGTGCCATACGATACAGCAGAATAGAAATGGGCTGAGTTCCCGGCACCAGATCAATACCAAAATCAATATCCTTATCCGGTGGCATGCCCGACAGGTCTGCAGGAAACACATCGGGAAAATCCCTCACAACAGGAACAGAATCAATACTTGGATACTCTGCACCGACATCCCTCACAAAGGATAAATACGAAAGACAACCCTTCCCAACCATACTCTGGGCCTTCAAGAATGAAATTACCCTACTGGGAGCATAATCAGTCGAACTTGCCACTCAATCTGTAGCACACCCGGCATAGCCAATGTCATTATCTTAGCATGACAGTCCAAAATAGCACGGCACATAGATAGCCAATCCATGCCCAATATAACACCGAAGTCTACTATACATAACAACAGAAGATCCACTCAGGTCTCAGGACCCCCAATAGTCACCACACATGACCGGTACACACGGTCTACAATAACGGTATCACCCACTAGAGTAGATACATGAATAGAAAAAACAAAAGACTCACGGGGCGTATCCAAATAACGAGCAAAGTATGATGACAAATAAGAATAAGTGGAACCGAGATCAAATAATATAGAGGCATCTCTATGGCAGACTGAGACAATACATGTGATTACGGCATCTGAAGCAATAACATTGGGTTTAGCTGGGAGTGCATAGAAACGGGCCTGACCGCCACCTGATCGACCTCCCCTCTAGGGCGACCCTTAGTTGGCTGACCTCCACCCCTAGTTGGTTGGGTGGGTGGTGGTGAAGTAACTGGCGCTGAAGGCGATGGCTGACTCCTCTGCTGAGATGAACCCTCAAGAAGACGAGGACACTACCTCCACATATGACCCAACTCTCCACACTTATAGCAACTCCCAGGCGCTGGAGACGGGGACTAAAGGGAACCCCTAGTATTGGAATGACTAGCAGATGCACCTGGCATAGAAGAGCCCTGAACTGATGGAGCACGGGACGAACTCTAGGCTGGAAGGGCACTGAGTGATGACTGGCCCTGATGAGAACTGTGAGAACCATGACCTGATGATGCCCCATGATAACCTGGGCGAGCTGACTGAGCATGTCTGAATGGACGACCTTTGCCGTGCTGAAACTGACCTCTCGAAGGAGCACCACCATAACTACCAGATCCTCGTGGCCTCTTGGCCTCCCTCTCATCTCGCTCTTGGCGACGAACTAACTCAATCTCACGAGCAATGTCTACAACCTCCTCAAAAGTAGAACCAGACACCCTCTCCCTGGTCATGAGAATACGAAGCTGATATGTGAGGCCATCAACAAACCTCCTAATCCTCTCTCTGTGTGTAGGAACCAACCAAACTGCATGACGAGCTAACTCCGAGAACCTCATCTCATACTGCATCATAGTCATCTCTCCCTAATACAACCACTCGAACTGCCTGTGCAGCTCCTCTATACGAGACTGCAGCACATACTTTTCAGAAAAGAGAACGGAGAACTACTGCCAGGTAAGGGGTGCTGCATCAACAGACCTACGCCTCTCATAATCCTCCCACCAAGTGAAGGCAGCTCCAGAAAACTGAAAAGTAGTAAAAGCGACCTCGCTGGTCTCCAGAATACCCGCTGTACGAAGAATCCTTTGACACTTGTCCAAGAAACTCTAGGCATCCTCGCCCTCTACACCACTGAAAGTCGGAGGCTGAAGTCTACCAAACCTCTCCAACCTACGCTGCTCATCCTCTGGCATAGCAGGGGATACATAGTCCTGAATAGATGCAACCGACTGGGCTGGAGGTGCCCCCGGTGTCTGAAGTCCCTGGACAAACTGCTCGGGTGTGAAAGCGGCGGGAGTCTGAGTGCCTCCCCTGGCCTGAGAAGTAGTTGCAACTCTAGTAACTGAGACCGTCTGAGCTAGGCTAGTGCATACTGATAGAATCTGATCCAGGGCCTCCTGAAGACCCGTAATCACAATGGGCACAACTGGTGCATGAGCTGGTGCTGCTGGAGCTTCCATAATTGGGACCTGATCCTAAACTGGGGCGGCTAGTGGATCTGCAGGTGCTGCCCTAGCTGCTGTGCGGGCTACACCCTTGCCCCTACCTCGACCTCGACCGCATTCTCGGCCTCTAGTGGCCCCAGCTGGTGGTACTGGTGGTCGTCCATCCTGATCGGTAGAACGTGTCCTCACCATCTGTGAGAGAATAGAATAACAGAAGTTTAGTACTCGGATCAACAGATTTGCACGACAAGAATTTCAAGAATATGAAGTTTTTCCTAAAGGTTCTGCAGCCTCTCGAGGATAAATACAGACGTCTCTGTACCGATCCGCGAGACTCTACTAAACCTGTTCATGACTCGTGAGACCTATGTAACCTAGACTCTGATACCAACTTGTCACGACCCTAAACCCGGACCCGGTCGTGATGGCACCTATCGTGAAACAAGGCAAGCCAGCACAAACCCCCAATAGCAATTTAACAGTTATAATAATTTGATTTGAGTCATTAATATGCTATAAATCCCAAAATAAGAGTGAAATAGAACAATTTGCGGAAACAACACAGCCCGACATCGGGGTGTCACCAGTCATAAGCATCTAAAACATCCGTATGAGAATAGGAAAAGTCTACAAAGTTTACTACAAATGAAAATAAAGATAGGAAGGAGGAACAGTGGGCTGCGAACGCCGAGCAACTACCTAGTGAACTCCGAACAAGCCGCTGAAAGCAATCAACCCTCGCTAGTAGGACCTGAGGCTCCTGAATCTGCAGATAAGGTGCAGGGAGTAATGTGAGTACGCTAACTCAGTGAGTAATAAAAGTAAAGGCAACTGAGCGATAAGAAAAAATGTAAAACACAGCAACATGTTACAAAGAGGCAGTATAAAATCAATACAATGCAATAAAACAGTGAAAACTTGTACAAAACACCTTAGTTCAGTATAAACCTCTTTAAAACATCTTTTATCAGTTAAACGAGTAAAAGAAAATCAATGAGAAAATATAGACACATAAAATTAACCCCTCGGGCAAAAGACCAACAGAATCAGCCCTCAGGCTATCTCACAATCACTCGTATCAGCCCCTCGGGCAATAACATGAAACAACATCAGCCCCTCGGGCTATATCATATTGCAAACTGGGTACCCGCGCTCACTAGGGGTGTACAGACTCCGGGAGGAGCCCCTTACGGCCCAAGCGCAACAACAAGCCATCTCGTGGCATAATCATATAGGCTCTTGGCCTCATATCAAGCCACCTTGTGTCGTACAACTCAGGTTATCGGCCTCATAATCACGAATCAACTCAATACCGCTGCGGTGCGCAGCCTGATCCTATAATAACCTCACAACACAGGCCCTCGGCGCTACTTAGTCAGAAATCTCTAAAAGCCACTCGGGCACAGTAAAATATGATGCTCAGCTCAAAATATCATTTAAGATGTCAAAACAGAGTAAACATGGCTGAGTTATGAAAATAGTAGAATATAACATGACTATGTACAAGTATAAAGTCAAAACAGTGGGGAATAGTAGTAAAAATCCCCTAAGGGTCCAAAACAGTTGGCACGAGGCCCAAATATGGCATCAACTCAAAACATGATGATAGCAAACAGTTTTCAATCAAATACGCAGTAAAACAGTTATTCGGGACAGACTAAGTCACAATCCCCAACAGTGCACGATCTCACGCTCGTTATCTAGCGTGTGTGTCACCTCAAAATAGTATAACGATGTGAAATTCAGGGTTTCATACCCTCAGGACAACATTTACAATCATTACTCACCTCTATCCGGTCCTCTAGCTCGCGATGCCTTTGTCTCTCGAATCGGCCTCCGGATGCTCCAAATCTAACCAAAATTAGTGCATAACCATCAAAATATGCTAAGGGAATAAAGCCCACTTGAAAGTAATCAAATTACAACACAAATCCCGAAATTGGCCAAACCCGACCCCCGGGTCCACGTCTCGGAATTCGATAAAAATTACATCAGTAGACTCTTTATCACTCCCCGAGTTCATTCATATCGAAAGTACCAAAATCCAACCACAAATGACCCCTCAAATCCCAAATTTTAGGTCTCAAATTACATTCACTAGTTTCTTCAATATTTAGGCTTAAATTCTACAAATTCCATGATTAATTAGGTAGAAATCACATTAGGATTGAGTATCAAGTCCATAAATCTTACCTCCAAGTGTTCTCCCTTGATTCCCTCTTCAATCCTCTTCAAAAAGCTCTAAAAATCGCCCAAAAATGGTGAAACTTAGGCTAAAAATCGCGGAATTGGTCTTTTAAAACATTCTGCCCAGTACTTAAAACCTATTCTTCGCGAACGCAGTCAATGCCTCACGTTCGCAAAGCACAACCTGGCGTTGACAACTTATTCCTTCTACGCAAACGCGACGCCCTGTACGCGAAGACTCAACTTCACAACCCATCGCGAACGCAAAGCTCACTGACCCCACCCCTTCGCGAACGCAGGACTCCATCGCGAACACGAAGGCCAAACCTCCTGCCTCTCATCCTAACCCTTCGCGAATGCGAGGGCCCACTCGCGAACGCGAAGGCCAAAAGTCTGCAACACTTACAACAAATTTTCTGCAATCTTTTTCAACTTGAAATGATCCGTTCAACCATCCGAAACTCACCCGAGGCCCTCGGGACCTCAACCAAACATGTCAACCTATCCCATAACATCATTCAAACTTTCCAACCTTCGGAACGCTCAAAACAACATCAAAACACCAAATTTGCATCGGATTCAAGCCTAAGAATTCCAAAAACTCCCAAATTTCGCTCTCGATCAAAAAGTCTATCAAACCACGTCCGAATAACCTGAAATTTTGCACACACATCCCAAATTACACAACGTACCTACTGTGACTCCCGAAATTCCATTCCGACCTCTATATCAAAATCTCACCTACCAACCGGAAAACGCCAAAATTCCAATATCGCCAATTCAAGCCTAAATCTACTCCGTACCTCCAAAACACATTCCGATCACGCTCCTAAGTCCCAAATCACTTCCCCAAGCTATCCGAACCATCAGAACTCACATCCGAGCCCTTTTTCATATAAGTCAACATCCGGTTGATTTTTCTAACTTAAGCTTACTCAAAAGAGACTAAGTGTCTCAAACCTTACCAAAACCTCTCCGAACCAGAGCCAACCAACCTGATAGTACATAATACTGGTGAACAAGGCAATATGAAGCAGAAATGGAGAAAACGGAGCGGTAACTCATGAAACGACCGGCCGAATCGTTACAGGTATTTTTGTCCGAACAGGTAAAAATTTATTAAACATTGATTAAAGAGTAAATACATTTTAAACAGTGGCTAAAGAGCAAAGGCATCTCTAATTAGTGGCTAACTGTGCACTTTCCCTAATTTTGGGCCAAAAAGGTGCCCATTAAATTTGGAAATTTTTTCGTTCTTATACACTATTTGAAACCTTATTACGAAAAATATTCAAGTTTTTGTATCTAGTCGACCTAAACAGGTTTTAGCTATAAAATATATACAATCCATCTTAAAAGGCTCTCAGTCCATTATTAGTGCCTTCAACCAAGGGATTTAGTTATACCCTTTTCTTTTTTTCTCTCCTCTCTCCCTTCTTCTCTCCAGATCGAACTTATATTTAGGGATTTGTGTTTGCTAATTGTTTCATTTTTTATCCTTAAAAAGCTATATTATAATCAACATATTTCAAAATTTTCCTTCTGTTTTCTATAACAAACTCATCAGATACAAAGTTGAAGCAGAATGTGAAATGGAAATATCTCCCCTGCAAAAGAGAAATAAGTCATCCGCAAACCCCAACTGAATTAGTTGTAACTTAGCACATTTGGGATGGAAATTAAAGTTTGGATTCTTTCCTAGCTCTTTTAACAATCTGTTGAGGTACTCCATTACTAGTCCAAACAAAAAGGAAGATAATGGATCCTCTTGTCTTAACCTCTTCTTTGCTTCAAAAGGCTTTGTTGGATTCCCATTTATGAGTAGGATATTGTGTTAACACAAGATATAATCCAACCCACAAAAGTAGAAGGAAAATTAAGGCTCACCAACACCTGTTCCAAGAAAGGCCATTCAACAGAGTCGTAAGCATTTTGCATGTCTATCTTCAGCATGCACCTAGGGGAGATGCCTTTCCTACCATAACCCCTTGACCAACTCATGGCTCAATAGGATATTATCAGTTATCAGTCTCCCTGGAACAAAAGCTGCTTGTCCACTATCTACCAGACTATCAATCACTCTTTGCAATCTTTTGGTTAACACTTTAGATATTAACTTATAAAGCATTGTACAACAGGAAATATATCTATACTCTTTCACGGACAAAGGGTGTTGTACCTTAGGAATGAGGGTGACTGTGGTGCAGTTAATTGCTTTATACATACTAGATGAAGTGTAAAGTTTACACGGTGGGGAATCGAATCCTTAACAAGTGTAAAATTTTGGTTGGCAACCAATTAGGCTACTAAGATTTTCAAAATAAAGCTATTCTTTTTATCTAGTCGGTAATTTATTTATTAACATGGATACATGGCATTCATAAATTACACTATTGAACTATACAAGTCCTTTGTGGAGAAGAGCCCCTTCCAACATTTAGGGGAAAAGTGCATTTTTAGAGCTGATATTTAGGAATTAGTCAGTACTTATTTTCTCTTGAATATTTAAACTAAATTTTTATTTTTAAGACAATCCAAGACATTTGTGTTCCAAAAACTTAAATTGAAATATAGAAATTCAGACATAATAACTGATTCATAAATAACAGCCCCTTAGAATAATTATGTGATTCATTTCTACAACTTTTAGCTCCTTATCTTTCGAGGAAAGTTATACTTTATTATTTCTAACGTAAATGAAAGACTGCCTAATGTCGCCAAAAAAAGGTTAATAAGTAACTTCCAATCCAAAGGACCCATACAATTTGTTTTCTCAAAACATTTAATCCACGTTTGTACTATCAGATTAGATCCAATAGAGTTAAACTGTAAGGGGTCGTTTGGTATGGGTATAAGTAAATATAGTACTGATATAAAAATTTAATATCACCTTAATATTTTGTTTGGTTAGTAAACCTGGTATAAGTTATTCCGGAATTAAAATTAGTACTAGAATAACTTATACATTATAGGGGGTGGGGTAATTAGTGCCGGGATAACTTACATCTTCTTCTTAAAAATTATGCAATTATCATTTTTAATATATCATACCAAATAATGAATAAAAAATAATACCAAGATAACTAATCTCAACCTAACTTATCTCAAACATAGACCTTATACAAACCAAACGACCCCCAGAAATATATTCTTGCCATTAATAAAGTACAAGACATTACGTGTAAAACCTTAAGCACTTCAAAAGAAGTGACAAAAACTGAACTCTCGTGAATTTAGCAACTAGATAGAATAATAAAAGAACTGAACTGAACAGAGTTTCCTACAAAAAAAAATGGCAGGGACTTCAAACCTAACGAAAAGCTTCAGCACTTACTCTATTTCTCATTCGCTTCACCCTCGAATTCACACTCAAATTCTCTCACAGTTCCAGCGCATTCCCAGTTACAACTACAGCGTTCCAATTCACAAATTTGCGTCCAGAATTGAAAACAATGGACCTCGGAAAATGGGTCGGGTCCAGATTCGGGCGATGTCGGGTTCATTCGGGTCCCGATTGGAGGAGAGTGTGAAAAAGACCATTACTGAAAACCCAGTTGTTGTTTACTCCAAAACTTGGTGTTCGTAAGTTGTTGAATTTTAGTACTCGTATAATATTTTAGGTAAAAATGGAATTTTTATGCCTAATTGTCCGCTTTATTTGAGCTTATTTTGAAGTAGGGTTCTTGATTTTTTGTTGTAAAAAGGTACTCAATGGAGGTGAAAGCTTTGTTCAAAAAACTTGGAGTAGATCCACTTGTTATTGAATTGGATGAAATGGGTAAGTTTCTTCCAAAGTTAACAACTTTTACTAATTTACTTAACAGAGTTTAAGTCCTGTGCAGTTACGGTAACTATACAAATAATTTCAAGTAACTTTAAATAATTGATTGATTGATTCTTTAATAAATGGAAAGTAACCTTAACAGGTAAAATTACATTAATGGTGTAAAAAATTCATTAAACTGTTAGTGCATATAGTTTGAATCCTACTTAGGATCATCTTCTTTCCGAGCTTCATGCAATCAATTTTCGTGATTTGACTCCAAAAGAAATGTTTACTTTGTGTGGGAATTATGTCTATAGGCGTATTTTTTCTTAGTGTGAATTGAGAAGGTAATCTTTTCCTAAGCCGAGGGTCTTCCGAAAACAGCCTCTTTGCCTTCTTGAAGGTAGGGGTAAGGTATGCGTACGCACTACCCTCCCCAGATCCCACTTATGGAATTCCACTAGGTCTGTTGTTGTTGAATTGAGAAGGTAATCTTTTAAGTGTATTATGTACACGATCTTAGTATGATTGTTGTGAATCCAATAGTAAGGCTTATAAATATGACTTTGAATCTAAGATGATTAATGAGTTGAATGTAATATACAAATGGAATATTTGAGATGATAATTGTAAATACTCTACTAGCATGGTTTATTTTGGTTACATCAAATACAGTCGAATACCTGAGTTTAAGTTACTCATAAATAATAAAGTCAGTTAATATTAAGTAGGCTAACTGCTAATCTGCAAAATTGATGTTGTCAAACAAGAGGAATGGTGGTTGCAGACTGTTTGTTTTACAAAGTTATGCAATCCAGTTGACAAGAATTTCCCTTGTACAACAAGGTTTTGGCCAAAATGCTTGTTGGTTGAGTTAGTGGTAGTTTCTGGGTATTCGAAACAATTATTTGAGATCTTGAGCTAGATGACAATTCTTATTATGGAATTAGATGCTTAGTAAAGTAATGCTAGCTCATATTGCTGTTTTAACTTCATGAATGAGAAACATTGGTGGCCAAAGGTCTATGAGTAGACGGGAGCTGAGCCTGCGTTCACATTGGTCTAGACTATTAGTTTTTTACCTAGGGCCTGAATAGGACGTCTGCTAAGACCGGTGCCTACACTTTGAAGAGAGAAGTAAAAGGGACTTCAACTTGAGAATTGAATCCTAGTCACCTTATGAAGGAAAAAAAGGGGTAGCTTGTGCTTAGAACCTCATGGGTATATCGATCAAAATTTTGTGTGGTGTCCATTTAGTTGGCTTGATGGTGGTCAATAATGAAAGCTTGAAGTTCCCTTGTTACCAGTATTCCTTTAGTTTTGGTTATGACGCGTGCAAATTCTTCAGAAACACCACATGCAAGTAAATGCCATTCCACTACAACTCTATTCGGGGAATTTGACAAAGTTCAGCTGGAAGTGGTTGTATGTAATTTACATGAATATGTATCTTTTAATGCATGGCTCATTTCACCATGTCCAAAAATACAAGCAGATGGTGGTGCTACATTGTTATCCGCTGATGAAGGTAGCAACACACAACCTTGTGTTTCAAGTAGAACTCTCATTGAACAAAGAGGAGAAGTTCAGAAATTGTGTTGTTTCTCATATTGTTATTTAACCATAAATACGTGCTGGCCTTTGTATATTCTTCTACTACCACAGACTACCCAAAAGAAGAAGGGAAATCTCAAAAATTTGGGAAAAGTGTGTGCACAGTTCACAACAAGTCTTATTAGTTCATTTTGATTATCTGCACTTGAAACTATTTCCCATTAACTAAGGTTATCTAAGTTTCAACTGTCGCATTCCATGCTCTAGTCATATACAAA
The DNA here is from genome assembly GCF_000393655.2 of Nicotiana sylvestris. NCBI lineage: Eukaryota > Viridiplantae > Streptophyta > Magnoliopsida > Solanales > Solanaceae > Nicotiana > Nicotiana sylvestris. The sequence goes on from NC_091062.1 coordinate 187,678,360, forward strand.
TGTATACTTTTTCCCAATTAGTTGATGCTATCTCTAAATTTGTGGTTTCAGGTCCCCAAGGACCACAGCTGCAGAAAGTGCTGGAAAGGCTTACTGGACAGCATACGGTTCCCAATGTATTCATTGGTACGAAATGTCGTATTCTAGAGTTGTTGACCTTTATAAGTTTTTGGAATATGACAGTAGGCTCTTGGAGCTTATCTATTTCTTTTGCGGGAGCTTCCTGGGTATATAATTCTAAACGTAATAAGCTGATAATTTGCTTCAATAATGAACACAAACTTCTTTATGTGTGAAATTTTCAGAAGTAATAGCCGTCTTCGTGGAGAGCACCATCAGTATTTGGAAATATTTCATCTTTGAGGGGCAATATGTATGACAAGACAGTTTATAGACCTTGGTTTAATATCATGATGAAAATGTAAAGAACTCCTTTAAATTTACAAAGCCAAAAAAAGAAAATTGAGACAACTGCTTGAATAGTTTAACAGTATGCTACTGCCTCTTAATGAAGAGAGTGCCTGTTTTGGCACTTGCTGCTGATTTTTATTGCGTGGCTTATGTGAAGGACTTGTAATAAATGTGTTTTTCTCTATGACCAGGGGCCAAACACATTGGTGGTTGTACAGGTACATTCTCTGATCAGTCTTATGCTTTCACCATAGATTTGCAGAAACAAAGTATTGCTATTCTGTGTTTTTTCCTTGAAAATAATGATTTGACTTGATTATCAAGTTTATAACCTATTACAACATTGTCAGCCTTGTGAAAAACTCTAGTTTTTAAGTACCTTCCCAGAATGTTTGTAGAGTGTTAGCAACAGGCTCTTGTGCACTACTTTCAAAAATGAGTGGTTGGTAGTGTATGTCCTACCTACAAAAATTGTGCTGAATTAATGAAGAAAAAGCTTTATAGTTGATGAACACTAGAGTACCTTTTTCAGTTCAAATCTCTAGACATTCTTTGCAATATTGCAATTAACTCCAATTACTGTTGAAAGATTGAATAACATATCATAATTATTGGAATATGAAAAACTTGTCGGAGTAGTTGGATTACTGTTTTTTTTTTTGGGTACAGATACTATTAAGCTGTATCGGAAAGGAGAACTTGAACCTTTGCTGTCGGAAGCTAATGCTGGAAAAACAGAGAGCTAAGCCTTCTTGGCTATCCATGCTAAAGCGATCCTATCTCATTCTCTCCTTGTACGCATTATTCTTTCAGATCTCTTTGACATAATTCATATTTAATTACGTTGTTCCTTTACAAGTATATCTTGCTTCTGATTATTAAACTCACTGTTGAAGCAGAAAATTTATGTTGATGTAACTTCACCCATGAGCTTATAAATGATTTTGCTTCCTCCCTCAAAGATTATCGTTTTATGCTTATTAAATTTGACTAGCACTTACACTTATCTTACTTAAGAGAAACCAAATCAATTGAAAACTAAACAAGAATTTGGTGTTTGTGTGTCAAATATGCTTATTTGAGACTTCAAATATGACAAGCTTGCTTAAAAAAACCGAAGGCTTCCATGCGACAACCTTGTAGAGATGCCTCGTGCATATTGAAGTTGATTGATTGAATTTTGTTCATATTGAAATTACTTCTTAAACAGTGGGGCAGAGCCGAGATGTGTATAAATGCGTCATGCATATTGGAGTTGATTGACTGAATTTGTTTGTGGTCAAATTACTTATTAAACATTGGACAAGACCCAAGATGCATATAAATTCTGTCCTTTGTCTTTTCCAATAAGAGAGGTCAGTTCAAGATTACAGTTTGAATAAAAGAGAAGATTGCAAAAGCTGCTAAACCTAGGCCTCATTTGTTTGCACTTAATGGATGTCTGAATCTTAATCATTCAGATCTCACACATTAAGGGCATTTGTTTTCAAAGTCTGAATCTTAATTATCCAGATCTTAATCATTAAGTGTGTATTTTTTTTACTTCACAACCACTTAATGGGTCTGAATAGGTCTGTATGATTAAGATCTATAGCAAAGACTTAATTTCATTAAGATGCTATCACATTTTCATTATTAACTGCCGCCACCGCCTACCATTATCAACTGCCACCATCATCCTCAATCATAGCCGCCACCATCATCGACCATCACCACCCACCATCCCCACCACTCCGACCACTATCATTCTCACCCACAATCAACACTCATCCACCTCAACTACCACAACTAACCACCCTATCACCATCAACAACCACAACTGGCACTGCCTATCATTATAACCTACTACCACCCACCCACCACCTTCCTCAATCACAACTAGTACCACCTTCCTCAATCACAACTACTACCACCACCCGCCATTATTGACTATCACCACCCACCACCACCATCCTCAATCATAATCACCACCACTACCAATCACTACTAGCTACTAGCATGAACCACCATCATCAACCAAAACTACCACCAACCACCACCTCTAGTCGGCATTCACCCGTTAGCCATCACCACGAACAACTATCATATTTTAAAAACTATATATTTTATTGATAGAATATTAAATTAGCTAGTATTTAATTTGAATTTTATATTTATTAATTTTCAAATAAGGATAAATTTTATACATTCAGATGATTATTTTGTATTCAGATTTTAATACACTTCTTAATATATTCAGATGTGTATTCAGATTCAGATGTCTTGATCTTAATACACATCTTGATATTCAGATGTGTATTCAGATTCAGATGTCTTGATCTTAATAAACATCTTGATATTCATATGTGTATTCAGATTCAAACGTCTTAATCTTAATAAAAACAAATGAGGCCTAAGAAGTCTCAAAACCGAAGCTACATTGTTGTACTTTTGTGGTGCATTTGCATAATATGTTCCTTGGGACATACTGAAGGCTCAGGCCTTCTTTTGTCAACTACTTTATGTTGGGATTGGGAGGAGTGACTTCCTCTTTTGCTGCCGGTGGGATCTTTCTACCGCTGACGCTGTTTTTCTTACATTCCTTTGCTGCAATCACGATGAGGATATGCAATTGAAGCATATCCTGAGAGGTGAGGATGTCTTTCAGTTTTGTTTCATTCCCAATAAATGACGTTAGTTTTCTTTATCAAAAAATAAATATACGGCGTCAGTTTTAGTTTCTCCCATATGGATTCAAGCTACTGTCAGAACAGGTTTAGGCTGAGCTTATCTTGGTTCGCCTGAACAGATAAGGTATAGATTAGCATGTATCTGAACAGTGTTGAACGTACTTCTGCTTTTAAAGCTCCTTTTGGAAATTGGTGCTTTAAGTGTGAATTCTAGACCCCATCCCTCACAAGAAGAGTACCAAAAAAAGAAGATTATTTCAGCAAATTGATTTGAAGGAGTCGAAAACCTTCGATCCTCAAGTTAGTATTGTTCGTGAAACAAAAATAAAGAGTATAAACACTTATTTTTGGATATGGATTATAAACAAGGAAGTTCACCAGCCTCATCCATGAGTACAGTCGGTCCTCTACCTCAGGGTGTATTGCTTTGTCGATAAGTGTATCCGTTGTAAATGTCATTCCTTGTCATATGTTTTACCTTGTTGTGGTCACCTATCCTTGTGTCTCTATGCCTGCTCTGTGCCTCATTTGCTGTTGTGTCCATCAATCACCCTTGTTGAACCAAACTATCGATCATGATAGATGGGTGTTTCTAAAAGAAAAAAATCCTGGGACTTCCTTGCATTTCCTACCTCAAGTATGAAAAAGGAGTAAGGCAATGGATGTAAGCCTCCTAATGTGTCTCTCAACAGTAGCTTCAAATTGACCAGCTAGTCATTTGTGGATAATCTGTAAGTTGTATGCATCAACCATCTAATCTGGCAAATGTAAACTATGTTACTTATGAAAGAACAGGATTATCGGTAGTGTGTACGCAGACCTTACCTCTACCCCGGAGGAGTAGAGAGGCTGTTTTCGATAGACAGTTTGTCCGATGTACCCCAAAAACAAAGTACAGATTGAAAATTTTCTTAGCCTTGGCATGCCGAAAGAGTTGAATGGTCAGATAATGTCTTGATGTACCTTTTCTTTTGATCAATGTAGATCAAGTTTTGACTAAACATATGTCTGTAAAAGAGTGAAATTAGTTATTGTAGTTTCGGATTTGAGTTAGTTTGAAGCCTTAATGTTAACTCGAATTCGCGAATTCTCAAATATTGTCTACATCATTATCATTATCATCATTTCATAAATTACCAATGGTACCCAACATGATAGTTTTCTATTATGAATATTTATCATAAATTGAGTAGTATTACGATGACTGTCATTCTATTGCAACTCTCCTCCTTGTCTGGACTTGAGACCGGCAATGTGAGGGAGTTCACATAGGCAAAGTAATTATTGTTTGTATAATATTTGTGCGAGATGAGCTTAAATGCAACTACGTGGTCTGTGAGGATTCGTCTAGTTGATTCTAACTTGTTTGAGATTGAAGCACAGCAATTGTTGTAACTTGTAACCAACATGATAATTTAAGGATGAATGTAGTATAATGACGCTCAACTTGAACTATATGTCCATAGTGCTACATAATATTGGAAGATTTATGCTTTTGAAAGAATTGGATTTGAGCAATGATAACAATAAAAATCGAAAAAGGGATGGGACTGCGAATTGCCACAAACTATAATAGACAATCACTCACAATCAAAGCAGTATATATATAACTAGAGAATAAACATGAAAACCAAAGGGCCTTGCATTCTACAAATATACTACACACTCTCATTTCACTTCTTCGATTTCATCCAATGCATAGTTGTTGGTTGAAACATTAGCATAATTCACTTTGTTAAATCGTACAACAACTGGGTAACGAGTATTTGGATCCTGAGACATTAACAACAACATGGAAAACATTAAAAGTTAAACATCATTTTTAAGTTTAATCGATATAGATTTTATATTAAATTTCTTAATTACCTGATCACAAGCTACAACTGAACCTGTGCCCTTGTACCAGTAAGATTCCTTCCTAAGAATTCTCACCTGTCAACAATATTATCAATAACATCTTAGATGATTTTACATTCTATCATGATCCAGATAATTATAACATATTCAGTGGAATTTCACAAGTGGAATTAATCATGATTCAGATAAGTCTAAATATTACTATAATCACTATTCTTTTGTGATAATGGATGTAGAATAACTTGAACTGTATACACGAGTTTAACTTACTATACATCGATAATATAAAAAAATATTTTCCGCATCATATCACCTAAAAAATAAGTAAGAGTAACCGTCATTACAAGTGAAAATAATAACCTATGTAGTGAACAACTATATCAAGAATACGTAGGATAACTTCCATCTTGAAAGTTTTATGAATTATGACTACTACTTTATAAGATACTCATGAATTCGATCTCACTATTTGTATTTCCATACAAATATCAATTGGATCCTCTAGCAATATGTATTGTTGTGTATAATATTATCAACATATTTGCACAAGTTTAACTTCTATACACTCATAATGTAATTATTTTTAATGCTATTAAATCACCTAAAAAATAACTGCACGTAATCACCGTCTATTAACAAAGTGGAGGCAACAACCTAAACAATAAGACAAACTACGTGCTACAACAATTTAGTAAAATATACTCCTATTAACTATGCAAAAAAAAAAAAAAATTACGGTTGTGTATACAAGTTAAATCCTTTTTGCATTAGGCGGCAAGATGATATATTGAACACATATATAACAGGGGGTCTTTAATTTCCCTTAAGCAACTTACTTTGGTTCCTCTCTTGGGTCCAATTGGAGGTGGCTTGGCAGCTTTGACCGGAGCTTCAGCTGGTTCAGCTGTAGCGGCAGCAGCCGGTGGCGCCGCCTCTTCTGCCGCCCTTACGACGAGTCTCGGGGCGGTGCTGCCGTAGTTCTTGGAGGAGAAAAATAACATAGTGGTACGAGAAGTGTTAGTGTTAGAGGCAACATTAGGAGTTGCTACCAAAAAGTTTGATGCAGCAGAAGCCATGTTACAACTTGCCATAGTTTACTGGATTGTCTTACTTCTTACTTGTCTGAAAATTTTGATAGATATGAAGTTGTTGAAAAAGAAGAAAAAGCAATCTGACAAAACAATAGAGTAGATTTGAGAGGTTTTGAATTAATTGGATATCTTTTTCATGGACAAGGAGCAACCCTGCGGCCTCCTGTTATTGCTCTAGCCACTAAGAGGCTGCCACGTAGTTACCATATCCCATTCTTTTGGATAATGTCATCACTTCTCTTTTGTCTTTACTTTTTATTTTTCATATAATCTTGTATATTCTTTCTTTTACATAATATGATATCCGAATCAGTTTACGCGTAGAGATGGAAAAAGGATTAGAATTTAATGGATTCAACGTTGTACTGAACTAAATATACCGTTAAAATTATGAGTTCAAATTTAATATTTTTTAAAATTTTAGTAGTTTTTTTCTTCCGATTTTACATACATATTTACACTTCGTATCGAAAGTTATGAATTCAGATGAACTAGTAGCCAAAAGGTTACATCCACATCTGTTTACGCGCACCTCAATTAATTTCACAAGATATATGTTGCCTCACGCCAGTATAGAGACCAAGTCTGTCCACAAGGCTTGGACATATGTGTATAAATTACTTAGTATTTATATTTACTATATTAATAACTCCTCTTTTGTTTTTTGATTGATAGTTTATCCTTTACGTAATGGCAAAATAACTTACCATCCCTCTAAACTTGTCATGAATTATTAGTTACAACTTTAAACTATTCGTGGTCTTAATTACCCCCCTCAACTAGGCCTTTTAAGAGTCATTACCTCCTAGTGTGATGACCCAAAAGGTCATCACTTGTTTTAGAAATGAATTCTGCATTCCGAGGCCTTAAAACCTCTTTCAACATCACCTCGATTTGCGTGCACAATCCGGGCGCGTAGTCGGAAAGCCAATATGTAAAAATTTGTGAAAATGATGAATTTTGACTTTAAAATGAATTTAAGTTGACTTCGGTCAACATTTGGGTAAACGGACCCGGACCCGTGATTTGACGGTCCCGGAGGATCCCTAGGAAAATATGGGACTTGGTCGTATGCCCGGAATCGAATTCCGAGGTTCCAAGCCCGAGAAATGAATTTTTAAAGAAAATTATTTTCTGGAATATTTATGAGTTTTTGAAAAGTGAAATGTATTTAAAGTTTGGTGGTATCGGGCCCGTATTTTGGTTCCGGAGCCTGGAACAGGTCTTATATGTGATTTAAGATGAGTCTATGAAATTTGGTAAGAAACAGACTTGAAACGACGTGAATCGGATCGTATTTGAGAAAATTGGAAAAATTTGATGTTCTTAAGAAATTTCATGATTTTGATGTTAAATTCATAGTTGTTGATGTTCTTTTGGTGATTGAATGCACGAGCAAGTCCGTATGATGTTTTTAGGTTGGTGTGCATGTTTGGTTTGGAGCCCCGAGGGCTCGGGTGAGTTTTGGATAGGCCACGGGGTGAATTTTTGGACTAGGGAAATTGCAGGTTCCAGCTGCTCTATTGCAGGCCTGCATGCGAAGCCTGGCTCGCAAATGCGAAGGCTATGTCGCAAATGTGAAAATAGCCCAGGCCAACCTACCTCGCAAATGCGATGTTTTCCCTTTTGGTCGGTCGTCACAAATGCGACATATTGTTCGCAAAACCGACTTCGCAAATGCGAAGGTCGCTTCGCTAATGCGAGCTTAGCAGAAGTCTGGGTTCGCAATTGCGACATCTGCGACCTGCAATTTTATAACTTAGCCGAAAATCTTTCATTTTTCACACTCTTTCAAAACCAAAACACTCTTGGGCGATTTTTCAAAGACAACTTCTCTTCCAAATCGATTGTAAGTCGTTTCTAACTAGTTTTCTTCAATCTTTAACATCTTTTTCACATGATTTCAACTCAAAATCAATGATTTTCATGGGGGAAATTGGGTGGTTTGGGTAGAACCTAGATTTTTCAAAAATTAGGGATTTGGACCTCGATTTGAGGTCCGATTTCAAAACAAATTATATATTTGGGTTCGTGGGGGAATGAGTAATCGGATTTTGATTCGAACCTCGGGTTTTGACCATGTGGGCCCGGGGGAGATTTTTGATTTTTTGGGTAAAACTTTGAAAAACTTATTTTCATGCATTAGCATTGATTCATTTAGCGTATATTGATGTAATTAAGTAACTTGTGGCTAGATACGAGCGAATTGGTGGTGGAATCAAGAGGTAAAGCGATAGTAGAGACTTGAATTGTGTTCGTGGCATCGGGGTAAGTGTTTGGTCTAACCTTAGCTTGAGGGATTAGGAACCGTGTCTTATTTGCTACGTGTTAATTGTGGAGTACGACGTATAGGCATGGTGACAAGTATCTATACGTCGGTGTCAAGCATGCCCGTGAGTCTTGTATTGTAATTGTTATGACTCTGTTGTGGTTTGTTGCGCTTCATATGAGGATTATCATAATTGTTCTCTTGCCGGGATGTTATTATCATTATTGTTTCCTTGCTGGGATATTATTATCATTATTATTCCCTTCCCGGAATATTATTGTCATATTATTGTTCCCTTGCCGGGATGTTTGTTTTGATATTATTGATCCCTTGCCGGGACCCTTTTTTTATTGGTGTTGATAAAAGAAATGGGAGCGGGTTGCACGCCTGCAACAGTAATATAAGAAATGAGAGCGAGTTGCACGCCTGCAATGGTAATATGTGAAATGGGAGCGGGTTGCACGCCTGCAACGGTAATATAAGAAATGGGAGCGGGTTGCACGCCTGCAACAGTAATATATGAAATGGGAGCGGATTGCACGCCTGCAACGGTAATATATGAAATGGGATCGGGTTGCACGCCTGTAACGGTATTACGTGTGTGCATGTTTCTTCTATTTCCTTATTCTTTTGCTGGTAATTGATTTATGGCATTCCTTATGTTTCTATATTGTTGTTCTGTTGTTACCTGTTACTCCACGCAGCATGTTTCCCCCGCCCAATTTTAGTTGTGATTATCTACTTCTATTTCCGCTGTATATGATTTAACTGCACTTTATTTGGTAGTATGGTCCTAGCCTCGTCACTATTTCGCCGAGGTTAGGCTAGGCACTTACCATTACATAGGGTCGGTTGTGCTGATACTACACTCTGTACTGTGTGCAAATACTGATACCGGAGCGCTTGGACCGCCATGAGGGTGCTGTCTTCAGTCCACACAGGCGACCCGAGGTAGTCCTGCAGACGTCCGCGGGCCTTGGCGTCACCTCCTATCTTTCCTTTATCTTGTTTCCTTTACTTATTTCAGAAACAATGTATCTTTTATTTTTCAGACTTTATATGTAGTATTCTTAGACCGTCTGTGAAACTGTGACACCAGTTCTGGGTAGTCGATGCTCAAGCAGTTGTATTGGATACATATTCAGATAGTTTATTGCATTTCTTCCGCTATTTGTAAATTTCGTTGTCTACACGTTACTGCTTCATAATTGTTAAAGAATATAAAAGGATAATTTGTTCAAACAGTCGGCTTGCCTAGCTCAAATTAGTCGGCGCCATCACGACTCCCGAGGGCGGGAAATCCGGATCGTGACACCTGGACGCTGATAAGGCAAATTGTGTGGGTGCACTCGTCTGCCACGTGAATTTTTCTATATATGTGGCATTTTTTTGAAAAATAAAATATATTTTTACCTTTTTAAGTATGTTACTTTTTTAGATAATTTTTTTTTAATACAATTTATAATAAAACCTAGATAGAGCTACATTATTTAGGCTAAATTTTTTTATTATGCTAAAAATAATAAAGTTTTAGTTAATCTTTTTTTGAATTTGACATAAAAATAAAGATTTATACAATTGAAATAACTAGTCAAGGTATCTAAAAAGTTATAAAAATACATAGTTTGAAATTAATTATTCCGGCTATAATTTTTTATATAGCTTTAAATTATGGTGCTCTAAAAATATACTTTTTTCATATTTTACCTGAAAAAGTAAAAATACACAATTGAAATAAATAGTCATTGCATCAAAAGAAGAAATAAAAAGAGTGAACAATTGCAAGAAATAACTTGTTATTTCTAACATGCTTATTGTTCTAAAAAATACTTATTGCAGAAATGCAGGGTAAAGTTGCGTACGATAGACCCTTGTGGTCCGGCCTTCCCCAGACCCCGCGCATAGCGGAAGCTTAGTGCAGCGGGCTGCCCTTTTTTTATTGCTCTAAAAATGAATCCATAGAGTAAGTTATTTTTTGCAATTGTACACTCTTTTTATCTCTTCTTTTGATACAATGATTATTTATTTTAACTATGTATATTTACTTTTTTCAAGTAAAATCTGTAATATATATATATATATATATATATATATATATATGAGAGAGAGAGAGAGAGAGAGAGAGAACAATAACTTAGACCTATATAAAAAATTATAGCCAAAATAATTAATTTCAAACTATGTATTTTTATAACTTTTTAGGTGCCTTGACTATTTATTTCAATTGTATAAATCCTTATTTTCAGGTCAAATTCAAAAAAAGATTAACTAAAAATTTATTATTTTTAGCCAAATAAAAAAATTTAGCCTAAAAAATGTAGTTATATCCAAGTTTTATTATAAATTGTATTCGAATAAAATTATCTAAAAAAGTAACATACTTAGAAAGGTAAAAATTTATTTTATTTTTCAAAAAAATGCCAC